>NC_066585.1:285023086-285352586 GCF_024323335.1 Lathyrus oleraceus
GAAGAAATCCTCAAGGTAATGAACACACAACACGTGCACACGCTGTACAAACAAGTACTCACACCAAAGAAAACAAATGACGGGTGAACACACACAAAAAAGAAAAAGGGTGCCCGGAGAGATTGCTCACAACCTCCTGCCTACGTATCTCATCTGGTATAAGAATCAAGGCGACGTAGTTCCCCTTAACAGGGGTACAACACACTCCTAACCAGAGACCGGGGAAACAACAAACTAATAGGGAGACTGACTCGAGCCTAATAGTTGTCATGCAATCCACAATATCCCTAAGTTGAGGTCTCTAACATGCATCTTACTTCCTCAGAAGTCAATCATACAACTCCTACAGAAATGGAGATGAAAAGAGGAAAGCAGATAAACACATTAACACAAGTGAACAAGCATCACTCACTATATCCATACAAGAGGCCCAAACAATAGGTAGGCTTTAGTCAAGAGGGGTCATATCAACCTTGACAAATAAGCCAAACTGTACAAGGGGTAATCTGTAGCTCTTAACCACTAACATTGAGAGTTAGGGTGAAGCTGATCAAAGATGGTAAATGAGGATGAGACCTCATGCTCTTAACCCTGGCCTGGGTGAGCTCAAAACAAAGAAAGCGTGGGGATCCAGAAAGAGGGACCCTATTCCACTTGACAGACACTGGACAAAGATCTTGGGTTCATGTTCAGAAGCATCAGCACGTAATGCGAGCATAATGAACGACTCACTGAATAACGGGGGATTGATTGCTAATCCCTTTTATCCGTCAATTGCCTCTTCACTTAGGAGGACTTATCAAGTAGCACATGCCTCATCTTGGAGGTCTTTGGCACAAATGTAAACAAACACAAACATAGCCTCTTAAGGAGGACTTCCAGCAAAATGCCTGCCAAAAAGGTGACAGGACTTCCAGACTACATGGAGTAAGAAGGTAGCTACCTAAGTGGTGTATCAACCATAATCCAAAGCTCAAGCAAGAGCTAAAAGCAAGCAACTAATGTACCTGTACAAAAGCTCAACAGTTAGTATCTCAGACAACCAATCAGAAAACAAACAGTGAAACCATCCAACTGCACACAACTCAATGTACAATGGTCAAGCAATCAAATGAAGCAATGAGCTCAACATATCAACTTAAATCCCTACAAAACACAAAGAAGTCAGAACACAATCCAATTTTCATCTCAAAAGGTGAGCAACTCAACCATTAATGCTAAATGTCCAAACCTGAAACACAAGTCAAGGTTAGTTCATGTACAAAACACTAGTACAAAGACTAGGTTCAAAACCAAACCAAATGATCAAAACAGAAGTCAATCTTTTGCATAATGCATATTCAAACATTTCACAAAATGTCCTCAAAAGGACCAATATCAATTCATTAAGCAAATACCTCAAATGGTCAATGTAAAGCAAAGGCAAGCAAATGAGCACAAAATGGACATCCAAATTAGAAAATCCAAATCAAAACAGAAAAGCATGCAATGGCCTTGAAATTTTTTATGTAAGTTCCACATATCATGAATGATCAACATGCAAAATATCAAATCCAGAAGAGCTCAAATGATAGATGAATAAAAATGCACAAATGCAAGGTCAAAAATGTGACACAAATTGTCACATACATCTTCATGTGTCAAAAGTAATGAATATAAATGAGAAAAAATTCAAACCAATGCTCAAAAATTCATGTCACATGTGAAGATCAAGCACGCAAAAATTCAGATCAAATGGATCAAAGATGAAGATTTCATGAAGCATGGAACACAACACATCAAAATGGTACAAGGTTCAATCAAAAATTCCAAAATAAAAATCCAGAAACAAACATCTCATGAAAATAATCCTATAAAAAACTAGACATTAAAACAAATCTATGAAAAAAAAATGGAGTCAAATTGGATTATTTTACTATTTTTAATGATTTTTCAAAGATGACTAAAATAATATGAAATAATAAAAAGAAATATGGAGGGAAAATGAGAATTCAAATTAATTCAGAAACAAATGCATCACCGCTGGATCGAACACGCACGCTCAGGATCAAACATGTGAAACGTTGCGTTTCACTTAATGACATGGCATGCACACAAAGCAGGTCAATAGCACGCATGGCAAGGTCAAAGAGATCACATCCAATGAAACCAACACGCAGGCGTACACATTATACGCCACACAGACAAAACCCTAACAACACATCAGACGCCGGAGCTATAGCTCCGGTCGTCTTCTCCGGCCGTCTCCGGCGGAGATTCATGAATTTTTTTCCAGAAATCATCGAGCCATATATCATTGGAACCGCCAGGCCACGTAGATCACAAATATCATGATGAAACATCCTAAAACCTCCTAGATTATCCAGATCGAACAAGAACATAATTGAGATCCAAACTTTAAATCAACATAACATGCTCATTTCTCATCCATTTTCAAATATAAACATATCAGCATGCTCCACACAACCAGATCTACACAATTATGTACATAAAACAACAAAATATGAGGATCGAATTCAACCTACTTGGAAATGGCAGTTTTTGTACACGTGTCCTTAAGCTCTCATATGCTCCAGATCAACTTCCTTGAACCTCTATTGAATCTTTGTGCACAAAGGATTGGATGAAAATGCCTGGATCTAGCTTAATTTCCAACTTCCATCAACATGTTCATGCACATGAACTGCTCCAAATCTTGCTCAATTCCAACAAACAATGGTTGATTCTTGCTCAGAACTGCATGAGGATCAAGAATCTCAAAAAATATTTGGTGTTTGTGTGAAGAAAAATGAAATTCAAAATGAGAGAAAAATTGGAGGGAAATGGAAAATTTGAGATCTGAAAATTCTGTTATGAGCAAATGAGATTAGGGTTTGGCTTTTACATGGTTCACTAATGATGTTGTAATCCCAATTAGGCTTTGGTTAATCAAGATTAGAGAAATATGAAGTGAATTGCAAAAATTGTAAAATGAACTTGCAGGCCATGTGCACGTGCCAAATCTCATGCAAGGGTTTGAATCCACTTAAAATCAAGTAAGGATCATCATGGGATTGGTAATTTGCTTGCATCATAAGCCAATTTTAAATTGTAGAAATTCCCTCCAAAATGAACATGAATGAAATAGTGAGCATACAAGCTTCTCCCATGCATGGAAATGGTTGTTTTGAGAAGTATTGGTCATGAGGAGTATTTTGCAAAAAGAATGGACCAAATTGGAGTTTTGTATCAAAAGTTAGGCCACTTTGAATTTCCATGCACATCTTGTGATCATTTGGCCATAACTTCTTAACCATTCACCATATGGACATGAATTAGGACTTTTTAGAAAGGGAAGACAAAGATCTACAACGTTAATGTTCACCAAAAATACATTTGAAACTTATTTTATGTTGATAAGTCAAGTTGAATGTGGACCAGAAACTTGCCATTTTTGGAAACTTGAAATGACAAGTCATTTTCCATTTTTGGAAACTTTTGTCATGACTTCAAAATCTTCAAGATAGATGTTTAGAATGACAAATGGACCTCTTTTGAACATGATTGAGGTGTCTCAACTCATTTCCCCACCTCATAGCCCTCAGTTGACTGCACAGTTGACTTGTTTGGTCCTCAGATGACCTTGAAATGCTCTGATCAGCTTGAGCCTCTACCACTTGGGGAAATTGCTCAAAAATGAAACCCTATCTCATGTAAGCTCCTCATAACAAGCATGTGATCCTCATCCCAAGAAAATACCTCATCTCTCAGAGAAACCCTAGTTGGAAGAATGACATTGATTAGGGTTGACCAGAGGTCAAAACCCTAATCCAAAGGAACTTGAGGATAAACTCTGCAACTCTTGATGATGATAGAACCATGATGATGGTAATATATACTTGCAAACAAGATAATGCTCAAGACCTTTGAAGAACCAAGAAACCCTAATTGAAGTGCAAACCCTCAGATGGTTGATCATCAATTCATAGAGACCCTCAGGCTTGAATCATGTAACTTCTCCATCTTTTGAAAAGACTTTGGAGGACGACCTTCTTATTTCCATATGATATGAAAAATGCAATGCCTAATGCTCTAAAATATGAAATTCAATATGTCAAACTAGTCTCAAGAAGAGGAGGGCAAATTTTGAGGTGTTACAATAATGAACCCTTAATAGGAGATACTATGCAAGACAGATAAATCTATGGGGAGTGATGGACACCAAGGTACTGGTGGTCAACAGGAAACAAACAAACGAGGGTAGAAACTCGTTGGGGATAACAAACCTGCTGGAGAATCTGACACACACTAGGGAGTACTCAAAGTGAAATTTGATAATCGATCCTTTAAAATACAAGATATTTCGTAAACAAGTTCACACGTGACCTAATAACAACCTGAGTACTTTAAGAAAGTTCCAACGAAAGGTTCATACATGACCTAGCAACACTGGAGTATCAAGGAGAATTTAATCAATAGGTTCATACATGACCTGGCGATACTGGAATAAAAGGTTCCATCAACAAGTTCATACATGACTTGTCAATATTGGAAAGCAAAAAAAGACAAATTCAGCAACGAGTTCATACATGACCTGACAATGTTGAGGAATATCAAAAGGTTCCGACAGCAGGTTCAAACATGACCTGACAACATTAGAAAATTCAAAGGGAGTATAACAACAAGTTCATACATGACCTAATGACAACTTGAATATTCTTGACAAATCCATAGATTTCTCACAAGAAAATCATCCAATAATTTTTTTTAATTCCTGACAACAAAAGAGTCAAAACGATAACTTTCTAGGAAACACCAGGGTCAACAGGGTATAAAAATCTTTGTATGAGCCAACAACAGTTGGACTTAGACCTTAAGTATAGGTTACAACCATCTTCAAATGGATTGGTGCCAGTTACAATTGGACTTCAAGGATGATGGTGACAACTAGACTTAAGATACCAATTACAATTGGATTTTTAAACAAAATGCTAGTTACAACTAGACTCGAAAGGATACTAGTGACAATTGGATTTTAAATTTTGAGTGCCAATTACAACTGGACTTAACAGGTAATGCCAACAATAATTGGACTTGTAAATAAATGTTGGTTAGAATAAGACTTAAGGTACCGTTTACAAGTGGATTTTAACATAGTGCCAATTACAACTGGTCTGAAAGGATACCAGTGACAATTGGGTTTTCAAATCCGTGTGCCAATTACAATTGGACTTGAAAGGTAATGCCAATAACAATTGGACTTGCAAACAATGTTGGTTACAACCATACTTAAAGGTACCAATTACAATTGGATTTGAAAATAGGATGCCAGTTACAACTGTACTTGACAAAAGATGTTGGTGACAACCAGACTTTAAAGAGATAACAATTATAACTGGATTTGAAAGACATATGTTGATAATAATCAGACTTAACAAACGATGCCAGTAACAATTGGACTTAGAGGTCAATGAGTAACGATAAAAAACGAAGACCTGAGATTATGCAAATGAGCACGAAGTACACTTTGGGCTATGCATTGTTTGACTTTGCTTTAATGCATGATATATGAATGATCATGATATGCAAATGCTGACACTATGCAGACCGGGAGTTTAGAGAAGGCTTTATAGAGGTATTGAATCCTCAACACCAATAACTCAACCAAAGAGTGATGATAAATGCATCAAGTGGGGATCTATCAAGCTGAACAGTTACAACTGGCCCAATAATCCTTTTAGAGAATGATGAATTTGTGCTCTCTGGAGATATATGTTGATTATCCAGGAGAAGTCTTGCAACTTGATACTTGTGGGGAAAGACAAAAGATTTCCTTTTAATATTTCCACATGTCAAAGCAAGAATTGTGTTTCTCAATATGTTGAATTTTTTTTTAAGTTCAAAGTTCATTATTAATAAATAGATGACATTTTGCATAACAAAGAAAATCAGAGAAAAACCGCAAATGATAGAAATTGATAGGAAAATTTGTATTTATTCAAGAATGGTAGCACACAAATGGTGTAACTCCATGGAATGTTACAAATTTGAAAATGGCAACGGGGAAAAGGTTTACATTGAATCACAATGACTACTATTATCCCTAATAACATTGACTCCACAAAACCCTGCTTCTGAAGGGAGCAACTGGATTGATATTCCATATTTGGCTCTTCTGTGTTAATCAGTAACAACTGATGCAGTTTATGCCTTTCGGATTTTCAATCCATTCAGGCGCTCTTTTTTACCTAAGTCGCCCTTTCAGGTTTTCAACTTAGCAAGCTACCATTTTTTATCATCCCTAACTTTTGCCTGGACTTCCCTTTCGGGTTTTCAGTCTACCGGGATACTCATTTTTGCCTAAGTCGCCCTTTCAAATTTTTGAGTTAGCAGGTTTTTGTTAGGTATAGTATCTTTTAACTGCGTCAGAGTTCACAGGGTGAGTGAGCTCTTCGCCATCCATAGTTGTGAGAAATAGAGCACCTCCAGAGTATGCTCTCTTTACAATGTATGGGCCTTCATAATTGGGAGTCCACTTCCCACGTGAATCTTTGTGCACTGTGTCATACGGTGAACTGACTTGGGGTGTTTTTCTTTTGATCGCAATGTCGCGGATAGCAAGAGTCACCACCGACTTTTCTTTTATCCCATAAGGAAAGGTGGAAAAGAACAGGAAAGACCTTAATTAGATTTTGGGTTCGGGAGGTACATTATACAAAGGGAAGGTGTTAGCACCCTTTGTATCCATGGTTATCCATGGGCTCTTAATTGCTGGATCACTTATGTTTTTCTTGTCTGAAAAGTGTTTGTGAATTGCTTGGAAAATGTTTTGAAAAGAGAGTTTAACTTTGTAATGATTCTTGTACGAATGTATACAAAGTATTTATCTCGTTTAATTTTGAAAGCGGTTTAGAAAAAAATAACTTAGCAATGATTCTAGTACGAATGTATGCCAAGTGGTGATTTTCTAATAGAGGTTTTGAAAAGTGTGAGGTGTGAAAAGTAGTTTTAGGTTGTGAGTCAGCAATTAAGAGTTATACCTACCCAAGGTCTTTATGGGCATTTCCTATCCTTATGAGGGTAAAACTGTCCTTACTATTGAGAAGTAAGTAGTTTTATCCTTTGGATGTAAAGGGACATCGTAGGGTCATCGATTGGTCATTGAAGGCAACATTTGTAAGGATACCTTAGCACTCGAAGGGACGATCATCATTTAGCCGTAGGCTGTATCGAAGGGACATCGAGGGACAAAATCATGTATTCGTAGGCAACATCCGAGGGACTATGATTTATTTTATAGGGACATGATGATTTAACCGAAGGGTCTGGGCTAAGTGTATCCCCACATTCGCGGGACATGACCATAATACCGTAATATCGTGGGGCAACAAAGAGAGGTCCAAGATCACAAAATCAAAAACAATATTTTACAATCAATTAGGTAGTTGTAATCAATTGAGTAATTAGGTCCACATTAAAATCCATTAGGTAATTGGGATGAATCTCCACATTAAAATCAATTAAGTAATTAGGATGAATCTCCACAAGGGTATCCCACAAATAAAGTGGAATACCTAGCAGGCCGTTTCTCCGGGAGTATGTAAGCCCTTACAAAATTCAGCAAACGGGTTAGAACATCGAGACAAAGTGCAATTGAGAATTGCACCACAGCAGAAACACAACAGTAGTAATGTCCGGCAAAATAATGCATGATTATAATAAGTCAGATCAGGTAGGCACAAAACAGAACAGAAAAATTCAGCGACTGTCATGTTCGCTGCTGCCTCGCCTAGCGAAGGCTTAGCGAGTGCTCGCTACATGCTCGCTTAGCGATGTGCTAGCGAGCGGCTACGGGTTTGAGTTTGACAGCAGTACA
This sequence comes from Lathyrus oleraceus, assembly GCF_024323335.1. NCBI lineage: Eukaryota > Viridiplantae > Streptophyta > Magnoliopsida > Fabales > Fabaceae > Lathyrus > Lathyrus oleraceus. The sequence goes on from NC_066585.1 coordinate 285,030,942, forward strand.
ATTTCTGGAACTCCGAACCTTATGGCATTCAATTACAGAAATAACATGGTCAAACATTCAGGGTATTCAGGCATACTTAAACTCACATGCAAAATCTAATTACATATCCAAAAATTCAATCATGATGCATTATGTATTTAGAGATTACCGATTGGAAGCATAAAACAGTAGTGATGCGCGAACCTGTTTGCAATTGAATTGCAACCTTGAATTGGAGGATCACTTTTGGTATCGGATTAAGTTGGGTGGAGGTAACTTTTGTGCAGATGAGTTGCCTTCAGGGTTTCCTTTAGGGTTACTCTGAATTCTCTGGGTTAGCCTCCAGGGTTTGCTGTCTATGCCAGGGTTTCTGTCCGTCTTCGTCTGTCCTTTTTCTGACTGAAGTGGTGGTATTTATAATGCTCTTTTTGTGACCTAATGGGCTCAGAATGAAGCCCAGAATTTTCTGGTATTCGCAAGCTTCGCTAGGCGAGTGGCATAGCGAAGGGTTCGCTAGGCGAAGGAATTGCTCGCCTAGCGAGCAAGCCAGTTTAGGCCATTTTCTGGATTTTGCCACCTGTGAGCTGGGTCTTTGTTCTTTTAAGATCAATGCCTTGAAAAATAAGTTGGAGTGCCTTAAAAATGCTTTGTAATATTAACGGGCAAGTTTTGGGGTATGACAGCTGCCCCTGTTTAATATTCTCGAACCGAGAGAGTTAGAATGGTATGTACGCCATTCGTGGTCTGGAGGTGAAAGAATATTAAACACTAGAATGCCCCAAAAATTTGCACTTGTTAATCAGAAGTTAGTCTTGATGGAGATGGGCTTAAAGATGCCATCCAGGAAGTTTGATGATGAGAGCTTCAGAGTGCGTCGTACATCAGACGATTTCTAAAGACATGGGTGTCCTCCCAGGTCATACGCTAGACCGTATAGTGATTCATCCATTAGGTTGTCGACTTCGCTGGAGAGTCAGAGTGCGTCCTACGCTGCTGGGGATAAGGGGTCAGAATGGATCATACGCTAGATCGTATCTGAATAGCAGAGTGAACCGTCCCTTAGGCTGCATCTGGAGAGGTAAAGGTCAGAATGGATCGTACGCTAGATCGTATCTGAGTAGCCGAATGAGTTGTCCATTAGGCGGGTGACTTCGCTGGGGGTAAAAGATCAGAATGGATCGTACACTAGATCGTATCTGAATTGCAGAATGAGCCGTCCATCAGGCTGTATCTGAGCCACAGAATGAGCCATCCATCAGGCTATATCTGAGGATGAAAGGGGAGTCGTACGCTAGACCACGTTTCAGAATGCACCGTACGCTAGGTAGTATCTGAATTGCAGAATGAGTCGTCCATTAGGCTGTATCTGAGGAAATAAAGGTCAGAATGGATCGTACGCTAGATCGTATCTGAGTTGCAGAATGAGCCGTCCATTAGGCTGTATCTGGGGAAAAGTAGTCGTACGCTAGACTACACCTCGGAATGTACCGTACGTTAGGTAGTATCTGAGAAATGAAGGTCCAACTGGGTTGTACGTATTGGAGTAGTTGAAGGTCAGAATGGATCGTACGTTAGATCGTATCTGAGTTGAAGGAGTCATACGTTGAGCTGAATCAGAATGAACCGTACGCTAGGCTATATCTGATAGTATTTGTATTTGCAATGAATATCTGGGGTGGGCTTAAAGATGCCACCATTAGGAGGATATCTGAGTGTTTGTCAGAATGAATGTTCATATGGATTATATCTGAGAGATGTAGTTGAATCCTGAATATAATTGATAAAGATGTCCGTCTGCATGGACCTTTGTTTTGACTGTATCAGGAGGATAATTAACCTGAAAAATAAAGTTAGCTTCATGCTATGTCATGATGCATGGGATGTTTTATGCTTTCGGCAATAAATGCGAATAATGTATGCATGCGTATGCTGTAAAATGATGTGATGAATGAATTATGCGTCTGAAAAGGTCTTCCGGGGAAAATAAATCCCAATATTCTGGTCGGAGATACTTGTATTGATGACCCTTTCTTAGCTGGGGATACTCGATTCCTGTCCGACGGTGGAAACACTCAATAGAGCTCGGCTGGGGATAGAAGGGATGACTAGTCTGTCTGGCGATGCCGACCTCTTCTGGGAAATAGCTGGTTTTTGTTGGGGAACGGATTTGTAACCGGACTTGTTGGAAAGCATGGTTAGACCTTCTCCTCGACCCTAAAGTCTTTTGGTAATTGCTATTGCTATTTCATGCATGTATTTTTGATAAACATCAATCATATTCAAATGCATATATTAATTCGAATTAAATCAATGGACTTTTATGCAAACAAAACAGAGGAAGTAAAACAACAACATTTTTTTGGAAATAAAATTGTATTGATTTTGAAAGAGGGCCTATAAACAGGCAGTTTGAGTACAAGGAGACAAAAATCCTAGTAAGAGGAAATTGTCAAGAAAACAAAGAAGAAGCTATGCAGGGAAAAGTCCTATTGATTTTAATTCCACTACTTTCATTATGTCTTCAAGCATCTCGTCTCCTGCTGTCCGATAGAAGTGATTGGCTTGTTCAGTCCCTTTGACTTGGGTGAAGCTGACCGAGAATGGGACACAGTCATACGCTTTAATCCCTAATTTTTGCCTGGACCGCCTTTTCAGGTTTTCAGTCCACCAGGATACCCTTTTTTGCCCAAGCCGCCTTTTCAGGTTTTCGACTTACCGGGTGTACATGCGTAGTATTTTTTTTAACTATGTCTGCATTCACGGGATGCGGGGACTTTTCGTCATCCACTGTAGCAAGCATCATGGCTCCACCAGAGAATACCTTCTTAACTACAAATGGCCCTTCGTATGCGGGAGTCCATTTGCCTCTAGAATCACCTTGTGGTAGAATGATACGCTTTATTACCAAGTCGCTACTTCGGAATTATGGTGTTTTATTTTGAACTGCGTGCAGAGTTCAGTAATCATCTTGTTGTTCAGATTGGCACCATTATCAGTGATAGCTCTTTCAGGAGACAACAGGTTTCTCAAATAGATATTTGATAGAATCCATCTTAGAAATCAATAAAGCGTTATGATTCAACATATATTGTCTTAGTCGGCGAGCAGCCCAAGCCAAAGCATAACAAGCTTTCTCGAGCTGTGAGTATCTTGTTTCACAGTCGGTATCTTTTTGCTAAGGTAGTATATTGCATGCTCTTTTCGACCAGACTCGTTATGTTGCCCCAACACACACCCCATTGAATTTTCTAACACGGTTAAATACATAATTAGAGGTCTTCCTTCAGCTGGTGGCATCAGAATCGGAGGTTCTTGGAGATACTTCTTGATTTTGTCTCAGTAATTTGGAGATGGATTTGCAAGTAGCGGTCAAATGGGAGCTAAATCGGGCGACGTGGTCCAGATTTATGATTTCGATTGATGCCTCATGCGGCTGAATAGTCTTTTCTTCTTGCAGTAGTCTGGCAAGCTCTCCAGGTACTTCACAATCTTCCTCACTTCCATCCTCAGCTTGGTAGATCGGATTTTCAAAGTCATAATAAACAGTAGAAGAGTTATTACCAACAGGATCCAGAGTGGATATGGATATGCGATTTGTTACGTGAGTGTGTGTAAGAATACATAGCTTTGTTTAAAAGATGACAGGAAAGATAAAGAGCGCAATATTTGAATGCAAAAAGTCCATTGATTCGTTGAATGTGAATATGCTTATGAAAATGACAAAACCCTTGAAAAATTAGCTATTGTGCCCCGGGCATAGACACAATGCCTTAAAATGCTAAAATAGCAATAACAATTACTCCTGACTAAAGGAAATCGGGATAGTGTCCTCAGCCTTCCAATTATTGAGTCTGTCACCAATTGTTGGGAAAATCCAGCTATCTAGGTTGCAATCGCTATCAGCATCTTCTACAACATTAACGGTCTTGTCATGATTTGGCAGATGAGTAATGATGACATCAAGAGTCTCCGGAGGATCAGAGGTAGCCGCCTGTATCCTTCCACTTCGAATGCCGCTTTCAACATGTTCACCTGTTAATATAAGTTCAGTGAAACCCAATGAGGAACTCCTCAATAAATGGCTGTAGAATGGGCTAGTCAATGTGCTCATGAACATGTCCACTAATTCTCGATCAGTTATAGGGGGTTTGACTCTGCCAGCCAAATCTCTCCATTTTTGAGCATATTCTTTGAAGCTTTCTTTAGATCCCATAGTCATATTCTGCAACTGTAGCCGAGTAGGCGCTAGTTCAGAATTATACTGGTAGTGCTTGTAGAAAGTTGTCGCTAAATCAGTCCAGGTGCGGATGTTAGAGCTCTCGAGCTGATAATACCACTCTAACTGGGTGCCAGACAGACTCTCTTGAAAGAAATGGGTCCATAGCTTCCTATCAGTGGTATACGGTTGAATCTTTCTCACATAAGCTCTCAGATGCATCTGAGGACAAGACGCACCATCGTACTTAGTGAAAGTGGGGATTTTGAATTTCCGCGGAATGACCACATCGGAGACCAGACCCAAGCTTTCGAAATCCAAGCCGGGCGCCTTCTGACCCTCCATAGCTAGCATACGTTCTTCCAGCAATTTGTACTTATCATCTTTTGGAGAGTATTGTTCATTCTCATAATCTTCATCGTCGTCCTCCTGGCTGAAAGGATCAGCATTCTCATCTTCTGAATCTGTCCCCTCTTCTTGATCTTTCGGAATTCTAATCTTGACTCCTGCGACCTGTCCTTTAAGCCTTCTTCCCGGGTTAATGTAACTCACATGTTTCTTGTCTTTTTTCTTCTCGAGCAAGAGAGCCTTCAGCTCCTCCTGCCCCTTGGATAAGTTCAAGATCATTTCCTGGAATTGAGCATTCTGAGCCTGGAGATCTTTGACAGTTTGTTCGAGGTCCATTTTTCTGTTTGGAGGAAAACCGTGAGAACATTGATCCCTTTAGAATACCTGTTATGCAATGTTATGTTATGCTATGCAATGTATGTAATGTTTTCAATGTTTAGAGTCCTTCAAATGGTTAGTACAATGCCATGGTGTTATGATGTTATGATGTTATGATGTTAAATAAGTAACAAGCATAAACAAGTCACACAACAATCATTCCTAGGTTTTAAGGCTTGCATGAGTTCCATAGGTAAGTACCCTCCCCACTGAAGTTTGGTTGGTTCAACCTGTCCTAGAATAGTAACTGGGTTCTAGAAGGATCTCAAATCATTGACCTTTCCTTAAGTCCACTTCAGTGCAACACCAAGCGGTTGACCGAAGCTTCCCTAAAGTCCAATCTCAAAGAGTGTAGTATCGAGTCTCAACCAACCTCAGTCGGAACCGAAGTCAGTTATCTCACTACTTTCTAATGGCTAGGATGAGTCAATTAGGGTTCTAAAGGTCTGGTTAATGCTTTGATGACACCACGCGGAAGCCAAATTTTTCCTCAAGTAAACATGAGGAACATCAGGACATCCAAAGTGTCACATTAACCGTAGCCATCATTTTGACCATTCCAGTATACGCCGGATAGTCGCGATGATCTTTTGCTACTTACCTAAGGTACACTAGATCCGGGTGTAGGATCTTTCACTCAAGCATATAATCCCTTAAAAATAAATCAGACAATTCAAATAAGTGATCTTTTTTTAAGATGACCTCTCTTTGTGGTCCCCAGCAGAGTCGCCAGTTCTGTCATACGGTGAACTAACTTGGGGTGTTTTGCTTTTGATCGCAATGTCGCGGATAGCAAGAGTCGCCACTGACTTTTCTTTTATCCCATAAGGAAAGGTGGAAAAGAACAGGAAAGACCTTAATTAGATTTTGGGTTCGGGAGGTACATTATACAAAGGGAAGGTGTTAGCACCCTTTGTATCCATGGTTATCCATGGGCTCTTAATTGCTGGATCACTTATGTTTTTCTTGTCTGAAAAGTGTTTGTGAATTGCTTGGAAAATGTTTTGAAAAGAGAGTTTAACTTTGTAATGATTCTTGTACGAATGTATACAAAGTATTTATCTCGTTTAATTTTGAAAGCGGTTTAGAAAAAAATAACTTAGCAATGATTCTAGTACGAATGTATGCCAAGTGGTGATTTTCTAATAGAGGTTTTGAAAAGTGTGAGGTGTGAAAAGTAGTTTTAGGTTGTGAGTCAGCAATTAAGAGTTATACCTACCCAAGGTCTTTATGGGCATTTCCTATCCTTATGAGGGTAAAACTGTCCTTACTATTGAGAAGTAAGTAGTTTTATCCTTTGGATGTAAAGGGACATCGTAGGGTCATCGATTGGTCATTGAAGGCAACATTTGTAAGGATACCTTAGCACTCGAAGGGACGATCATCATTTAGCCGTAGGCTGTATCGAAGGGACATCGAGGGACAAAATCATGTATTCGTAGGCAACATCCGAGGGACTATGATTTATTTTATAGGGACATGATGATTTAACCGAAGGGTCTGGGCTAAGTGTATCCCCACATTCGCGGGACATGACCATAATACCGTAATATCGTGGGGCAACAAAGAGAGGTCCAAGATCACAAAATCAAAAGCAATATTTTACAATCAATTAGGTAGTTGTAATCAATTGAGTAATTAGGTCCACATTAAAATCCATTAGGTAATTGGGATGAATCTCCACATTAAAATCAATTAAGTAATTAGGATGAATCTCCACAAGGGTATCCCACAAATAAAGTGGAATACCTAGCAGGCCGTTTCTCCGGGAGTATGTAAGCCCTTACAAAATTCAGCAAACGGGTTAGAACATCGAGACAAAGTGCAATTGAGAATTGCACCACAGCAGAAACACAACAGTAGTAATGTCCGGCAAAATAATGCATGATTATAATAAGTCAGATCAGGTAGGCACAAAACAGAACAGAAAAATTCAGCGACTGTCATGTTCGCTGCTGCCTCGCCTAGCGAAGGCTTAGCGAGTGCTCGTTACATGCTCGCTTAGCGATGTGCTAGCGAGCGGCTACGGGTTTGAGTTTGACAGCAGTACAATTTCCGGAACTCCGAACCCTATGGCATTCAATTACAGAAATAACATGGTCAAACATTCAGGATATTCAGGCATACTTAAACTCACATGCAAAATCTAATTATATATTCCAAAATTCAATCATGATGCATTATGTATTTAGAGATTACCGATTGGAAGCATAAAACAGTAGTGATGCGCGAACCTGTTTGCAATTGAATTGCAACCTTGAATTGGCGGATCACTTTTGGTATCGAATTGAGTTGGGCGGAGGTAACTTTTGTGCAGATGAGTTGCCTTCAGGGTTTCCTTTAGGGTTACTCTGAATTCTCTGGGTTAGCCTCCAGGGTTTGCTGTCTATGCCAGGGTTTCTGTCCGTCTTCGTCTGTCCTTTTTCTGACTGAAGTGGTGGTATTTATAATGCTCTTTTTGTGACCTAATGGGCTCAGAATGAAGCCCAGAATTTTCTGGTATTCGCAAGCTTCGCTAGGCGAGTGGCATAGCGAAGGGTTCGCTAGGCGAAGGAATTGCTCGCCTAGCGAGCAAGCCAGTTTAGGCCATTTTCTAGATTTTGCCACCTGTGAGCTGGGTCTTTGTTCTTTTAAGATCAATGCCTTGAAAAATAAGTTGGAGTGCCTTAAAAATGCTTTGTAATATTAACGGGCAAATTTTGGGGTATGACACACTGGCAAGATATTCATGAGCACGAGATTCCCTTCCTTGAACTCTCGAGGAAGGACCTTCTTGTCAAACGCTTTCTTGATCCATTTTTGGTACAATTGTCCATGGCACATAGCGGTCATATGTTTCTCGTCAATGAGGTTAAGTTGAACATAATTATTCTGGATCCATTCAGCTTCATCTAATTTCGCCTCCATCAATATTCTCATTGAAGGTATCTCTACTTTGATTCTCTACTTCTATTAGGAGAACTACTTACAGCCCATAGACCAAGGAAAATGGGGTTGCCCCTGTTGAAGTGCGGACTGAGGTCCGGTATCCATGCAATGCAAAGGGTAGCATCTCATGCCAGTCCTTGTAGGGTTTCACCATCTTTTGCAAGATTTTCTTAATGTTTTTGTTGGCGGCTTCAACAATACCATTCATTTTTGAATGATATGGAGAAGAATTATGGTGGCCAATCTTGAAACTCTCACATAATTCTGTCATTATCTTGTTGTTCAAGTTTGAACCATTGTCGGTGATGGTCTTGCTTGGGATTCCATAGTGGCATATAATCTCCTTCTTGATGAAGCGGGCAACCACTTGTCTTGTCACATTGGTGTAGGAAGCAACCTCTAACCATTTAGTAAAGTAATCAATGGCAACTAGGATGAAGCGATGACCATTGGAAGCTTTAGGCTCTATAGCACCAATCATGTCGATTCCCCACATTGAGAAAGGCCAAGGTGATGTTAAAACATTCAGCAGCATTGGTGGTACATGCACATTGTTAGCATAAATTTAACATTTATGACATTTTCTAGCATATCTGAAAAACAATCGGACTCCGTGGTAAACCAGTAATAACCAGCTCTCAAAATCTTCGTGGCCATGGCATGCCCATTATCATGGGTTCCAAAGGATCTTTCATGAATATCCTTAATTAATAAGCCTGCTTCGTGTCTATCCATGCATCTAAGCGGAACCATGCCATGGTTTCTCTTGTAAAGCACATAATTGCTTAAAAAGAATTTGGATGATAACCTCCTCGGAGTTTTCTTATCCAATAATGTAGCATCTTCTGGATACTCCTGACTTAGTAGATAGCGTTTGATTTCATGAAACCATTGTATACCATCAATTTCTTCTTCAATTAGTTTGTAGTAGGCAGGCTCATCTCTTTGCTCTATTTGAATAATCGGAGCTTCATTATTGAATCTGACTTAGTACATTGATGCTAATGTTGCCAGCGCGTTAGCCACTTGATTTTCTACTCTTGTTACATTGAGCTTTACAACATGAGCACAATACGGGATCAACTTTGCATCACAAGTCTTCCATTCACCTTTGACCTTATAGATCACCAAGCCTGAGTCTCCATACACCTCAAGAATCTTGATTCGGAGATCAATTGTGGCTTAAATACCAAGGATACAAGCTTCATACACTACGACATTGTTTGTATAATCAAAGCACAATCTTGTTGTGAAAGGGGTATAGCCACCTTTTAGATTCATCAAAACAACTCTTACATCGTGACCATTGTAATTGGAGGAACCATCTAACGCGAGCTTCCATCGAGATCCTAGTTCTGGTCCTTCATCTGGGCCTGGGATCTCATAATCCTTTATCACCACTATATCCTCATCGAGGAAATCAAACTTCAATGGTTGATAGTCTTCAACTGGTTGGTGAGCGAGGTACTCTGATAACACACTTCCCTTTATTACCTCCTGGGTTATGTATTGGATACCGTACTCAGACAAAAGCGTATACTAACGGGTAAGCCTTCCAGTCAAGGCAGGTTTCTCAAAGATGTACTTTACTAGAACCATTTTCGAGATCAACAAAGTAGTATGGCAAATCATATATTGCCTCAAACGGAGAGCGACCCATGCTAGTGCACAATAATTTTTCTCCAAAAGCGAATATCGACTTTCATAATCGGTAAACTTTTTACTCAGATAGTAAATTGTTGGTGTAAGCCCTAGAGGCCAATACTTTTTGGTACTTGTATCGAATTATTTATTAATAATAAAAGGCATTCTCTTTATTATGGTTGATTAATAAAGTCCCTGGAATAGATAGTTCGTTTAATGTATTAAGTGTGACTTAATCATGAGAACACATTAAACATAAGGACACTATTCCTAAAGTATCCGTAGTCGAGCTTTAGTGTGAAGTGGGATAACATTAAAGCATTAAGACTATTATGTTTGTAGACTGATGATCACATCTCATGGATTATGGATAAAGAGTTATCAAGTCTTAAACATAGGTATGAATATTAGGAGTAACATTTATACCGGATTGACCCGCTATGAGAATACTATATAGAAAGTTATGCAAAGTGTCATAAGTTGTTCTCATGGTGATAATAGTGTATACCACTCTTCGACCTGAAACCACTATGGATCCTAGATGTAGAGTCGAGTACTTTATTGTTGATCCAACATTGTCCGTAACTGGATAACCATAAAGACAGTTGATGGGTACTCCACGAAGCATGCTGAGGGACATGAGTGACCTAGATGGAATTTGCCCATCCTGCATAACAGGATAAATGTCTATGGGCCCAATATTGAACTGGACAAGGATGACACGGTATATGCCTTGTGTTCAATATAGACATAAGGGCAAAAGGGTAATTATACACATAGGTATTATCACAGAAGGAATTGTCAGATCACTTGACATTTTCGTGTCTTGGGTAGCAGTGATGTGTTGCTAGATACCGCTCACTGTTTATTATGTTAAATGCGTGATTTAATATAATTGCCAACGTCACGAAAACCTACAGGGTCACACACAAAGGACGGATTGATGAGAGATAGAGTAACTAAGGAATACCGTAAGGTACGGTGCCCTTAAGTGAATTATAGAACATCGTAAGGTACGGTGTACTTGAGTAGAATACGAAATATGGTAAGGTACCATGGACTTAAGTGATTTTGGGAATATTATAAGATATGGGCCAAAATACACTTAAGTGGGCTTTTTAGCTTGAAGCCCACACAAGTGGTTCTATAAATAGAACCCTTGTGCAGAAGCATAAAATTGCGGTTGCATTATTTTCGTTTTCTCTCTCTCTCTCTCTCTCTCTCTCTCTCTCTCTCTCACTCAAAGCCTTCATTCGTACCAGCTAGCACTGAGATTGAAGGAACCCGTTCGTGTGGACTGACTAGAGACGTTGTCATCGTTCAACGTTCGTGATTGCTCCGTGGATCTGCATCAAAGGTTTTGATCGTCACAAGAGGTCTACACCAAAGGTTTCAATCGTCACAAGAGGTAAATATTCTATCACTGATCATGACCATTCGTAAGGATCTCTAAAGGAGAAATTTTTTAATTTCCGCTGTGTTTTGGACCGCAATTCTCCTTCAGTGGTATCAGAGCCACTTACGAAACCATGACTCGGATAGCTGTTTATTTTCTATATTAATATGATTAAAAGACAGAAAGAATCAATTAATTAAATGAGTAATTAAATTTGGCATCATGAGTGTACGAGTTGGATGATTGATGTTAACTATGCTTCGGTACCGACATTAGTATGGTGAAGCACCGATACATCGATCGTCCATATGTTACGCAATTGAGACCGATCAACTTATATATGATATAAGTAATCCTAATGCAAAGTACGGTATATGTGATATATTGTTTCTGTTTCGTTCATTCAAACACTAACTGGTTGTTTTCCTTTGAGCGATCAATGGTCATTTGCTTCGGAATCCGACATTAGTATGGTGAAGCAATGACCTGTTGATCAATCATACTGAATCAACAATCGAGGTGTGTTTGACGGTCTGAAATTGGCGCATTAGGGTTGGTGACGGCCCAAGGGTTGTGCCGTCAAGGAGTTGTGAATTTAGGGCTTTTGGAAGAGGTCTGTAGACTGTTTCAAAGTTCCGTTATTTTGGCCGTGTGACGTTCGTCACGAGCTTGTGACGAGCGTAACAAACTGGTTGTGACGGTCGTAACGTTCCCTGTGACGGTCGTCACACTCACATGGCCTGTGACGGTCGTAACGTGCTGTATGACGGTCGTCACACTCACATGGCCTGTGACGGTCGTAACATGTATGTGACGGTCGTCACACTCACAAGGTCAGAATTCTCGGGGTTTCTGTTTTTGACTACGCAAGGGTTGTGTTGATGCAAAACAATATCCATTTCAAATGAATTGTTCATTAAAATTTTGGACAGGGGCGCTGCGTAGTATGATCGGTCGCCGAAATTTAATTTTGTTTTAATTAATTAAAGGAATTAAAAATTAATAATAATAATAATAATGTGTTTATTATTATTGCCTTGTGGTGATCAGTTATGGCCTTAGTTATCCTTTATTTTGTTTTGGGTTTTAAAATACGACCTGTGTGTCGTGCCTCTCCTTTTGATCTCTTACTGTAACTTCTTTTCTCATCTCAAACCCTCGTATGTAAAACGATTTTCTTCTGGAATGTAATGTTATGAAGAAAGAGAAGAAGACAATGTTATGAAGAAAGAGAAGATTTCAATATCAAAGGAGGAAAATCTTGAAGATCTTGCTTGGAGAAGCTTAGAGAAGAATTCAATATTAAAGGAGGACAACCTTGAAGATCTTGCTTGGAGAAGCTTAGATCGTTATTAGGTTAGCTTAGGTTCTCTCATTGGCTTAGGAGAACAATTGCGCTAGGGGCCATAACTGTTTCATTGTGTATGTATATTGATGCATGTGTATGTATGTTGATGCATGTGAGAGACGATTTATATGATAAATAAGCCGGTGAGATCATAAAATTGCAATTCCCTCAAATTAAATATTAAGTTTATGCTTTCCAAGTTTTAACACTCATCAAGACTAGTAATGGATAATGTAGGTTTCGCCTACGCGAGGTGCATGATCTATATATTAGTAAGGTGCGATGGGATAATTGTAATATCCAACTGTTAAAACAATGGGTCAAACTTAACTAAACAAATTATAATAAGATTATATATATGTTTAGAAGCAAGAGTTGGGAATAATCCACATGATGGATTGGAATAAGGAGTTATTCACCCAACTGAAATTTTCGAGAGTTGTATGAGATACAACTGGAAGGAGTTCCTACCTAAATAACCTAGTTTTGTGTAATCCGCCTACGCTGACTTAGAACGAAGTGAAGTATGGATCTCGACCCACTAGAAAATCTTCCAACGGGATTTTCCGAATCAAATGATGAGGGTCATTTGTTTTGAGTAAAATAGTGGGAGCATATTTGATTAAAGGCCTAATTAAATATGTCAATGATACTTATATTTTCTTAATCCTTATGTAGATTACCATGACAACAAACACCTTTAACAACATCTTGCGATCAATCCTTGACAAGGAAAAATTTTCTGGGACAAATTTCTTGGATTGGCACCGAAACCTGAGGATTATCCTCAAACATGATAAAAAGCTGTATGTCTTGGAGACACCTGTTCCTGAAGAGGAACCTCCTAGTTCTGCACCTAAGGCAGAAAGAGATGCTTATAAGAAGCATGTCGATGATGCCAATGAAACTGCTTGTCTCATGCTGGCTACCATGAACTCAGAATTGCAGAAGCAACATGAGAACATGTCAGCGTTCGATATGATCGAACACCTGAAGATGCTCTATCAAGAGCAAGCAAGGCATGAGAGGTTTGAAGTTTCAAAAGCCCTTTTTCAAAGCAAGTTAGCTGAGGGAGCCCCTGTAGGTCCCCATGTACTCAAGATGATTGGGTATGTGGAAAACCTTGAGAGATTGGGTTTTCCCCTCGAAAAGGAACTTGCGACTGATTTGATCTTGCAATCGTTGCCAGATAGTTTCAGTCAATTCGTCCTAAATTTCAATATGATTGATATGGACAAATCTCTTCCTGAACTGCTCGCCATGTTAAGAACTGCCGAGCAGAATCTGAAGTCAAAAGGGAAGTCCATTCTGATGATCGGAAATGGAAAGAGACAGAACAAAAGGCTCACTAAGCAGGGTGATAAAGGGAAAGGCAAGGAAGCTGACAAACCCAAACCCACCGTTGCTGCTTTAAAGCCTAGTGGAGGCATAGCAAAAGAAGGCACCTGCTTCTATTGCGGTAAGACCGGACACTGGAAGAGGAACTGCCCAAAGTACCTGGAAGATAAGAAGAATGGAGTAGAGACTTCAACTTCAGGTATTTTTGTTATTAACTTATCTACTTATGCATCATGGGTATTAGATACTGGATGCGGTTCTCACATTTGTACAAATGTGCAGGGGCTGAAAGGGAGTAGAGATTTGGCAAAAGGTGAAGTTGACCTACGAGTTGGCAATGGAGCAAAGGTTGCTACTTTAGCCGTAGGATCTTATGTATTGACTTTACCTAGTGGTTTTATAATTCAGTTAGAGAACTGTTATTATGTACCTGCAATTAGCAGGAATATTATTTCCATTTCTTGTCTGGACAAGTTTGGTTTTTCATTTATAATAAAGAACAATTGTTGCTCAATTTATTTGAATGATATATTCTATGCTACTGCACAAATGAGCAATGGACTATATGTCCTTGATCTCGAAGTGCCTATTAATAACATTAATACTAAAAGGGTGTATCTGAGAGAAGAAATCGAACCCTGTTAGACATGGTCCGATCCATTATGTGTCACGCCGATCTTCCAAACTCCTTTTGGGGACATGCACTATTGACAGCAGCTTACACACTTAACCGTGTTCCATCCAAAAAGGTTGAGAAGACACCATATGAGATATGGAGTGGTAAGAAACCACATATGTCTTACATAAAGATTTGGGGTTGCGAGGTTTATGTGAAACGACAAGTTTCAACTAAGCTTGAGCCCAAATCTGACAAATGCTTATTTGTGGGGTATCCTAAAGAAACAAGAGGGTATTACTTCTACAATCCTTCTGAGGGCAAAGTGTTTGTCGCTCGAACTGGAGTTTTCCTAGAAAAGGATTTTATTTCCAAAGGAACCAGTGGGAGGAAAGTAGAGCTTGAAGAAATTCAATAATCACAAAGCATCGACACACCTATGGAGGAATTGGAGCAGGAAACACAAGTAGTTGTGTAAGAACAACCTGCTCAAGTTGAACAAGACCAGCGTAGGTCAGGCAGGATACGTCACCTACCTGAGATCTATGGATCAAGGTGATGTATTACTCATGGATCAAGATGAGCCTGTGACCTACTCATGGAATCTTCGTTTTGATGAAACAGTAAAACAGTATGGATTCATCAAGAACGAAGATGAGCCTTGTGTCTACAAGAAGGTTAGTGGGAGCATGATCGTATTCCTGGTATTTTATGTAGATGACATATTACTTATTGGAAACGATATCCCTACCCTGCAACAAGGAAAGTCTTGGGTAGGGAAATGCTTTTCTACGAAGGACCTAGGTGAAGCAACCTATATATTAGGAATCAGAATCTATAGAGATAGATCACAAAACTGCTTAACCTAAGTCAAAGTACATACATAGACAAAGTGCTAAGACACTTTAATATGCATGATTCCAATGGTTATGTGTTTTGCTGAAATGGTAGCGCTGTGAGCTTGAAAAGTTCAAAGCAAGATACAGTTGTTGATTCTACAACCGAGGCCGAGTGTATTGCTGCCTCATGTGCAGCAAAGGAAGCTGTTTGGATCAAAAAGTTCATTAGTGAACTTGGCGTAGTCCCTAGCATTGTGGACCCTATTGGTCTCTATTATGATAACAATGGTGCTATCGCACAAGCCAAGGAGTCTAGATCTCACCAACGATCCAAACACATACTTAGGCGTTATCATCTCATTCGAGAGATAATAGATAAAGGAGATGTGAAAATATATAAAGTACCTACACTTGACAATATTGTTGACCCACTGACAAAGCCTCTTGCGCAGCAGAAGCATGATGGCCATACTAGATCAATGGGCATAAGGGGTATGCCTGATTGGCTCTAGTGCTAGTGGGAGATTGTTGGTGTAAGCCCTAGAGGCCAATACTTTTTGGTACTTGTATCGAATTATTTATTAATAATAAAAGGCATTCTCTTTATCATGGTTGATTAATAAAGTCTTGGAATAGATAGTTTGTTTAATGTATTAAGTGTGACTTAATCATGAGAATACATTAAACATAAGGACACTATTCCTAAAGTATCTGTAGTCGAGCTTTAGTGTGAAGTGGGATAACATTAAAGCATTAAGACTATTATGTTTGTAGACTGATGATCACATCTCATGGATCATGGATAAAGAGTTATCAAGTCTTAAACATAGGTATGAATATTAGGAGTAATATTTATACCGGATTGACCCGCTATGAGAATACTATATAGAAAGTTATGCAAAGTGTCATAAGTTGTTCTCATGGTGATAATAGTGTATACCACTCTTCGACCTGAAACCACTATGGATCCTAGATGTAGAGTCGAGTGCTTTATTGCTGATCCAACGTTGTCCGTAACTGGATAACCATAAAGACAGTTGATGGGTACTCCACGAAGCATGTTGAGGGACATGAGTGACCTAGATGGAATTTGCCCATCCTGCATAACAGGATAAATGTCTATGGGCCCAATATTGAACTGGACAAGGATGACACAGTCTATGCCTTGTGTTCAATATAGACATAAGGGCAAAAGGATAATTATACACATAGGTATTATCACAGAAGGAATTGTCAGATCACTTGACATTTTCGTGTCTTGGGTAGCAGTGATGTGTTGCTAGATACCGCTCACTGTTTATTATGTTAAATGCGTGATTTAATATAATTGTCAACGTCACGAAAACCTACAGGGTCACACACAAAGGACGGATTGATGAGAGACAGAGTAACTAAGGAATACCGTAAGGTACGGTGCCCTTAAGTGAATTATAGAACATCGTAAGGTACGGTGTACTTGAGTAGAATACGAAATATGGTAAGGTACCATGGACTTAAGTGATTTTGGGCATATTATAAGATATGGGCCAAAATACACTTAAGTGGGCTTTTTAGCTTGAATCTCACACAAGTGGTTCTATAAATAGAACCCTTGTGCAGAAGCATAAAATTGCGGTTGCATTATTTTCGTTTTCTCTCTCTCACTCACTCAAAGCCTTCATTCGTACCAGCTAGCACTGAGATTGAAGGAACCCGTTCGTGTGGACTGAGTAGAGACGTTGTCATCGTTCAACGTTCGTGATCGCTTCGTGGATCTGCATCAAAGGTTTTGATCGTCACAAGAGATCTGCACCAAAGGTTTCAATCGTCACAAGAGATAAATATTCTATCACTGATCATGACCATGCGTAAGGATCTCTAAAGGAGAAAAATTTTAATTTCCGCTGCGTTTTGGACCGCAATTCTCCTTCATAAATAGCATGTTCTTTCTTACCAGTTTCGTCATGTTGACCCAGCACACATCCCATTAACTCTTCAAGCACAGTTAGATACATGATTAATGGATTTCCTAGGACAAGTGGAACAAGAATAAGAGGCTCTTGTAGGTATTGTCTGATCTTCTCAAAAGCTCTTTGACAATCAGAGTTCTATTCAATTGCTTGATCCTTTCGAAGCAACTTGAAGATAGGTTCTCACGTGGCCGTCATATGTGAGATAAACCTTGAGATGTAATTCAAACATCCAAGGAAACCTCTAACTTCTCGCTCGGTGCGTGGAGCAGGAATTTCTTGTATAACTCTTACCTTGTCAGGATCCACCTCAATTCCTTGTTGACTAACGATGAAACCAAGCAACTTCTCTGAGCGGACACCAAATGTGCATTTTGCAGGGTTTAATCGTAGTCTAAAATTTCTGAGGCGTTCAAACAACTTCTTCAAATGGTTCATATGTTCTTATTCATTCTGAGATTTAGTAATCATGTCATTGACATAGACCCCTATCTGACAATAGCTCTTTCGTACGTTGTCCCGACATTTTTGAGACCAAAAGGCATCACCTTGTAATAAAATGTGCCCCAATGGGTAGTAAAAGTGGTCTTCTCCATGTCATCTAAAGCCATCTTGATTTGATTGTATCCAGAAAATCCATCCATAAAAGAGAAAACAGCAAAACTTGCAGTGTTGTCTGTCGTACCCCAAAATTTGCCCTCCCATTTTGCTATGACTTAAGATTCATATATACTCATTCATGTGCATCATTCATTCATAATTGCATTTCATAAACAAGTACCATTGATTTCAAGGACTTTGTTATTTATACCTAACATTAAGCTATGGTTTCTCTAGGGATCTAACCTATGGCATATTGTTGATACAATTGACTCAGGAGATGTGTACCTTGGACTAAAGTCTTGTGGAACCCTAAGTCTTGATTTATGGTCTTTGGTTATTATGTATTGCAACATGACGTGAATATTTGAAAGTTATACTCAGGTTGATTTCGGTCAAGCAAAGGTCCACTTTAGGATTGATTTTATGTTGACCATTCCCTATGGATATTACTTGGTTTCTTGGTTTAGAGGAAAATGGTCATGTTTCTTAAAGTGCAGGTTGCATACACCATTCAAGGGACACTTTCATCACAAGAATATTCAAACATTCATTACAACAACCAAAAATTAAGATTTGCAAAATTTTACATGTTTTAACCTAACGTAGACTTTTGGTCAACTCTTGTTTTTTTGTCAACAATTGTCCATGGTGAACTCCTAATCCTAAGCCTTAGCCCCAAAATTTTCTTCATGAGGCTTAATTGTTTTCCAAACTACCATGTTGATACACCATGATTTCCAAGCATCTTCATGACCAAGGTGCCACGTCAAGCCATTATATGTGCGATAGTGTATCCAAACAAAGCCCTTATTCAATAGGCCTTGATTCAATAAAGCATAAATTTAGCACTCATGACATGTGATACAATTAAGCCAGTAGGGTCCACTAACATTCAATCCCTAACTCTACTGGTCCATGCAAATTATTTCACAACCTATTTACGTCTCAAAAAAAACTACCATCAATTACCACTATTTTAGTTATCCAATGTACAAAGTTTTAATCATTAGTATTAAGCATAACATAACCTAGTAGTGAGTCCTACTACATTCAAACCAGTATCCAATAACCCTTTACATTAAGATAAAAATAAGAAACAAGGCAATTGAAAAGCCATTATGCAACATGCTAGAAACCGCACGAGCCACACTAACTCCAAGCGTAGAATGTCGCAGCTGCAACATACGCTAACCGACGACAACACCTATGCAGCCAAACGTGAACGACCCACACCAGCTACCGTTCAATCCAGCTTCACACAAGAGCTAAAGCTGCAACAAAAGGTTGAAACAGCAAAACGCAGAAACTTCAAACAGCAATTGCAACACCAAAACACTACGAATCAGCAACATAAACAAAGCGCCGCAAATCCGACGGCAAGGACCCTTCCTGCATAAGATCCACAACAGAATGAAAATTAACTTCAAAAAACAAGGAAATTCATAATAGAACAGCAAATAAAAAAAAACCACTGATAGGCCCTGCATAAGTCTGCATCAGTTCATGTAGTTTCCAATTGGTTCAATGACCACATAATTTCAATAATCACAACAAGCCAACGTTAGTCCAACGACAGCCAACACCAGCTGCTGCAAGCACGGCCAAAACACCAGCTGCAGCAGAATGCTTTCAATCGAACCTTAAAAACCTTGCAATGAACCCGCATAAAACCACACATCACATCGCCCCGACAAGATAATAAGGCATTTCTTGGATCAGTCCATAGCCATGATCAAGAGCATCATGCCACAATAACAATTCATAATCCTTCATAACCAAACAGGTCCATAACAATGTTCATACCGTGATTACGCATAAGTAAAATTTTGCAGCAACTGAACTAACATTCCTAACAAACTTAAGTTCAAGTCATTGTCTTTTCAATTCTAGCGTGTAACTGACGGAAATATGATACTAACCTTATCCTAACTAATAACAGAAATATTCAATTCCTAACTAACTCCTAAATTACCTATAAAATCTAGGGGTGGCAAACGGGCATGCCCGCCCCGTTTAGGCCCCCTGCAAAAGCCCGCAAAAAAACGGGGCGGGGCGGGGTGGTCATAGTTGAGGATGTGGGCCTAAAACTTAGACCCGCCCCGCAAAAACGTGAGGGCGGGGCGGGGAAAGCCCGCGTGCACTGCACTCTTTAAGCCTAAAAATGCAAAAATTTATGTAAATACACATACCCGCAAAAGCCCGCAAAAAAAATGGGACGGGGCGGACACACTTGAGGCTGAGGGCCTAAATCCTTGGCCCGCCCCGCACAAAAGTGCGGGCAAAACGGGCATACCCCGCGGGCCGAGCCCGTTTTGCCACCCCTAATAAAATCTAACAAAAACTCAACTAACTCAAATTGGTAACCAACATTTGAATTTGTAAAAGTTTCATTATGCATTTCTAACAGACTGAATTTAAAGCAAATTTCAAGAGAATTCCAGGGGCAATTGTAACAAAATTGGAATACTATATATAAGGTTCTGCACATCCAGAAACACAAAAATCAATTTTCTGCAATATTCTTCAATCTTCAATCACAAAGCAAATCATTCGAATCTTCTCCACTCATCACGAATCAGAAACGTATCACAATCTCCAATCATTGCCCAAAACACTCACATCTACAGATTTTTCTTACACTCGAAGAACTACCCCGCGTCGTTCATATAAACCAATACCTCACGCGTAAATACGGGAAGTTTGAAGAAGAAGAAGAAGCAAAACGGGAAGGAAGAAAAAAGCAGAGCAGAAGAGGAAAAGGAATTCATAACTTGCGAAGCAATAACCGTCGTGCCGGAGCCCTGTTTCCTCAGCCCGATTCGTTTCACACTGGTGAGTCTTTCACTCCGGTTCCAATTCTGTTGGTGCACGCATACATTTTTTCGCTTCAAGCAGTCTTGAGCATAAAAACGCGGCAATCAAAGCCGCGGTGGAGATGAGTGAAAAACATTCTGAGAGCAAAGAATGCGACCTAGGCCTGGGTTGATCGTTATATACCGTGGAAGCTCATATTCGTTCGGACTGGCGGATTTTACGAACCAAAAAGTGCAAGATTGTTGCAAGATGCCATTTGTGGATTCGACTTGAAGTGGTTTCGTGTTGTACTGTTTGGATTTGGGAGCAAAGATGAAGTGTGTGAATGTTTCAGAGTTGGAAATGTGGTGAAGCCATGTTCTCGCCGCCGAATTTCTTGGCATAAACACATTTGGAAGGTTTGTTTTTCGTTGATAGGAATTGGTTTCGGTTTGGGCTTAAGCCCAAACGTTGTGGCCTGCGCACACCCATAATATTCTTGCACCTCCCTCCAGCCTTTCTGCTTCAACGCTTGGGCCTTGGTCCTAGGCCCAAAATTCATATCCACATCCTTCCAGGTTCTGCATATTTTGAAGCATTTTGGCTAATGTGAATTAATTAGTAAGATTAGGTTCTAGTTAAAATTTTATTATGGTTAATTTACCCAATTAGTTTTTAGTATTAAGAGCTAACTTAGATTGATTACATTTTAGGATTAGTAATTTTTAGATCAATTAGGATTAATCATGTTAATTGGTATTCTAATTAATTTGATTAGGTTATCTTCATAGAATAAATAATAATTAAGTTTTTAGAATTTAGTTAATTTTAATTAGGTTATGATAACTAGAGTAATTAGGCTAATTAGGATCAACATAATTAGATGATTAGGCTTGATTAACTAAATATTGATTTTAGAACTATTTTCCATATTAATCAATCCTTAGAATATGACCATTTTACCCTTAAGGCTTGAAATCCTGATTTTTGTATACTCCCTTAGTTTAGGGCCTTAATCGGATTGGTATGATTTTATTTAGATGACTGATTCAATAGTTTATTATTATACATAATTCATCTATTATTTTAATCTCATTGATTAGCATTGACCAAAGGACACTTTGGTCTACCAAATACTTTGTAATCGTGTTGTAAGCCCCTAGTCTAATTCAAGTGACCAAAAGACCCTTGGTCACCCGATATGGAAAGTTCATTGCACTCAAGCTATTGTGGATATGCTTTCTAAAGATCAAAACCTCAAGGTTCAAATGCAAGATCAAGACTTCAAGTCAACATCAATCAAGCATAGCTAGCAAAGTGGACTACTTCTCAAGCACAACAAAGGTATCAATACTTGTTGGTCGTAATTCGAATTATGCTAAAGTATATGAATAGAGGTGAATACGATGGGTCATTCGTCCCATACCCAAAGATATCCAGAATGGGGGTAGGAATTCTCCAGTCCCATTCCTTCTCTATTGTAAGTCTCCCTTCATAAAGCGTCATGCAACAAGCAATGACTACATCAACAACTTATCAATCATGAATCAAGTTGTACGACACGAGCCATAAGTAATGGAGAAGGAATGAGACTGGAGAATTCCCCCATTCTGGATATCTTTGGGTATGGGACGAATGACCCAGTGCTCATCGTATTCACCTCTATTCATAGACTTTAGTGTAATTCGAATCGAACGATTGATAAGGTCTTCATCAACACAAGAAACAACAACAAAGATCCTCCTCTCTCCGCTTGAAAGTTAGGACGAGAATTACATGCCATGAGCCTTAAGTAGTAAAGAAGGAATGAGACTGGAGCTTTCCTACACTCATTCTGGATATTTTTTGGTGCGATACGTTTGGCTCGTTTCTTATCATATCCACCTTTACTCGTAGACTTTAGTGTGATTCTTATCAAGTAACTATCAAGTCTATTCCACTATTTCATTCAATCATTCTATCATCTTTTCTTGCCTCCAATCATTCTTGCTTTCAGCCCTAGTGGGCTGAACTATGAAAGCTCTGATTTCCTTATTGCACTATACGGATACGTAGGCAGGAGAATCCAGATTCTTCAGGAGCTATCTTATTTGTTCCTGTCTTATTTATCAATCTATCCTATTTCATCGATCAATCATTTAACACTTCATTAGTGAAGCATCATGGCACGTCAGTCATTTCTTCCTCAGTGGATCATTAATCATACTCCCTTTGACATTCAGATATCCTTTGGATCAATTCCCTTGTAATCAAGTCTTTGAATCCTAATCAATCGACTTAATCATCCTTTGCCTCGTCAGTCCTCTTGTACTTTGGCAAACCCCCATAATCATTTGTTCATCTTATAAGACCTCTCGTGCTTAGACGGAGCTCTTGCCTTGTAAATCCTCTCGTGTGTTGTCATGATCTTTATTCGTCTTATAAGACCTCTCGTGCTTAGACGAATCACTTGCCTTGTAAATACTCTCGTGTATGGGCCAATCATATCTCATTTGTCTTTTTGGTGGATCACCATTATTGGGTTAGTACCACACTCTTGCTTGTTAAACAACTTATCTTGCCCTTTGACACTCAATCTCGTTCCCCTTTATTTTTAATCGTAGTAGGTTGAACTACGATTGCTCGGATTTTCTCATTGTACGATGAGAATACGTAGGCACAAGGATTCGAATCCTCTGCGAGCATACTTATTTATTTCTCCTGCCTTAGGGCATTCCTTCCATTCATCCCCATGGAACATTAATCACGACCTACATTCATATACTACCTTCCTTCACTTCATGTGATATACCCCATCCTTTGAGCCAAACACAATATACCTTTGAGCTCCATCTTGCGTCTCTTTGTGAACCAAGAGTCTATTTGTTTGTCTTATAAGTCCTCTTGTTGCTTAGACGAACATATCCTTACTTACTTTGCAGTCGTATACAAACAATCCTTCTTTTTCGGTTATTCCAATACAGTGTTGTAGGCCCTCACTTGTTGGTTCATACCAGGTTTACTCTTGGGTTCATCTTTTCACCCTTGTTGGAGTTCAAATCATACAATTCTTTGGTTCAGACCATACTTTGATCACAATCTCTTTTTCATCTTCCATTATTAGTTCTTTGAACTACGGAGCTCTAAATTCCTCATTGCACTATGAGGATACGTAGGCATGAGGGCCTCATTCTTCACCGAGCACTTTATCTATTTCTTTCCTTTCCCATTCTTTTGCGAGTAATATAGATATCACACCTATTAGGGCGAGAACAATCAAAACGGTTCCCATGGAGTACCATGGATGTTTGGGGTGCTAATACCGTCCCCTTGCATAACCGACTTCCTTACCCAACATATCTCTTTCCCCTGGGTTTTATCGATGTTTTCCCTTTCCTTCGGGAATAAATAAAGCTCGACGGGGACTCTGTTGTATGTTTGAGCGTGCGATGCGTTCAGGTATATTTCCGCTAGCTTCATTGTCCACGAGAGTATCAATGTGTGGTAGGGGGAAATCATCCTTCGGACTAGCTTTTTTTAGATCCTTATAGTCAAGACACATCCTTACCTTGCCATCCTTCTTAGGCACATGTACAATATTAGCCACCCATTGTTGGTACTTCTCCACTACGAGGAAACTAGTGTCAAATTGTCGTTTGACTTCTTCACGAATCTTCAGAGCCATATTTGGTCTTGTTCTTCAGAGTTTTTATTTTACTGGCGAGCATTCTGGATGAAGTGACAGCTTGTGTGCAACAATGTCAGTGTCCAGGCTCAGCAAATCCTGGTATGATCATGCGAATACATCCACATATTCTTGTAGCAGCTTGACCAATCTCTCTTTGACACCTGCTTCAAGTGTGGTCCCGACCTTGACTTCTTTCTTCTCTCCCTTTGTGCCAAGGTTGATTGTCTCCACCAGTTCTTGATGTGGTTGAAGGGCCTTGGACTCATGCTCGAGCAGCCTTTCCAATTCGTCGGGGATATTACAATCTTCCTCATCCTTTTCTTACGTTTGGTAGATAGGGGAGTCAAAATTATGAGAGGGAGTAAAGTCATTGGATTCAACGGGGTTATCATTTATTCTGCATGTTTGAATGATTGATTCTTTTAGAAAAAAGTAAAAATAAAAGATGCACAAATGGAAAAAGTTTTTTTTTTGAAAAGAATGTCATGTTCTTAAAAAAGAAAGCAAATAAATGAAAATAATAAGAATTTAACAAAATGCCTTTTATTAACTAATAATGATTATTTGAAAATGAAAATGAGCCCTAACATGATCCATTAGCCTTGGGCAGAGCTAAATATTTGAAAGGAAAAACAACAATTATTACTTTGACAAAGGAAAAATCCCAAGGATCTCAAACGCCTTCCAATTGTTCAAAGTTGTCTCACACCGGTAAATCAAACATGGCACATCTTCATCTTCGGCGTTGCCTTCAATTATGTTGATCTGATATCCATGGATGAATCATATACTGAGGAATACTTCCTGGATGCTTTGGTTGTTGTCCTTTGCAGGGACAAGGGCTCCTTTCGTAGCGGAAGGCACATATCCCAGACCAAAGCGATCACGTTTCTCATGAACATCAATAAGCTGACCCCAACCTTCAGGGCTCCCTCCTTCAATGCTAGACTTTACGCTTTTCAGAGAAGCGAAAGATGAACGAGCTTTTCCAACAGGGTCCTTCATTTCCATAAAAATGGTGTTGGCTATTTCAAGAGCTTGGAAAGAAGTTTCCAAATCATCCTCATCAGCCTCGATATATCTGAAGGATGAAAGGTGACTGACCACAAAGTCCTCCTCCCCAGAAATGATGATCAATTGATTATCCACTACAAAACTTCATTTTTTGATGTAAAATGGAGGTAACTGCTCCTGCAGCATGAACCCAGGGATGCCCCAATAAGCAGTTATACGCCAGATTAATATCCATGACTTGGAAAGCAATCGGGAATATATGAGGGTCAATCAATATGGACAGTTCCACTTCTCCAATCACGGTTCTCCGAGAACCATCAAAAGCTTTCACTATCAAGGCACCGAGCTTCATGGATGGTCATTGATAAGACAACTTAGCAAGTGTCTTCTTCGGCATCATATTCAAGGAAGATCCGGTATCAACAAAAACCCTTGCCAATGTATCATCTTTGCACTTTAGTGAGATGTGGAGAGCACGATTATGATTTTGTCATTCATCGGTAGTTCTTCTCCATTAAAGCTTAAAGTATTGCAAGATGTGATATTTGCAACCACCCCATCAAATTGGTATATTGTTATGCTCTGAGTTACATGAGCTTGGGCAAACACCTTCAACAAAGCCTCCATATGGGCTTGGGAGTTCAAACACCTTCAACAAAGCCTCCATATAATCACTTCTCTTGATTAACTTCAAGAATTCAATAGCATCTTCATATTGGAACACTTCGGGTTCTTTAGCAGGAGCTTGATCGCTCGACTTCGTGAGTCGAGAATGAGGTACAAACTGCAAGTGCACAGTTCTATCGCGTAGTTTTAAAAGATATCGATCCCACAGGGACTTATGAATCGATATACCGTTATCTAAGGTTACTTCGTAAAGCTAAGGTGAATAATGTTTCTATGTTGGGGGAAAAAGCTAAAAACTGAACTAAGATCTAGATTAAATATTAATAAAGCAGATATCGGTATGTAGTTCGTCGTAATTAGGGAATCAATTCTTTGTTGGTTTCTTGGTTTTAAAATAAATCCTTTCAGTTGACACTATTGATTAAAAGTTTTATCTCAAACTCTCGCTCTGTTGAATAAACCATGATTTTATGTTAATGTAGCTGTCACTTATAATTAAGTCAAAAACCATTTTTTGAAAGCAATAAAGTCCATAGAAACTCTTTTCAAGAAAACACTGACCGTTTAAACACCCTTATCTCAAACTCTCGCTCTGTTGACTTAGGTTATATAATTAAATTCGAATGCTTAACTCTCGTCCTCACATTCAATCTTTAAAAATACTTTTTGGAAAAGATCAGAATTTAATTAACTCTAAAACTTGCTCTCGCCCTGATCTAGAATTAATGTCCAATTTACACTGTCCAGTTAAAACCTCAAACTCTCGCTCTATTGATTTTAACTTCTTTATGTCTTTTACTTTCGTAAAAACCCTTGTTATTAAACCTGTAAATTGAGACCGTAAAAAGAGTGATTTTAATTTTAAATTTAATTAAACCGACTTAGTTTTGATTCCTTATTCCGCTTACTTTACATACCGATATCTAAGCGAATTAGCCAGACATGCTAAACAAACTTAAATACTTATCATGCATAAACAGACTCATCCCAGGCAAATAATATAAATAAATAATAAAACAAAGCATTAAATAATAATTAAAGAACCTGAATAAGTTAAACAGTAGTCTTGAACACTCCACCACAAGCCGGTAGGATTTGTTCTTGGACTCTTCAATTAAACAACAAATTAAAACGAAGGAAATAAAAAAAACCTAGATTCTAACGTAAGGTTAGATCCGATAAAAAGATACACAATAGTTTCCGGTGTAGAAACTATTGTGCGAAAAGAATTAACTAAATGCTAAAAAGGGAAATAGAAATTGCAAGGGAAATAATAAAAAACTCGTAAAAGCAGTGCTGTAAAAATAATGCTTAAGTTGCTGAAAAAGAAAAATGCAAAAGCAAAAACGACAAAGAAAATATGGAAAGAGCGTGGAACCCTTTTAGGTTTGGAAAATAGCTATTTATAATGGTGCCTTCCGTAACTGCTTCCGCTTCAAAAGGTCTTCAACGTGCAGAATAGTTAGGCGTGGATATAGGGCTCAACTCTCCCTCAACGTCTCTGAAGCGTTCCTTGCGCCAAAAATGTAGGGGAATGGTGTGACGTTCGTCACACCATGTGTGACGTTCGTCACAGGAGTGTGCAAGGCGTGACGCTCGTCACGGCCTCTGTGACGTTCGTCACAGGCACAACACCTGTGTTTTGTGCTTTGGGCTGGGCTTTGATATTTGGTTCATTTTCTCTCCTTTTTGCACCTCCTTTTCTTCCATTTTTACTTGTGCTTCAAATAAACCACCTGAGACAAATAGGAAGAAAATACCGCGTAATATCTAATAAAATGAAGTGAACTGAAATAAATAATAATATAATTTAATTGAATTAAGTCCTAAAATATGATATAGTTTCATGTTATCAGAGCTATATCTGTAGATTCCTTGGCTGGTACTTGAGGAGTCACATTGAATTCGGGCGTATAAATTTAACTACTACGGGTAATTCTTCTCATTCATGCAATATTGGTAATGTCTTCATTCATATTTTTAAAACTTTACCATCTTCACTTCCTTCAAAGATCTTATCCACAATAGTTATCTCATATTTCCAAGGCACAACCTTGGTACTCATATGGAAACAATGTAGGTATACTGATCACAATAGGTGACAAATGACTATCTGAAGGCGCAACCCGCATACTATAGTAAGGGATTTCAACCGGTTCAGGTAAATTGAAACAAGGTTCAATTACTGACACATCTTCATTTCTTGCAACACTGGAGATTTGAAGCACTCATTTGTTCACCAAGTCTTAAACATTATCACGTACCATCTGACATCCCCTTGTATGTATGGCACATTCTTCACAATTGTCATGACAAACATTAATCAAGCCAGCTTCCACCAATCGGGCATGGAATGCTGCCAAAGGAGTTCTAACATTATCAACCTTCTCAACCATAACACTATCAAAGGCATCCTTAATTGCGTTTATTGTAGGGTTTCCATGAAGGGGAAGAGGATTATCCTTCATGTTTGGTCCCATATCTCTAAAAGACATAATCTTGCTATCAATCAGCTTATGAACTTTGTGCTTCAAGGTATAACAACCTTCTAGGTCATGCCCGGGGGTACCCTCATGAAAAGGACAGAGAGCATTAGGGTTGTACCATAGAGGCAAATGATAGGAGGATGCCCCATAGGTCTATGAACCACCAATCCTTTTTGCAACAAATAGGGATAAAGCTCAGTATATGACATTGGGATTGGATTAAAGGTTGCTCTATCCCCCTATCTCATATTCTGATTTTGAGAATTTTGTCTTGGAGCCTGAGCTCTGGGTTGTTGATAGGCAGGAGCTGATGGCGCTTGCTGATAAACTGAGGAAGCAGGAGCACATTGTTGAGCTGGAACTGGTTGATAAATCTGAATTGGTGGTTAGTTGAAAGTGGGCGTCACAACGGCTACGTACGGTTGTGGGGAGTACTGAGAGGGATATACAAGATGCTGATATGGAAAAGGTTGTTGAACATATTGTTGCTATGAATATTTTGTTGATGTCTTCTTCTTGGAAGAGCTCTTCCTTGGCCAATAGACACCACATTAGTCTCACCTTCCTTCTTTTTAGGAAACCCTCAAGAGAACTTCTTCGAATTAACACTTGAAGTTCCGGCAGTAACTACAAGTTTACCATTCCTTAAGTCATATTCAACACGAGCTCCTATGGAAACAAGCTTAGAGAAACCTAATGAAGCACTTTCAACCATCTTCTCATAGAATTGGGGTTGGATAGTTTCAATGAATAACTCAACAAGCTCTTTTTCGGAAAGAGGTGGTTCAACTTGAGAAGCCAGTTTTCTCCATCTATGAGCATATTCCTTGAAGGATTCCTTGTCACGCTGGAACATGCTCTGTAGTTGTCTTCTATCAGGCGCCATGTCCATGTTGTATTTGTAGTGTTTGATGAACGCGTTTGATAGGTCTTGGAAGCATTTGATCCTACTCTAGTCCATACTCAAATACCACTTGGAAGGAGATCCACTCAAGCTATCTGGAAAATAGTGGATCATCAACTTGTCATCCCCTACATGAGCAGCCATTTAAGATGACTCTTTGGGCAGGTATGCCCCTTGTATTTGTCAAAATTGGGCGTTTTGAACTTAGGCAGAACCAAAGACATGGTCTCCTTCCAATGCCTGAAACTTCTTCTCAAGGAGTTACATGTTCTCCTTCATTTCTCTAAAGTATTCAAATCTCACTTCATCACCACTAACAACTAATTCAGCTGTCTGATATAGGTGATATTGATCTTCAAAATGTGGAACAGGCCTAACATAGGCAACTGGTGGAGCAACAGTCTGGATGACCGAGCGTGCATCGGTATAAACTGACAACGACACACCTTGTTGGACAGATTGCCCCATGCCAGGCACTACCTTTGCCTGAGGGATAAAGTCGTAGGGCAACCCATATGGAGGTAGGGTTGAAGGTAAAGACCTCTGAAGTTGGACTTCAACCACTAGGCCCGTGATCTCTGAAATCACGATTGCTTAGGGAACTTTAAATCTGAAAGTTAAAGCTTGGAGCATTTCTCTCATCTGGGACATGCCCCCCTTGATTTGGTCTAATTCAGCTCTAACTCGAGCACTTTCTTGTTCTTATTCAGCCATCCTTTGTCTTGCTCGAGCGCGAGTATTGTACGGATGTTGAAGATTCAGCGTGAAACTGGAGAAAGAAAGGACGGAGTGATACTTTATTTTGAAAATGCATGAATGCATGTATGGATGCATTTTTTGTTTGCAAAACTATTGGTTAGTTTCAGTTATTCATTTCATAAATGTCACAACATTTGTTCGCAAGTATTAAAAAATAAAGAAATAAAACACAATAAAATGAATCCCAAAAAGATTTTTTTCATTAATTTAGAACAAGGTTCAAATACAAGCAAATGCCTACGGCATACAGGCCTTCTGAACCGTAGCAAGGTCGGTAATCAGCCCCTCCAACATCATCTTACAAAAATTAATGAAATTAAAAACTTGATGTGGAGTGTTCTCTGGACACATGCACCAATCAGCTTCTTGCAGTTTCCCAGGTAGTTATTGCATGATGGAGTTTACAAATCTGGACAGCCTCAGAAATTTTCCCTTCCACTTAGCATAAAGTCCTTGGAGTTCTTGAATGATGCGCAAGTCTGCAGCCTTGGTCACCTCTATGTCTCTACAGAGGTTTATCCAATATCTGCACTCATTTGTCATCAACATATAAGCAACATCCTGATCCATACTCTCAAGTGTTTGGATCCTGATATCGGCTTGCTCCAACTGATAGTTCAAACGTGTACAAGCTCTTTCTGACTCTTCAGTCCTCAACTTCTCACGATCTGAAGCATCCTTGTACCTCTGAATGGTGTTCTCAAGTTCATGAGTAAGAATCTCAAAAATCAAACGAGCTTACCTCTTCATCTCAAGGGTCAACTCCGGAGTTTTGTTGAGCTTTTGAATCAAGAGTACAACTTGATCCAACTCTTCATTCTTAGTCTTAAACACAAATTTAGTACCTTGGAGTGCTTGTCTGAACTTTTCTCCCATTTCATCAGACTCCATAGCCCCTTCGTTGGAGGCTTCAAGTTCTTTGTCCTTCTTCTGCTGACTATCTTTCCAATTTTCATTCTCCACCGAGACTCAGTTGAGCTTACTCCTCAAGTCAGTATTCTCCAATTCCAACTCTTTAATCCGGGTATTAAGTTTCTCCACATCTTCGGGTAATATGGGTTCTGGCTCAGGAACCAAAGGATAGATGGAAGGATCAAATGTAAAAGGAAGCTTAACCATTTGAACCCTCTCTTTCACGCAACAGGTGTAAGGATCGCGAGCAATGACGTTTCTTTTTCCCAATTCTTTACCCTATCTGATAATTGTTTTTCATGATCTCTTGACCTTCTTCACTGTGGAGTGACCTGCTTCAATGTTGTGCAAGATAAAAGGCTCTAAAGCTTCAGCTCTTGGAAGTCCATTCATGGGGTAATCGTGTTGCCTTAAGGATAACACGGGGTTGTAGTTGATGCAGCCCATGGTTCCTATCAAAGGTACATTAGGGAAATACCCAATGTTGACAATAACATCCTCGGTTTCCCAATCCCTGATACACCACTTAACATGATTGGAGGTGAGAGAAGCTAACTTTTGAGAGGGCTTGAGTTCTTTTGAAACAAAAGGGCCTTCCTCAGGCATGTGAGATCTAAACCAAGCGTGCAATAACTGCCCACAATGTAACGCCCCAGACTGCTTTTAAGATTATCGGTTGACTCTACAAACCAACACGGGTCTTTTCAGCATGCTTTTTCCTCACTCACATGCTTTCTGGGAAACTTCTTAGAAGGTCACCCGTACAAATACTACTCCAAGTCAAGCATGCTTATCTGTAGAGTTCTTATAGAACGGGCTACCGAAAATAAGATGCATCTTATTGGTATAGGTAGTACCAATTAATCCTTATAAGCCTTCCTTCAACCATCTAGTTCCATACCTGCATAGGCTCAGGATCTCTTTCATTCCGATGTGAATTCGGTTTTTCCCTAGAAACTGCTAGGAGTGTCTCATTGTCTCGTGCACTAACAATTATTCCCTCGCCCTCGGTGTAACATGTAACCACTCTCCGCCTCTTCGACCTCGGGTGTTACATGCCCACCAGCTTTCGCTTGGTTCGTCCCCAAACCACATCGTACTGGGAGAGGTTTTGTTCTAATACCATTTTTAATGCCCCATACTGCGTTCGGGATTATCGACTGACCCCACAAACCAACACGGGTCTTTTTAGCATGTTTTGTCCTCACTCACACGCTTTCCAAGAAACTTCCCAGAAGGTCACCCATCCAAATACTACTCCAAATTAGGCACGCTTAACTATGGAGTTCTTATTTGCTGGGCTATCGAAAAGAAGATGCATCTTGTTTTCGGTAGGCTTACAGATAAGAAATTCATAGTTAAACGTGCTTGACTTGGAGTAGTATTTGGATGAGTGATATATAGTGGTTATATGTAACACCCTAGGCCGGAGAGGATATATAGTGGTTACATGTTACACCCGGGGGCGAGGGAGTGGTTGTCGGTGCACGAGGCATGACAATGAGACACTCCTAGCAGCTTCTAGGGAAAAACCGAATTCACATCGGAATGAGAGTGATCCTGAGGCCGTGCAGGTATGAGACTTCGTGGTTGAAGGGAGACTTATAAGGATTAATTGGTACTACCTATACCAACAAGATGCATCTTCTTTTCGGTAGCCCAACAGATAAGAACTCCATAGTTAAGCGTGCTTGACTTGGAGTAGTATTTGGATGGGTGACATTTTAGGAAGTCACCCAAAAAGCGTGTGAGTAAAGACAAAGCATGCTAAAAAGACTTGTGTTGGTTTGTGGGGTCAGTCGGTAATCCTGAAAGCAATCTAAGGCGTTATACATAACACAAGATAGTTCCTCCCTTCTTCTCATGACGTTTATGGATAGCATAATGAAGGTCAACTAGGAGAAACGATACAGGGTTACTAGAGAAAAAGATCCTCACAGCCAGATAATCCACACAATGGTCAATATTTGGGAAGAGAACTATCTCATATATCAATATTTCTAACATGGCATAGAAAGCTTTACAATTTCCATATTTCTCCATCTTCAAAGCTTAATCTTCTAAGAAATTTCTAGAAAAACTACTGAAGATTCCTTTCACATCCCAATTTTTTACGACTTCAGAAACCTTCAAACCCAAAGCTAAAGTTTTCCTATTTGGAGGAATGCCTTCATCAAACGTAGGAAATGGATTATGATCCCTCAAATTCCGGCCTATGATCCTCTCGAATTCCTCCAAGGTAGGAGCCAGTTGGAAATCATAAAATGTGAAACAACGTAAAGGTGGATCATAGAACTGACCAATAGTCACAACAATCATCATGTCCATCTTCTCATCCAAGATGCTCATAATTCTCCCATAGTCTTTCACGAAGCTGGTGAGTTTGATCGACATCACTTTGGCACTCAACTTCTGCAGGTTGACAAGGTCAACTTTCTTGTATTTGAACTGAAAAGTTCTCCATCCAAAGAATCTATTCTAAGTGAGGTTTTCGTATCGGTTCTTACGAAGTATTCACCTCATGAATCCATACTACGCAACCATGGCCAAAGGTTCAATGTTCTAAAAGTTCCTTAGAGTCATGGACCCCCATGAAACATTCAAGCTTACGAAGTATTCACCTTATCCGACAACATTTTCAAAAGGATCTACTCTAAGTGATGTACTTATGCCGACTCTTACGAAGTATTCACTTCGGGAGTCTGTATTACTCAACCATCATCCTATATTATCTTTTTCCATTCTAAACTCAAGTATAGAGTCTTTCCCACATGGTTTGTAATCAGAATATCCAAGTACAAAAGCATATTGGAACCAATATACAACAGATATATCAATATAACAATAAAGACGAAAAAGCAATAAAGAAATCCACACAAGTAAACAAACAAAGGCACACAGACAACCTAACTAGTCTTGACTCACTTAGGGAACCAGTGTCCCCAGCAGAGTCTCCATCTATCGCACCTCGAAAAAAAATGAGAACACGACCTAGCGAAACGCAATCACACGCTCGCAATGATGGACTGAACAGAGACGCCGCCGAACTTTATTTATTCCTAAAAAGGAAAGGGGAAATATCGATAAAACCCAAGAAATAACGGCGATGATTATGGTCGTCGCAATCAATATCAGGGTTCGGGAGTCGATTATGCGAGAGGAAGGTATTAACACCCCTGACGTCTGTTGTACTCAACGAGAACCGTTAGGTTAGTTGCGCGCGTTAGTATTAGTTTTGAAATGTTAGGTTTCTCAAGTTATTAGGTGGGAAAGAAAGAATAGAAGAGAGAATAATGTTTTTGGATTTTGCAATGAATAGGGCTAAACCTAAGTTTTTTTATTAATGGGTCTGACAAGATTTACAAGTCCTGCTCCTACGTGTCTCTGGGTGCAATAGAGAAATTAAGGCTTATGTAGTTTTGGGTAGAAAAATGTTTGTTTGTTGGTCGATTTTAGTGAAAGCTACTTTGTGTCAATCGACGAAAACATTGTTGAACTACCCAAAACAAGTGGAGAACTCGTGGGCAACATCGTAAGCTTTCTCACACGTTCAAGTGGACAAAACATTGTTTTACATCGTCTTGAAACAAAATACCTTTCGTTTGAGAAAAGGGGTTAAGGATCAATCGCACGACGGTGAGGAAAAGTTTGATTGGTTTGAATGTGTTTTGAATAATGGCGAGAACTTGGGTGAGCGAGATATCTATCTCTAATCCTAGTCTCAGGAGTGTGTGGTGTCCACCATGTTCCATTTCCATCTTATTTTCAAAAGGGTTTGATATTTTTATGTGTTTTTTAGATTTGATTAAAAAAGGGTTTGACGAAACCGCATTGATAATTTTGGATGATGGCGAGAACTAAGATGGGTGAGATATCCATCTCGAATCTTAGTCTGAGGAGTTTGTGGTATCCACCGTGTTCCATTTCCATCTTTATTAAAAAGTGTTGAATAGGAATTAAGTAATTTTGAGTTTTTATTGTGAGAATGGCTTGACGTTGGATCAAGCGTTTGATGAGCGATTGAGAAAGATTTGAATGATATGGCTTGAAAGAAATAGTTTGAAAGAAGTGGAATGGATAGAAATGGACTGATTTGTTTATTGGGAAAATACTCGACGTTGGATTGAGTCTTTATTTTTGATTTTTTTAAAAAGAAGTTGATTTTATTCTTCTGTTAGTATTAACTAAATAATCAAGCAAATAAATAAATAAAAACGGTAAAATTATTACACGTCATGGGAATGGGGGTACACTTTGTCAAATGGGGATTCATGACATTAGAACGATTAAATCAGGCCCAATCGACAAGTAAATAATGTATGAGTGTAGGTGCAAGAGGATGATCTCATTGTAAGAAGGCCCAAGAGTAAGCCATGTGAAGAAAATAACGAATGCAAGTTATATTTATAACACACTCAAAAATTAAATCAAAAGAAATAGAATCAGGACGTGTGTAGACTAAAATCAGGTAGGAGCAGTGCGAATCAAAGTCACACAATGCAAGAATGTGCAAGGCAAATGGAAATTGGAAAGCAAACAAAAACCCTAGGTAATGAGCTCAAAGTCGGTTTGCACATATTGACAATAATCAAAATGTCATATGTGATTGATCAAAACACGACGAAATACTATCAATATATCGATAAAATAGTCATGGAATAACAACATGGGAATTGTTGCATCCATAGATTAAAGCTTGATATTTAATCAAGAAAAGAAACCAGAGAAATAATAAAAAAAAATAAACAAGTATCTAAAAAAAGGGGGAATAAACATAAAAGGTTAAAAGAATGGTAAAAATAATAGAGCGAATGGAAAGTAGGTTGCATAAGGATGAAACCTAGGGGTGGACATAAACCGCCCACCCGGCCCAACCCGGTGAAACCCGAACAAAAAAAGAATTTGGGCGAGTTGGATCGGGCCAACGGGTCAACCGGGTTACCAAACCGGGTTACAGGGGGTTCAAAAGAACGGGTCGGGTACAAAAAATGGACCCACGGGTACCCAGACCCGCCCATCCACGAAACACCGCTCTTTCCTTTCCATATTCTCACTTCTCTCACTCTCATTTTTCCTTTCCATCTCTTGTTCTCAATTCTCTCACTCTCGTTTTTCCTTTCCTCGTTCCCTCACTCTCTCGTTCCCTCACTCCACTCGTTCTAGATCTTTCACTCTTTCATTCCAGTTAGTAAGTCTTAGTTTCACACACTCTCCCTTAAATCACTCTTAGTTAGGATTTTTTAATTAGGGTTTCTGAATCTAAGGTTTTTAATTTAGGGTTTATGATGATTGTTGTTGTTACAGGTGATTAAAGGCTTTGGACCAGTTCTCTCACTCTACAGGTGATTAGAGTTTGTGTTTTTTTTGCTTATATTGTTGTTGTTTCGATGAATCTGTTTGTTCTCTCTAACTCTCTAACTTAAAAACTTGATTTGTGCATAATATTTGATTACTTTGGGTTGATCTTTGGAAACTGGAATGTGACTTTTGCTACCCCTGCATGAACCGTGATTTTTGGAACTTAGGTAAAGACACAACTTATGATTTTGCTCTGTTTTCACTCTGTTCCTTCATCTCTTTCCCGCAACATAAGCTACTATACATTATGCTTTGTTAGTTGTTTGAAATATTGAGTTTTATGTCGGTTTCTTTTTTGGTTTATGTTAGAAATATTGAGTTTTATGTCACTTTTTTTTCCTGCTATGTTATCTGATATTGAGTTGAAAATAGATGAATTAAATTAAGAATTTTTCACTTTATTATAACTATATAATAATTTTGATTTAATTGAATAATTAAATTTACCTGCTTGTTTAGGCACAGAACTCCAGCATCCATGGCCATATTTTGTTATATGCCTTAGTAATTTTTCATCTTCTTCTGGTGACCATAGTCCCTTCCTAAGCTTCTGCTTGTAGCAGCAAGAGTGTCTTCCCATTTGTGAGTTTTCAAGTTTGTTTAATGAAGCAATGATTTAGTGATAGAGAGAATTGAAGGAAGGAAAATGAAGTGGCAACTAAGAAAATGAGTTGAGTTAATATAGGAGAGTGAGTGAGAAAGAAAGAGAGACAAGTCATAGTCAATAAGGTTCTTCCAATTTTCTTTATTCTTTATTTTTTTATTTAATATTTTACATATAAATAACACTGATATTTATGAAAAAATATGTATTTATTATGTTAATTTCAGACATTTATATTGATATTTATAATTACGTTTAATTTATTTATTTATTTAAAATTATTACTGATATTGTCTGCTGGTGAAGTTTTTTTTTTAATTTTAAGTGTGCCGGTTTTCATAGTATATGATATAGTATATATGTGAGCTTAAGGTTGATCTAAGTGATAGAGATTGGGCAATGTGAAATAGGATTTGATATTGTATAAAGTGTTTGAGTTGAAAAGAAGAGGGAAGGTGAGAAAATGGATTTCATAATGATGTTATAAATTTTACATTAATACATTGATGGCAACAATATGTATTACCTAATGATGTTATTGATATTTGATTTGGATAGATGGATCAACGTCAAAGTAGCACGGAAAGAGTCTTAGAGCAAGAGCAATGCAATTGTAAGTGTATTTGACTTCGTGTATTTTACTGTTCTGTTATGTATTGTTATTTACTATTCTGTTATATATTGGTATGGCATTAGGAGATTTGCATAGATTTGCTATTTACTGTTCTGTTATGTCACTGTTCTGTTATGCGTTTTTATATTGTTAAGTCACTGTTTTGTAAATTAATTATTTATCAAAAAAAATGTGGATTCATGTGGATACTGTTCTGTTATGTATACTGCTATGTATACTGTTCTTTTATGCATAACTACTATTTACTGCTATGTATAACTGCTATGCATAACTGCTATTTACTGTTATGCATAACTGCTATGTATACTGCTATTGCTATAACATTGCTATAACTGCTATTTGCCAGCACTGTGCTATCACTGCTATTTGCCAGCACTTCTATTGTTGTCTCTGTTTTATGAATTGGAACCGTTATTTGTTGATTGGTAGTTCTTGATTGGCTCCTTCGTTATTTCAGTGACTGGTGAGCCTAATCAAAATCTACCAATTAATGAAGTAGGTTCAGCTATGCAACCTATAAAGAAGAGGAAATCTAGTGCAAGTGGTTCTAGGCAAACATCTGCTTGCTGGGAACATTTTATTAGATTACCCGATGACCTAGTTGATGCACCCACTGCAGCCTGCAAACACTGCCATAAAAAATACTTGTGTGACCCTAGGACTCACGACACCACTAATTTGAACCACCATATTTTAAAATGTTCTAAGAATCCTCTTGTCGTGTCAACTGACTCCACACAAACTATTCTAACATACCCAAGTGTAGATGGTAAACTGGTTCAAGTTAGCTCTAGATTTGACAAGAAAGCTTGTAGAAGTGCTTTGTCAGTTTTTGTAGTTCTAGATGAGCAGCCATTTAGTGCAGTAGAGGGTGAAGGGTTTAAATTTTATTCCAAAGTAATGCAACCCCAATTTACCATCCCATCTAGGCGTACGGTAGCTAGGGACTGTTTTCAGCTATACTTGGATGAAAAGCAAAAGTTAAAGGCCTTTTTTAAGTCTGATTGCAATAGGGTAGCACTTACTACTGATTGCTGGACTTCTATACAAAATCTTAACTACTTGACCCTTACGGCACACTTTGTGGATAACGAATGGAAGTATCAAAAAAGAATTATAAGCTTTACCGTAATTCCAAACCACAAAGGTGAAACTGTAGGTAGGAAGATTGAAGAAGTGTTAAGGGATTGGGGAATTAGGAATGTGTCAACCATAACTATTGATAATGCCACTTCAAATGATGTTGATGTGACATATCTAAAGAGAAAAATAGCAAATATGAATGGGTTAATGGGGGATGGAGAGTGTTTTCATATGAGGTGTTCAGCTCACATTTTGAACTTGGTGATAAATGAGGGTTTGAAAGATAAACATTTATCTGTAACTAGTGTTAGAGATGCTGTTAGATTTGTTAAGTCCTCACCTCATAGGGCAGCCAAGTTTAAAGAATGCATTGAATTTGCTGGAATAACTTGCAAAAAATTAGTATTCTTGATGTTTCAACTCGTTGGAACGCGACATATTTAATGTTAGAGGCTGCGGAGAAGTTTCAACTCGCTTTTGAAAAGCTTGAGGATGAAGAGTCGAGCTATAGGGAGTTCTTTGGAAAAGGTAATCCCCCTAGTAATGATGATTGGGACATTGCTAGGGCTTTTAGCGCTTTCCTAAAGTTATTCTATGAAGCAACTAAGACTTTTTCCACCTCTCAAAATGTGAGTTTGCATACTTGTTTTCACCAAGTGTCTGCCATTTATTGTGAGTTAAAGCAAGCCAGTTTGAACTTAAATGATTTTTTTGCAAGTGTGGGTGGAGATATGATGGAAAAATATAATAGATATTGGGGAAGTCCTGATAAGATGAACAAGATGATATATTTTGGTATTATTCTTGATCCAAGATACAAGTTGAGTTACATTGAGTGGGCGTTTAAGGACATGTATGGAGTTGGATCAAAGTTTGGTAGTGACTTGGTAAAATCTATAAAAGAGAATTTACAAAAGTTGTATGATTGGTATAAGCAAGCTTATGACCAAGAGCATAATTCCATACAGCCTCTTGGTAGTGGTGGAAATAATGTCTCCAATGATGAAACAAATGCATTTGTTTCCCGTTTATCACTTATGGCTAGAGCCGATGCTTTTGAGCAACATTTAGAGGAGCAAGACTCGATTGATCAACAAAATGAGCTTGAGGTGTATAATTCTAGTAAGTGTGTCAAAAGGGATCCTAACTTTGACATTCTTGTGTGGTGGAAACGTAATTCAATCGAATATCATATTTTATCTACAATGGCTAAAGATATTTTAGCCACACCAGTGTCTACTGTTGCTTCTGAAAGTGCTTTTAGCACAGGAGGGAGAGTCATAGAAACCTATAGGAGTTCTCTAACTGCTGAAATGGCCGAGGCTTTAATTTGCACCCAGAATTGGTTAAGGCCTTCTTTTACCTATTTCAAAGATATGAATCTCATGGAAGATTTTGAGCTTTCAGAAGATATTGTAACAGGTGAATTTATTACTGAATTTCTAATAAATATGATGTAATGTTGTATAATTATGCCTTATTAAAAATTATTTATTTAATTATTTTAGAGTTTCAACAAATGTCTTTAGCAGCAAAAGGAGTATCAGGTGTCTCATCATCACAGTCTCAGCCACAACCTTCGGGTTGTGCTTGAAATGGATGTATGTATATCATTATTTATTTATTACTTTATTATTATTTTTGTTAACTAATGTTTATGTTGTCCAATTTTCCAGGTCAACTATGTTTTTTGATTTTTTGGAGTCATGCATGATTTTTTGTTGATGGTGATTCTCCACCTGTTTTACTTCAAATTGAAATATTTCATTTGTTGATATTTGTTTATTAATTAAGGCCTTCTTTTAACTAATGTTTATGTTGTCCAATTTTTCAGGTCAACTATGATTTTTGATTTTTTGGAGTCATGCATGACCTATATATATATATATATATGAGTTTTTGGCCAGTAAGTACCATTGATCTAACTTACTGAAGTGATGAAACGGTTTATTATATCAAAGAGTTTGGTTCTCTCTCTTTTGCCAATGGATTTCCATCTGTCAGTAATACAGTCCTATGTGCTAAAGCTTCAATGCTATTACAAGTAAGCTTGGTTTTCAAATTTCACAGAATTTTCATTAAATTAGTGAAAAAAATATCAGACAAAAAGTTGTGTTTTATTGCGATATCAGACAAAAAAGTATCAGAATGTTCTGTTATGTATTGTTATTTACTGTTCTGTTATATATTGCTATGGCATTAGGAGATTTGCATAGATTTGCTATTTACTGTTCTGTTATGTCACTTGTT
Organism: Lathyrus oleraceus; assembly: GCF_024323335.1. NCBI lineage: Eukaryota > Viridiplantae > Streptophyta > Magnoliopsida > Fabales > Fabaceae > Lathyrus > Lathyrus oleraceus. The sequence continues at coordinate 285,071,615 of NC_066585.1, forward strand.
CTGTTATGCGTTTTTATATTGTTAAGTCACTGTTTTGTAAATTAATTATTTATCAAAAAAATATGGATTCATGTGGATACTGTTCTGTTATGTATATTGCTATGTATACTGTTCTTTTATGCATAACTGCTATTTACTGCTATGTATAACTGCTATGCATAACTGCTATTTACTGCTATTTACTGTTACGCATAACTGCTATGTATACTGCTATAACTGCTAGAAAGTAAGCTTGGTTTTCAAAAAATTAGTGAAAAAAGTATCAGACAAAAAATTGTATTTTATTGCGATATGATTTTAGACAGATAAATCTCAAACTCCTATTATATTGTAAGCATATATTTCAGTATCCACTGCATATTCTTGATTTTGGCATGATTTGTTAAGGGACATATAAGAACTCCTTTGGTCATTGATTGATATTCTAATATGCAGTTCCTGAACATGCCTTGGTTAATACTGATTTGCATTTCTTTTATGTGCTCAGGCTCAGGCTCGTCTGACCGAGGCAGCTGCAGATGTTGTGAAACAGTTGCTGCCTGCTTATGCGAATAATGATCTGTCAAGTGTTTGTACATGGGCTGATCGCGTCAAGTTTGCTCTTCGTTGGACGTCTGCTTTTCATTTCAAGAAACTTGCATTGAAGGTATGACATTGAACTTAATTCAGAAGCAACTATGTTTAGAGTCTTTTTTTTTTGTTCTTAATGCTGTTGAAGGGTGCTTAATTCTCTTTTGGTTGCTGCACATTTGTTTACTCATTCTGGAATATGTCGTAGAAATAATATTATGGAATTGCTTTTGTTTGTTCTGTCATATCTATGAGCCTCTTTTGCTTTCACTCAAGTTGTATCTCACTAGATGGGTTGAGTTACATAGATCTAATGCCACTATTAGGCTGTATAAAAACCAATAAATTCATGTGTTGGTTTCTCGTATAGTTTTCTTTGGTATAAACATGCACTAAAGATTAACACATTGAGACCAGTCTATTGTGTTGGCATAAAAAAACTGGCATATTGAACGTAAACTTTACGGATACTGCTGTCATTCTGGAATCTTAGATGATTACAACATGTTTTGTTTTTCATCATGTGCATGAGTACTCTGAACATTCTATGAGTTACATGTTCTGGCTTATCTTTTTGGGGTATTTCTCCATTACCAATTTAGTGGAAATTTCTCTAGGTTATGGCTGAAAATCTATCAGAAGAAGAGATTAAAGGTCTCAAGGTAATGTTTGCAAACATGGACACTGATGGTAGTGGCACCATCACCTATGAAGAATTGAAGACAGGTTTGGCTCGAATTGGATCAAGACTGTCCGAGACTGAAATAAAGCAACTTATGGAAGCTGTAAGTCGTTACAAATCCGTTACAAAAGCATAACTAGTTGAACGCATGACTATTATCTTAAACTCAACAAGAATTGTCTTTTCGTGTATAATGTTTCTCAGGCCGATGTTGATGGAAATGGGTCGATTGACTATCTTGAATTCATATCGCCCACAATGCATATGCACAGACTTGAACGGGATGAGCATCTTTACAAGGCATTTCAGTATTTTGATAAGGACAATAGCGGGTGAGTATTGCAAGATAGATGGTATATTATTACCAATATTTTGAAAAAATCTAATCATTTTTGTTTGAACATCTAAATCACGAATTTTTTTCTTTAAAATGACACATCTTTTTTATATTTTCACTGTTATATCACTGCCATTATTGTAGTTGAGTTCTTCAATGAATGTTGGTGACAAACTTTCTATGAGAATTTTGTTTTTATGTTGTTTCTAATTTCACAAACAAGCATATTACTAGAGAAGAATTAGAGACTGCCATGACAAAGCATGGAATAGCTGATGAAGCAACAATAAAGGATATAATTTCTGAGGTGGATACAGATAATGTAAGTTAGTCCTAATTTAATCAGGGTAGCTCTGTTGCAGACTTAATAATGTATGAGGATGTGCAAACTTAATAATGTATTTTGTTCATGTGTTAAATTTGAGCTTTGATTTGTAAGTCATGCCCATGATCTGATGCACTAGCTGTGAGTCACACTTCTGCATAAAACTAGATTTATTAGATTTTCTGACTGTCATGAAACAATGTCTTGCAGATGATTACTTTCTATCATGTTTGCCTATCATCAGTTTGCGATTAGCTCAAGGAGGAGTTCGATTGGCGGCAACCCTCAATCGTATTTTTCAGTGATGCAATGCAACAACATTTTCTATTGTAATCTTTTGAATGCATGGTTTTATAGCTTAATAGAACTGGAAGTTTGACGACACTTTGATGGGCTTTATGTAGTTGGTTTGTGTGTTTTGCAACATCACTTTGTTTGCTATTATGCTTGAAGTTAAAGCTTGTCCTCTGCAGTCTGCATACATAAGTTTGTTTTTAACCCGAATAAACCGCTAAAACAAACCCGCAATCCGCACAAACCGAACCCATCCAAACCGTGTTGATATTGGGCGGAAATGGGCCTTCATATTTGAACCGTGGGTTGGACTGGGTGAGGGTTTTGGGCCCGAAACCGCCCGGCCCGGCCTGTTGTCCAGCCCTAATGAAACTCATGACCTAGTGGGAAGGACTGAATGCCTCTTCCATTGAGTCATGGATGATTAATGGAACATTTAATAGACCCATTTATATAAAAGGCAAAGGAAAAAAATGGAAAAAGAAAAGAAAATATGCACTAAACCAAAAAATGTTGTATACAGATCCCAAACCCATGATCGGTAGGAAGCAAGCTAGCTCCTTAACCACTCAGCCATGAGTGATTAGTTGTCAAACTAATGCAATCAATGTTAGAGCATCTCCAACCGTGAACCCATTTTTGGGTTCTTTGTGGGACCTATTAAGCCACGTCAGCTTGAAGCAATCCAACTACTTTTTCACTCCAATGGTGCAACTCTCAAGAACTCAGATTGGATCTCACAACTTTATTTTATATATTAATATTTTATTCATATTAAATTTTATATTAATTAAAATAATAATCTCACAACTTTAATTTTAGTATTTATATTAATTAAATTTTATATTAATTAAAACTCATTCAAGGAACCGTTGCTTCACATTACACTGTTCTCCACGTATATGTTTGAAACTAGAAAAAGTGAAAAGATGGGTGTCATGCTGGCAAACCCATTGAAGGAACCACCACTGGAGGTGGTCTTATACATGAAGTAAAAAATGTAATGCCTGACTAGTCAAACCAACTCACACTCATCAACTAATATAAAGCAAGAAAGTCAGAAACCAAACACTTGTCACAATTGTTAATTTAAATTTAAATTGGAAAAGAGTGATTAAAACGCTGCAATCTGAAGAACATCGTGTTGTTCGTCATCTTTCTCATTCCAATAGAAAAACTAAAAAAGCATCTCTAAGCTTCATAATACAAGCAAGTAGTCATTGTGCTCAGCTCTGATCATGGACGCTAGAAGTAAGCTCGGAACTTAACAATTTTATGATAGCGTAGAGAAATCGGGCTTCAAAGTGAAGAACCCTAAAACTTCAAGTCCAAATGTAACGGCTATGGTGGATGGAAAAAGAAATTAAACATGGGGGAAATATTCATTAGGTCTAGGCGCACAAAGTGGTATGAAGTTTTACTCAAAATAGAAACTCACAGTACCTGTACGGAAGCAAGCTCAAAGGTGTGAAAATGGTGGATTTGCAAGCTCAAACAAGTAAGTGAGTCCTTCTCTTTCAAATTCTACCAACTTCAGAGTATATGGGGTAGTGATTCTGGATGGGAAAAGTGGTTGGAAGTAGTGTGTATTGATGAATTCGATAGCCCTGTTTTAGTGAGGTTGAGGTGTAAATTTGGCATCTTGGCTTTTCAAGCTTGGTTTTGGAGAGAGTTGTGAGGTTGTTATATAGGCTGAGTGAGGAGAGTTGATACGTGTCAATTTGAATCCAAATTCGTGTGAAAAATGAATGTGTTGTGATTGTTTTTTTTGTAGAAATTTGTGAGTTGGCAAAGTGATGCTGCAATGGTCTTTTTGCAGTGCAAATCCTTTAGTTTTGTGGGAAGGTAGGAAAATATGGTGTATTGGTTGGGGCCCACTGACTCAAGATAACTTGGTGGATAAAACACTACATTTGCAAGGTAATTCCACTACACTCTGTACCAAATTCATGTGGTCCCTTTTTCGCCTTGCCTTTACTGCACTTTGGTCCATTTAAACTTCCCTCTGGCAATTAAAATCTGGATGGATTAATATGTCAAACCATAACCAAAATTTACACACATTATGGTGTTGAGAAATGATGACTTTGATAATGATTTGGACAATGACCTGATATGATTTTGGCAATGCTTTTGATATGGTTTTGTTACATGGTTATGTATGACAATTTGACATGATTTTGGCAATGCTTTTGATATGGTTTTGTTGCATGGTTCTGTATGGCAGTTGCTACTGTATTAGACTGGAGTGCATATCTTGCTTGGCTTGTTTGAGATATGTGTCTGCATATATTGGTGTAGCTTATCATGTTGATCAGGTACATGTTGTGGCTACAGGTGCATTGCAGGTGGGCATTCTGTAGATTGGTTTAGGGACATTGTTCTGCATGTTGATGCTTGCTGCAAGGCTTGATTGTAGACTGGTTTAGGGACACTCATGGTGTAGCAAATGGTATGCTGCTTGGTCTTTGCTCATGCCTTTTTGTGTGCTGCAGAATTGGTAAAGTCCTGCATAATTGTGTTGCATTTGTGAAGCTATGCAGGATTTCAAGGCATGTTCTTGTGAGTTGTAATCCACATGATGGTTTGCTTCATGGCCTGAGTTTCTAATGCATTATTGCAGGTTGCATTAGGCATGAACTTGTTTTGCTTTGATGGCTTGCAATGCCTATGGTTGGACCATGCTATAATGGCTCTTTACACAAGTTTGATGCATTACTTTTGCATGACATAATTAACATATGAATGATGTTTAATGTCTTGTTTGAATGCGTGATATGTTGTAATGTCTTTGGTTGGTCTTTTGTAGGTTACGCACACATGGAATGGATTGGCACAATGACTTGCAAAGATATTCAACTATCTTGCGCATGAAGTAACATTGGCATATGACACTAACCGAGGATCAAGAGTGAAATAGGGATTAAGGTTTTGGGATGGAAAATGGGTGAGTTGACTACGGTCAAAATGTCAACTTTTTTTTGTAAATTTTGTATTTTTTTTGGAACATCTTATGATTTATAATGAAAATTGGTGCTTTTTGTAGTAAGACAAAGATATCTTTTTGTATCTTAGAACCTTCATGCATTCATGTAATGAGATACTTTATGATATGAGCTATTCAGATGTCATGTAAATGGATGATTATGATTGAATGGATGTGAGAAAATTAATGAAGTAGTTGGAATATGAATGAGTATGTGGAAATTCTCAAATATGAATGAATGGAAAATGAATATGAGTGATGACCAAATAAATTGTATGTTATGTAAGGTTTTATGCTTGACATAGAAATTCATTAAAATGTGAATGAGAACTAAGAATATAATAATGGAATATGAATGACCACATAAGTGAATACCTTGAACAAGGGATGAATGATGTCTTATGAGGGGGATAAAAACATGGATTGAATTTAGACTAAGGAAAACACAAAAATGCAAGTCATGGGGTTCCACTTGATTCTACCATTTGAAATGGGATTCAAAATTTTGCTTGACTATGAAGATTTAACACCTAAGACCAAAAGAAAAGGCAGAACCCAAAATTCATGGAATAGCAAGTGATAGAATGTCTAGACAAATAATGTAGGTGAATAGCCTCATGACCAGATGAAATGGTCATGAGAACCAATGCAAATGAATGATTGACTGGGAAAAGTTTCAGGACCAAAATCAGGGTATGACACCGCCGACGACGGCGATGCATGCGTAGGGGAGGTAACGTGCAGTTGGTTTCTTGAAGCCCCGTGAGCTTCGTGTCGGGTGAGGTGATTTAAAGGCGTTTTCGGCGAGACTCTGGTGGTTCCGACGAGTGAGAGGTGTGGCAGTTTCCGGCGAGTTAGCAGCTGCAATAGATTTCATTTTCCTCTTTCTTATTCTATTTCCTTGTTTTCAATTCCATTTGTTGTTGTTATGATGTCACAAATTATTGTTGATGTTGTTTATAGTTTTGTTATGTTGTGTTGGAAAAGTGAGTAAGGTTGTTGTGACAGAGGGAGTGTAATGAAGTTTTGGAAAGGATTAGTTGTGAATGGTGAGGTTTGGGAGTTAAGTGTTTGAAATGTATGTTTTTAGTTGTCATACCCTAACTTTTGTCCCTAATATCCCATATATCATTTGCATCCTTGCATACAAACAAGGTCACATCTTGATCTTATCCCTCTCATCTTTGGGTTTTGCTCTTTGCAGGAATCACCAAGCAACTTTTTGCTGGTTTTTTAGCTGTGATTATATGTTCATTGTTCATCTAACCATTAATCAAAATAGCAAAAATATTTCTTGTTTTCTTTAAGTTTATTGTGCAATGTAGGGTCTCCCATCAAGAACATCAAGCATGTTTCCTCAAATAGGGTTTATTTGATTCCTCGAGTCAAAGTACGATCAACCATTGGTTCTCAAGGGGATTATATCTCAAAGCATGATCTTTAAGGTTCTCAAGCATCTTTCAATCTCATTTTGATCAAGAGTACCTCAAAGCTTTGTCGCTTATTCCTCAAGAAAAGCCAAAGATTCATGTGTGTATTCCCATGCATTCTTCAATAAGTTACCTTAAACTTTGAGCAATTAAATCCAGAGACATTCAAGGATACCTTATTTTGAGTTCATATGATCATCCATGTACCTTGAAATGCAAGAAAAACCCAAGTGCGCAAGTTTGTTCCAAGGGGTTTGGCCAAAAAGTCAATATTTGAAGTCAAAGTTCAAAGAATCACAACTCCTTCAATTTTCAACATTTTTGAATGATTCTTTTTGCATATGACCCTTATCAATATACTCTATAGCTTCTCTTTACATGACAAGAGCCAATTATGCTTGGAGGATTATCAAAGGTTTGGAGACATTATAGGTCATTTGTGGACTTAGTGAAATTTGACCTATTTTCAAGTGATTTTTTCTCAACTTTCAAGATTCATAACTTCTTCAATTTTCAATATTTGAGGATGACTCTTTTTGCACAATATAATTTGTGATACTTTCTACAAGATTACTTCAAGGATAAAAGTCAAATTATGTTTGGAAGACCATGGAATTCATTGAGACATTACATGTCATTTTCAGGCATTTGGGACTTAGAATTTTCTAAGTTACATGACCAGTCTTTCGTGCCAACTTTGTGCTTAAGCATCCAAATGCAACCTGTATTGGCATATTGTGGTCTTTGATATGATGTCAACCAATTGCGAGAAGAATGAGATAAAGAAAGCCTCACGAGCAAGATGACCCCGTTGAGTTGAACATGGTGACTTAGGACTGAAGAAATCACCATGGTCAAAATTTTGAACTTCACTAATCTCAACTCCAAGCCAAATTACCACATGTTTTGGACCTAAACATGTTTAACCAAGTCTCCAGAAGTTAATTGGCTCTTAAAATGCATGGTTTGACTGAGTTTTAATGGATTGCAAGTCACAATTTCCACACATTTTGGTCAAATTTATTTTGCACGAATTAAGCTTGATTCCACGCGTATTTGGATCCTAATTCATTGCCTATAAATAGAGGAAGTTACTACATTCATTTCCAAGCTTTTGAGAACCAAGAAACCCCTGCTTCACTTTGAAATTTTCCAGAAAAATTTAACTATCATGTTTTGACTTTCAGCTTGTTTCAATCTAATTTCTTGATTCCATTAGCACCTTCGGCATTCTCTGAAACTTTTGCAACAATTCCCAAGCTCTAAGACCTTCTGAAGTGACCAAACTAGATCAAGCTTCATCAACTTCTGATCACCATTTGGATAAAGTAGTTATGAGCATCATTTGAACTCAAACAAGTTACCACAATGAAGTCATTCACTCTCTGATGTTTTCCTCTAACTTATCTGATGTTGATTGATCATGTTCATCATTTAATTTCATTTTTCGTGGCTTGCTTACTTCTGAAACTTCTATGAAATTATCTATGCTCAGTTTAGATAAATGAATTTGGAGCATGAGGTTGAATTTGTGATGAGGAGGCGATCACATTGGTGGTGGTCTCATGTTTTGAATTTACCAAATGATGAAACTCCGGTGAGGGGCCATCAGAGAAGATGACCGAAGTCTCCCAGGTCATCAGAGTTTGGCTGGATACGTTGGACATTTGAAAAAATTTGATTGGTCCAATTTGAATTAGATCATGTGTTTCGTTTTTGCTAATTTTCATCATGCGCCCCAACCTGAGGATTATTGGATCTCCCACATCAATTAATGAGGCCAGATCCAACGCTCAGTATTTTTTATGATTTTTATTTCTTTTTTCTATTTAAATTGCATTTTCTTTTAAAATTCATAGAAAATTCATTTTACACCCAAAAAATCCAAAAATAATTTCTAAAATTTTATTTTATTTTTCTTCATCTGATTCTCATATTTTTCATATTTTATTTCATTGATTTTCTAGTTTTCATGGATCTTCTCTTTTCTCCTTTGGTTTAATTGGTTTAAAAATACTTTTATTCATTTTTAAATTCAGGAAAGTTTATTTTATGTCTCTTATTTTATTTCTAACATTCCATAATTTTCTTGGTCATTTATTTGGTGTTTTGAAGGTTTTATGGATTTTTTTTCTTTTTTTTCCCTTTTAAAATTCATTTTAAAAATGTTTTTGATGCATTTTATTTTAAATTTTTGCATTTTATATTTGTTTGACCTTTGTGGATTTCTGTTGGTCTTTGATCATGGTTGTTTTGATCATAGGTCCGATCAAACTCAATGGATCTTAGGTGTTGATGGGGTGAAAACCCTAATCCACCAAAATGGGTGATTGAATTTGATGATGACTTGATAAATCCTTTGATCCAATTTAGGTTTGTTTCTCTTGTCCTCTTCTTCTTCATCTCTTTCTTTTCCTTTTGATCAATTGGATAACTTATGCCCATATTGTTCATGATGTGTGGGTTGTTGCTTGATGATCTTTCGTTATTTCAAATCTACCTCCTAATTGATCATGGATCATTTAAGGTACTTTGGAGTGAATCATAAGTTTGTCATAGGTATCATGAAGTATGAATTGAAGTAATGGACCATCCTTTTCGCCTTTGTGCTTGATCCATCCTTTTTTTTGTGGCATAGCTTTAGGAGAATGATTTACATATCATTTCTCTAGCATGTATTAACACAAATATTATTATTGACCGACCTCAGATAGTTGTGACTTCTACATAAGTCCAATTACGATTGCTTAAGTTAGTGCTAAATTTGTCCCAAAAGTAAGTCATTTTCATAAGTGAGATTGTAAGTCTCATATTCCTCATGGTATTGTGTGAAAAATATTATTTCCTTTTCACCTAAGAGTGCTAGTGGCATACTTGTTGATTTTGTCCAAGTTTGAGCCCTTCTCATAGGTGAGGTAAAGGTCCATATTTTCATACTTATGGGTGAATAATTGAGTGTTCTCCAAAAAATGACCAAATCATCTTCCATTTTTTATTACTAACACAACTTACTAACATATTATTGTATTAACTTTATTTTAATGCCATTTATCTCGTGTTCTTTATTTCTTTTGCAATTTACTTTATGCTTTTATTTTAGCATCTCATAGCATATTGTTTATGATTATCCTATTTGTTCTTTGTCTATTCGGAATCCTTTTTCTTTAAAAGACATTAATAAAGGACAAAACCTCTAAAAATATTGGTCCTCTTGATTCATGGACTTGAGGTTACTATCCTTGGTATTGTTATGGAGTTATGGACTTAAATTAGGATCTTGACCCTTGCTTTGGGAGATTGTGATTTGAGACCCTGGGATTCATCTGATACCTTGGACTTTGGGTTCCTTTTGAATACTTGGCTTGGTCACTCTGGTTTAATTTAATACATTAATTATTCTTGCTTGACTTATGTCATAAAACTTGTTATCTATTGGTTAGATCTTTCCTCCCTAGCTTTTTCTTTATATTTTAGGATAGTCTCTTCTTCCCCCTTCTTCAATTTTTAAAATCTTCTCCCCTTTTCAACCTTCTTGTTTTCAAACTTGAACCATTTTCTCAATAAACATTGACTTATGTTAAGTCATATTCAAAAAAAATTCTTAATAAATGCTAATACAGTCTAAGCATATTCAAAACCAATTTCAAAAGACTTACAAAATGCATAACTCATTCAAATCATTATGTGCCCTTTGTGCCCTTTTTTTCTTTTAAAACTTTTTTTCAAAGTTTAGACATGAGCCATTTCCATAGTTGAGATATAATTCTCCTATCTCCATATTATTGATGATAATTATTTTCCACCTCAGGGAGTTAATAACATATTTGTTGATCTTTATCCAAGTTAAAACCTTTCTCTATGGTGATGCAAAGTTTTCATACTTGTGGGCGACTAGTTGAGTATTCTCCTTAAAATGACAAAATGTCTTCTCATTAAAAGTGAATCAAAATAAACATATTTGTTACTTTTACCACGAACTACGAGGTTTTGATCCTTCATTGCACTTTGTTGGTACGTAGGCATGAGACTAAAAAAGTCTTGGCAAACAAAAATCCTAAAAAAACATTTATCTTCTCATCTCCCCAATCATTTGCAAACAACGTCATTTTAAAGTCAAAATGTATAAATTTTCAAAGAGGTTCCTATAGAGTATTATAGATGTTTGGGGTGTTAATACCTTCCTTTTACATAATTAACCCCCATACCCTTATCTCTTTTTATTAGTTTTGTTTTAAAACTTATTTGGGTTTTATTCGTACTTTTTCCCTTTCCTTTGGAAATAATAAAAGCGCGGTGGCGAGTCTTGCTTTGCGAGTTAAATTAATCAATAGCTTAATCTCAAAAAATTTACCGCTACATAAAAGTGGCGACTCTTTTGGGGAGTAGTCCTCATTGGGTTTAACCTATCTTTGTTTATCTGTATATATTATAATTGTTGTTGTTTGTTATTATTTGTTTTGTATGGTGCTTGGTGATCTTTGTGTGGTGAGATAAGTCCTATACCCGGACTCGAGTGCTCTTATGATAAAAGGGTGGTATAGTCTTGTTTGTCTTACATAGATTTAATCCTTAATAAGTTGACTTGAGATCCCCCACTCCAACCTCCACCCTGCTGGGGAATAGCACTGCTGTCTTACAATAGGCCACCCTCACTAGGGATAACCTCCTCTGCACCCGACCCGCTCAGGGACTTCGTTGGGTAGAAACCACCACCGCACTTTGCTTTTAGGACAACAGTCTCTGACTTACTCAGGAATTAGAGCTTGCCATGCTAGGGGAAACAACTGCTGTCGCACCGCGAAAATACGACCGAAGCGAAGCGCAATCGCACGCTCGCAATGATGGACAAACAGAGTCGCCACCGAACTTTATTTATTCCTAAAAAGAGGGAAATATCGATAAACCCATCGAAGAAAGGATAAGATATGGTCATCGCAACCAATATCAGGGTTCAGGAGTCGGTTACGCAAGGGGAAGGTATTAGCACCCCTCATGTCCGTTGTACTCAACGGGAACCGTTTAGTTAGTTTCGTTTTGAAGGTTGCTTAAACACTTCTCAAAATAATGAGGGAGAGAATAAAAACTATAAGAGAGAGAAAATGTTTTTTGATAGGATGACGAATCCTAAACCTAAGTTCTTTATCTGGAATGGGCCTGACAGATTTATAAATCCTGCTCCTACGTATCTCAAAAGAGAAATCAAGGCTTACGTAGTTCTGGGTAGTCAGAAAAATGTTTGTTTCTTGGTCGATTTTAGCGAAAGCTATATTACATTAATCGACAAAAACACACACAGGAAACCCAAAACAGATGAGGACTTACGCATACCACACATCGAACGGATTTATAGATCTACATTCGGAAAAGCGTCACTTATCCCGACTCAACAATCGTGGCCGAAACATTGCCTGTATCACCTTAAGACAATATATCTTTCATTTATGAAAAAGGTTTTGATTAATCGCACGACGGCGAGAAAAGAGTTTGATTGGTTGGATGTATTTTGAGTGATGGCGAGAACTTTGGATACGAGATACTATCTCTAATCCTAGTCTCAGGAGTGCACGGTATACACCATGTTCCATTTCCATCTTTATTAAAAAAAGTGTTAAGGTAGGAGTTAAGTATATTTTTGAGTTTTGAAAGACGAATATTTGATGAGAACGAGACATGAGCCTCGGGATCAATCACTCGTGGTTTTCCACTGGAATGCTAGATTCCAATGGTCCTTTTTTATATTCGAATATTTAAGAAACATATTTGGACAACGAACACTTGATGAGAATCAACTATTCAAAGGGTTACGCCAGAATGCTTATCCCAGCGGTCCTTTCTCCTTGTCCAAGTTAATTAATGTGTTTTTAGAAAAAATAAACAATTACTCCCAAAACGCGTGGTTCAAGGTTTCTTACCGGAATGCTAGATTCCAATAGTCCACTTTCGTTTGAGATATTTCAAAAAATGTTTTAATATTTAACTTAATAGTAAAGCGTTTTAATTGGGATAAGAACAAATTAACCATATTAAATATATAACTTGGTGGAGATCAAAGTTTAAGAAAAGTCGTCATAAGTATTTATTCTATTAATTAGTCAACATCAATACTAGATATTTTATTTAATTATTTATTCGTAATATTCTAACAATAATAAATAAAACTACAAAGAAAATGATATTATATAAAAATAATAATTCTATAGTTATTCAAACATTTAGAGAAAATGGCAAGAAATTAAGTTGAAGAAAAATACAATTATATTCTTTTATGTCTAGTAAAATAAAGTGAGAGAATAGACCAATTTAATATTAGACATATGCATATTATTTATATAAAAAAAATCTGAAAATAAAACAATTAAATACTTTTTATAACAAACAAAAAATAAATTAACATAACCTTTTTATTTTTTATAACATAATCTAATGATAATAATAAATATATTTAAATTAACTTTTTTTATATTTTTATAACATAATTTAAAATAATGATGAAAATAACTAAATTAAATATTTTTTTATAAAATTCTTATACAAGAATCTAAAATAATAATCAAACTAACTAAATCAATCCTTATTTAATATTTATTATAACAATCTAAAAATAATGATGAAAATGACTAAATTAATCTTTTAATATTTTATAACATGATCTCAAACTAATGATGAAAATAACTAAATTAATTTTTTTTATAAATTTTATAACATAATCTAAATTAAAATAAATAAAAGGTAAAGTTATTTTTTTGATTTTTATAACATGATCTAGAATTAAATTAAATAAATGATAAACTCTTTTTCTTGGAATATTTTCATGACAAGATCTAGAATTAAAAGAAATAAATGGTAAGCTCTTTTTTTGGAATATTTTATGGCATGATTTAAAATTAAAAGTAAATAAATGGAAAACTTGATTTTTTGAATATTTCATAACATGATCTGAAATTTAAAGAAAATAAATGCTAAACTTATTTTTTATGATTTTTTATGACATGATCTAGAAATAATGGTAAACTTAATTTTTGATTTTTATGACATAATATAAAAAAAATAAAATAAATATTGAACTTAATTTTTTTTTGAAATTTATGACATAATCTAATAATAATAATGAAAATAACTAAATTAATTTTTTAAATATTTTATAACATAATCTAAATACAAATAATAAATAGAAAACTCTTTTTGTAATTTTTATTAATATGACTTATATGTATTTATCTATTTATTATTATTTTTAAAAAATAACAAAGAATAAGTTGATTTAAATGTTTTAAGAAACAAAGAAAATAAAATAAACGGTTAATCGAAAATGCAAGGCTCAGGACTGATTATTCGAGGGTTCCCACCGGAATGCAAGATTCGAATGGTCCTCTTCTCTCGTGTTTTTTAAAAGGAAATTAATCGGGTTGTAAAGATAGTTTAAAAATAAAAATACATTATAGGGATAAAATTAATTGTATGATTTTATATGTATATCGAATTAATTTTCTATACATAACCCAGTTCCCACCAGAATGCTAGATTCTAATGGGAGAAAATGGAATTAAATGTCGAAACTATAGAAAGTTAGTGAAATTTAAAATCGAAAGTTTAGTGAATTGAATATATTTATTTACATGTGTGAGATAATATACACATGCAATCTATTTATAAAATAAAGGCGATTAATTAACTAAGATTATTATAAATAATAAAATAAAATTGAATAGAAGTATAATTGATTAATTAATAATTAAAATTTATCAAATAGATAAGCAATAAAATAAAAATAAAAGAAAAAATAAATAATAAAAAGAAATAAATAGGGTACACATATAAATTAGGAGTATAGAAAAAAGGTTGAGCCTAAGGTCCAATTATCCAATCAACTAAATCTAATTATAATATCAATATTAAATAAAGAAAAGATAAAATCTTGGAAAGAAGAATGGAAATCGGCGCTCAGTCGGTAAGGAAAGAGAAAAATGAATTTTCAAATTTCAAAACTATTCACTCTCCTTTCGACACGTGGCGGTGCACAAAACCAAAATAATAATTATCTCGTGTACTATTCATTTCCAGAAGAAAGACGAAACACAATATCCATTATACATCCATAACATATTAGCATGGATCATGATAAATATCACAACACAAAATTACTCATCATTAATAACAGCAGGCAAAAATTAATAACAAATTGCAAGAAAATCCAAACGGTATTAAATTATAAACAGGTTTTAAATGCCTTTAAAATGAATAAAAAGAAAAGAGAAACGGAGGAATCGTGAAACAGATTCTCAAAATACCATTCGTCTTCCTCACGAAGACCGCTTCCCTTCTCTCAATCTCTCATCATCTCTCAACCGTCATCTCTCACGATACCCTACCCTTACCCCAAATGCACAAATCCATGGCTTTAAAGAAATCCAAACAATAAAGCTTACCTTCGGTGGTGGTTTGGTAGTGACGGTGAGGCTTGGATTTGCCTCCTTTACCTCAAAGCTTTCTCTTTGAAGTTCTTCTCCTTCGCCGTTTCAATCTGGGTTTTTTCGCCGTTTTCGAATTTAGGGTTTTGTGGTGGTCGCCTCCAAAAATTCCGTTCTTTCATCTGTGGTCGATTCCCCCTTTTATATCAACAACTTAGGGTTTTAGGTTGGCTTATGGAGATCCAGAAGGGGTTTCTGTGAAATCTCTTTAGGGTAGTCAGATTTTGGTCGCCCTATTTGATTGTTAAATTCGGAAGAGGTAACACAGAGCTACACTTTCTTCTCTGACTTCTGTCTCAATTCCGTTTTGGGCTGTTTGTTAACTTTTACCGTCTTACCGAGTTGATGTATTTTTTACTGAACTGAAAACTAGAACCTTCATGAGTGGTTTACAAATTTCTTCTTCTACTTTGAAAAAGGTATATACTGTCACTAAAATGGATAAACTTCTCTGATAAGAATGGATTGAAGTTGAGTTCTTCTGTTTTGCGTTTTCTTATGTAGGTGTTTTTGTTATGGAAATCCTAGGGTGGAGTTCTAGTGTGGATGAAGTTCTTAGATCCGCTTCTGGTTCGGTTGAGGATGTGAAACTGTTTTGCTGTGATCAAACTCAGATTTGAGAAGAAGTTCTTTTTGGGTGCGATTGGTTTTCTTGATTTCAATTGATTTTGTTCATACCGTGCAGGTTAACCATTTGCCTTGGAAGTTATGTTAGAGGCTGCTATGGAGTTTTCGATTTTGTATGGAGGTTAACCAACCAATTAGTAAGGGCGGATTCAGGTTGTGGCTTTGAATCATGCTGTTGGAGGTTAGGTGGATATCATTTGGGTTGAAATTCGTTGGACAGTTGGAAGTTCGGTTGGAGTTTGTTATGATTCTATTCTGAATTCAGTTGAAATTTGGAAATTCGGTTAGATGTTGGTTTTTACTAAAGTTCTATTAGTGAAGTGATTTAGAAAATGCTGTTAGATAGTGAATTATTCTTTTGTGCAGTTAGTAAAAATGTTGTTATGAATATTGTTAATTCTGTTAGATGTTAAATGTTGTTAGTTCAATTGATTATAATGCTTTTAATCGAAACTAATGGAAATATGTTATATTAGCTAATGTGAAGTGAAAAATCAGAATTGAAACGAACATTGTATTTCTTACCAATTCTTGTTATGGAACGAAAAGCGTCGCCGTCATAGCTTATTGGAGAACTGTTTTGGAGTTGTTATAAGTTTAGGATGGGATTACTTGATGTCTTGTTATTTGTTGGCTGCTGCAGCTTGGATTAATGTGAATATGCCTGGGACTGATACAGGTTATTGACCGTTGATGTTTGTGCAGGATCCTTTGGTTTGCACTTGCAGGTGTGATGCATAATTGGTTAATTACTGCAGAATTTTTGGACATATTTGCTTCAGGAATGAATAGAAAGTCTGAAGGTTATTAGTTAGCTTGGGAATTTCGGCTTGGATGCGGCTACGAAGCGCATTGGATGGCGGGGCTGTTTTGGAATTCTTATGGAGTGCTATGGCCTTGATGATGTTGATTCGCTACTGTTAGAAAAATCATATGTAATGGATTGGGATATATCGAATGTATTGAAATGGTTGGGTAGTGACTATTGTAATTTGGTTAGATAATATTTAATTGAAAGTGAATGAAAATTTGAATGGTTTATGAAATATGGGTGAAATTGTTTGTAACTTCGGAATTGAGTGGTTGTATATTGGTATTGGAAATGGATATTTGGTTATAAAAAATGGATATGGATTTTAGAAATAATCCAAGACTCATCTAAATGTCAATTTAAAATAAAAAACAATAAAATCAAATGAAATCAAATTAATCTATAATTTGTTAAAATTAATTTGATATCAATTCTAACATTTATTTGAAAATTAAAATTAATTAAAGTTTGAATCATTAGTAAAAAAAACAATTGAGATTAAATTGAAATTTGAAATTAGACTTAATTTGAAATAAAAATCAAATAAAAAATTAAAAAGTCAAATAACTTAAATTAGAATCCATTTTGTAATTAAAAGCACCATGATCGAAAAGACCTAGATAATGACCAATGTTTATCAAAATCGAGACAATATGGATTTGGGAATAGACGGTTGACAAAGAAATTAAAAACGTTATGGAAATTCTTTGAATTATGAATGAATGAGAAAATGAGTATGAATGGAGAGATATAGATGGAATCTCCGAACCTCGAATATATGAGAAAAAGAAAAATGAATGACGGACGGGAAAAAATTTCAGGGTCAAAATCGGGGTATGACAACTGCCCACAGACACCTCCGCTGGGAAATAGCAACCTTCAGGCCTGGCTGCTGAGGAAACATCGATCTAAAACCTGCTGGGAGATAATCATCCTGACCCTGCTAGGGAAGACTCGGACCTTGAATCTGCTGAGGAGGTAACAATCCCAACTCTGCTTGGGGAAACAAGGAAATTCTGGCGCAGAACACCCGTCGACTCGTCGAACCCTGGTATCCAACATCCAAATCCCGTGTCAGCTTTCCACTTTTGAGAGCTCCCAGACTCGTCTAGACTTTTATGATTCATCACTTGTATTCTCGCCTCCTCCGTACTCCACAGAGATCGAACTCCCTGGATTCATACGAACTTTCCAGTCCTCAGACTTTGAAGAGTCTTCTTGATTAATCCTCAAGGATCGTCGTACGTCTTTCGCCATCTTTTCACCATTCTTCAATCCCTGGTCCCTGATTGGACTCCACGAGGATCTTTTGTCAAAAAAACTTCACATCACAACCTGCAAGTGAGTGAAAATGTCTAACAACACCTGCAAAAGAGATCATTAGAATCTGCCAAACATGTCACTGCACTAACTAGTGTGTGTGTCTCTGAAGATGACACAAGTGCAGATGAGCTGACCTTTGATGAACTTGCTGCAGCATATAAGAAGCTGTGTACCACCAGTGCAGAAGTGCGTGCACAAGGTGAAAAGCAGAAGAAACTCATCAAGGAACTGGAAGATGAGAGACAGAAACAACTGTCTGCCATAGAAGGGCTGAATGATGAGATAGCCCTGCTGACCTCCAAGCTGAACCAGATGACCAAATCCATCAGAATGATGAATAAGGGAACTGACACCTTGGAAGAAATCCTAAAGGTGGGACAGCAGTCTGGAACCAAATCTGGGCTAGGATTTGGAAAAAGAGCTGAACACAAACGCCCAAAGGCTAAAGTTCAGAAGTTCAAGCAGATGTCAAAACCGATGTCTCAACATCGAGGAGCTAGGATGAATGATCATCAGAAGAGAATATTCCAGAATTGGAGGTGTCACCACTGTGGCAGGCTTGGACATATAAAAGCCTTCTGCTACTGGATTCATGGCTTCCCTAACAGAGCCTCACCTGTCAGACCTAAGCATAACACACGCAAGCGATGTGTTCCCATTAAGAAGCAACAATGGTATGCTAGGATAGCACACACTGCCCTAAGGGCTTCTTCCAGAGAAGACTGGTACTTTGACAGTGGATGCTCAAGACATATGACTGGTATGGAAAATCTACTGGTAGACATTCAACCTCACACCACCAGCTATGTGACTTTTGGTGATGGTGCCAAAGGAAAAATCAGAGGTGTGGGCAAACTGAACTGTTCTGGAGTGCCAAAACTGAACAATGTGCTGTTAGTAAGAGGACTAACTACAAACCTCATCAGTATAAGTCAGCTGTGTGATCAAGGTTTTCATGTTCAGTTTACTAAGGAGCAGTGCATTGTGACAAATGGTGACAATCAGGAAGTTATGAGAGGAACCAGGTCCAAAGACAACTGCTATCTGTGGGAACCTGACCTCTCTAACTTTTCCACAACTTGCTCCTCAGCCAAGGAAGAACAGGAGGTGAAGCTGTGGCATAGAAGACTTGGCCATCTTCACTTACGTGGAATGAAGAAGATCATATCCAAGGAAGCAGTCAGAGGAATGCCAAAGCTTCTGATTGATGAAGGAAGAGTCTGTGGAGAATGCCAAGTGGGCAAGCAAACCAAGATGTCACACCCAAAGCTGGGACATTCCACAACCTCCAGAGTTCTGGAACTGCTGCACATGGACCTAATGGGACCTATGCAGGTTGAAAGTCTTGGTGGGAAGAAGTATGCCTACGTGGTGGTTGATGACCATTCCAGATACACGTGGATAAACTTCATCAGAGAGAAGTCAGATACATTTGATGTCTTCAAGGATCTGTGCATAAGACTTCAAAGAGAAAAGGACAGTTGTGTGGTCCGGATTAGAAGTGATCATGGCACTGAATTCAAGAATTCCAAGTTTGATGAGTTCTGCTCATCTGAAGGAATAAGCCATGAGTTCTCCTCCCCTATAACTCCTCAGCAGAATGGAATAGTTGAAAGAAAAAATAGAACTATCCAAGAATCTGCCAGAGCAATGATTCATGCAAAGAAGCTCCCTATGCACTTTTGGGCTGAAGCAATGAATACGGCGTGCTATGTTCACAACAGAGTCACCTTGAGAAAAGGAACCTCCTCCACTCTGTATGAAATATGGAAGGGTAGAAAACCCACTGTGAAGTACTTTCATATTTTTGGAAGTAAATGCTACATTCTCACAGATCGTGAACAGAGAAGGAAGCTAGATCCCAAAAGTGATGAAGGCGTATTTCTGGGATACTCCACGAACAGCAGAGCCTATAGAGTGTTCAACTACAGGACCAATGTCCTGATGGAATCCATAAATGTCATTGTGGATGATAAAGAGGAAGGAACCGATGTCATGGAGGATGTTGAAACATTTCTTGATAGTCCAACTGATAGTCCAGTCAAGCCTGAAGAAGTACAGGAACCTCCTCCTGAATGTAAAGTAGAAGCACCTACCAAAGTGCCATCTATCAGAATTCAGAAAGACCACCCTAAGGATCTTATCATAGGGGATCCCACCAGTGGTGTAACTACCAGGTCAAGAGGAATAAACTCAAATTCCTGCTTTGTTTCCAAGGTTGAACCAAAGAATGTGAAAGAAGCCCT
The DNA here is from genome assembly GCF_024323335.1 of Lathyrus oleraceus. Lineage (NCBI taxonomy): Eukaryota > Viridiplantae > Streptophyta > Magnoliopsida > Fabales > Fabaceae > Lathyrus > Lathyrus oleraceus. The sequence goes on from NC_066585.1 coordinate 285,091,714, forward strand.
GACTGATGAATACTGGATCATTGCCATGCAAGAGGAACTCGAGCAGTTCACAAGGCATGAAGTATGGGAGCTGGTTCCAAGACCTGAAGGGTCCAACATCATTGGTACCAAGTGGATCTACAAAAACAAATCTGATGAGAAAGGAGTAATTACTAGAAATAAAGCAAGACTAGTAGCTCAAGGATACACTCAAGTTGAAGGAGTAGACTTTGATGAGACATTTGCTCCTGTGGCTAGACTTGAGTCCATCAGATTGCTGTTGGGGGTAGCATGCATCCTGAAGTTTAAGCTATTTCAAATGGATGTGAAGAGTGCATTCTTGAATGGCTACCTGAATGAAGAAGTCTATGTGGAACAACCCAAAGGGTTTTGTGATCCTAACCAACCTGAGCATGTATACAAGCTGAAGAAAGCCTTGTATGGGTTGAAGCAAGCACCCAGAGCTTGGTATGAAAGGTTAACCGAATTTCTGACCACAAATGGATACAGAAAGGGTGGCATAGATAAAACCTTGTTTGTGAAGGATGAGGAAGGCAAAATCATGATAGCTCAAATCTATGTGGATGATATAGTCTTTGGTGGGATGTCAGAACAAATGGTTAAAAAATTTGTTCACCAGATGCAATCTGAGTTTGAAATGAGTCTAGTGGGAGAACTGACCTATTTCCTTGGAATGCAAGTAAACCAAATGGAGGACTCCATGTTTCTCTCCCAAAGCAAGTATGCCAAGAACATAGTTAAGAAGTTTGGTATGGATCATGCCAGGCACAAGAGGACTCCAGCTCCTACTCATCTGAAGTTAACCAAAGATGATGGAGGACCCAGTGTTGATCAAGGCCTGTACAGAAGCATGATAGGTAGTCTGCTGTATCTAACTGCAAGTAGACCTGACATTTCCTATGCAGTTGGAGTGTGTGCCAGATATCAAGCAGAGCCCAAGGTAAGTCACTTGAATCAAGTCAAAAGGATCCTCAAGTACATCAATGGGACATGTGACTATGGGATGCTGTACTCACATGGGTCTGAGCCTGTCCTATCTGGGTACTGTGATGCTGATTGGGCTGGAAGTGCTGATGACAGAAAAAGCACATCAGGTGGATGTTTCTTCTTAGGAGAAAACCTCATATCGTGGTTCAGCAAGAAGCAGAACTGTGTCTCTCTGTCCACTGCAGAGGCTGAATACATAGCGGCTGGAAGCAGTTGCTCCCAACTGGTTTGGATGAAACAAATGCTCACTGAGTACAATGTCACTCAAAATGTCATGACATTGTTCTGTGATAATCTCAGTGCCATCAACATCTCCAAGAATCCCATCCAACACAGCAGGACCAAACATATTGACATTAGGCACCACTTCATCAGAGATCTGGTGGAAGACAAGGTGATCACTTTGGAACATGTAGCCACGGATCTTCAACTGGCTGACATATTTACAAAGGCTCTGGATGCTACTCAGTTTGAAAACTTAAGGAGCAAACTGGGAATATGTCTCTCTGAGACATTATAGCAACCACTGATGTTTGGGATAAATTGTTTAATATCTCTGCCTATTAAACGATTTGTACAAGACTATGATTGGTCAACATATCATAGCTATGCTGCGCGCAACAAGGGTGAATACAAGAGGGTAAGGGGACACCCTACAGAGAGAAGGCCTCTGTACCTGCAGGAGTTCAAGGATGCTGTTCATGCAGGAGTAGTTCTGGATGTCAGAAACAACATCATGGCATCTGATATGGTGGTACCTACTGTAAAGCAAAAGTGGGTGATCACTTGATCGAAGCTGTGAAGCAAGATCAAGTGGATGTGAACTTGGTTGAAACTGTGAAGTAAAACCAAGTCTGGAACTCTGTCATTGTGCTCTGCCTATGTTGTTGACTTTGGCAACATTTGTGACAAAAAGGGGGAGTAATAACCACCAATACCCCTGACAAACAGAGTGGGTCTCTACAAACAGACTCTCATGACAGATCTGAAGATTCCCCCCCCTGCAGCTGATGTTGAAGTTTAGGTGCAACTTCTAATATATATGTGCTGCTATGTGAAGTTTTCATTTAACTTCCATGTGTGTGTGTGAGTGTGCTGCCACTCTGAGTGTATTAGCTAGTATTATTCCGCTGCTATGAACTCTGTTATGGGGATCAAAGTGTTTTAGCCAAAAATTTGCCAAAGGGGGAGTTTGTAGGTGTTTAATTGGCTGCATTGTATGGTAAAACACAAATGTCTTGACTGATGTCATGACATGTATATGTAACTACATTGTAGTTACTGCAGGACTAGCTAACACAGGATTATTGAATGCTGTGACATTCATACCTGTCAACAGATACTAAGGAACAGAAGCTCTGTTAGAACTTAGTATTCACTTGCAGTCTGGTTATCAAGGAAGAACCAGACCTGGCATAAGGCCTACTGATTGAATGTCAAACTGGATGTTGTGACATTCATCATTGACAGCAGCTACTGAAGATTGGGCAGAGTGGTGTTCTGCTATACTTCAGCATATTAGTTAGTTTGTTCTTCAAGAGAATTACAGAACTAACCTAAGGCCAACTGTGTAAATGTTAAGTTGGACACTTTGACATTTACTAATGTAAGCTGGTACTGTAGTATGGTCATATTGATCATGTACAGGTCAGCAGATATGTACAGTCTGTTTTCTGGGAAAACAGACTCAGCATATGGACCTTGATGTCAAGCTGAATGTCGTGACATTCATGCCTGACAGCATATGCTAAATTGTAGGTTGTTCAGTTTTCTGTTACAGCTTTCTCAGGCTATTCTTTAGGAAGTCAACAGCTTAGAGAAAATCCAGGAAATCAACAACCAAGCTACATTCAATGAACCTAACAAATAGCCTATTTGTTAGCAACCTAAATATTGAATTTGAGGGAACGTATGTGACCTAAAATTCAGGAAAATACAGGTGCAAAAGCCCAGGTGCTGCAATATAAAAAGGAAGGCATTCCTCCATTCAGTTTCAGGGATTTTGAGGCGTGAAGATTTAGTGTGTCCATCTTACTTCACTGCTGTATTTTTGTGAGTCTAGAATTAGACGTATCTTGTAAGCCAAGTCATTATCAAATAGATGATTGCTTTGGCATAGGGTGTTCATTGAGTTGTAAGTGTTGTGTCACTCAAAGCTTTTAAGCGTGAGTGCTGTGTATCTTGGTTTAAGCTGTGAAGCATAACCAAGAGTTGTTTTTGAAGTGTGACTTCAAAGTGTTTTTAATATCACTGAGGTGATTGAGGGGGAGTGAGTAGGAACTCTGATCTTAGATTAAGATTGAAATTGCATTGGGTAGGGATTAAGTGATAAGTTGTAAACGGGTGAGTTTAGCTTTGAATTGATACTACTAATAGTGGATTTCCTCCCTGGCTTGGTAGCCCCCAGATGTAGGTCATGTTGGACTGAACTGGGTGAACAATTACTTGTGTTATTTACTGCACTTACAATTAAGTTCTGCATAATCCCTGTCTGTGCAGAATTGGATGTCATAACAACCAGTGTGACATCCAAAGTCTGATAACTAGAATTTCACAGTGGATGCATCAAGAACATTTTTTCCAGAATTCATCATTAAGCACATCAACATGTAGGTTATTCATCATAGAGCAAGAATCAAGCACGCATTAAGCATAAAACATCATGTACAATTGGAATCGAGCAAAACAAATTTCAACCATGGAACTTTAATCTAGCATATCTAACTCAATTTTGCATGAAAATTTGTGATTCAAAGCTCAGTTTAATCAGCACATTAAGATCTACAACAATGACATAACAAATTTGAGAAAAGAGAAATTCGATTTGGTGACCTCTTGAAGTGCAGATTTGGAATTCGTGTGATTCAGGCCTTGCAATGCTCCAAACTTCTTCTATGCAGCTTGTAGAGTTGATTGGATGAAGGCTTGAGGTTCGATTGCTCGTGATTCAACCAGAATTTGGATTCACCATTGATGAGTTCAAGCTTCAATATGCTTCAAACAGGTGCGGATTCTCTTGGTTCCAAGTCCAATATTGCTCAATGATGCTTCAGAATCATGAATTGATCAAGAGAAGTGGATTGTGTTTGAAGAATTTGAAAGAAAAATTGAGAGAATTTTTTTGATGAATTGAGATCTAGATCTGAAATTATGAGAAGCTAACTGAAAAACAGTTATGGATTAGGCTTATATATGTTTTACTAATCATGCCTTAATCAAGTTTAAGCCAATGCAAATGGAATTAACAAATATGAGGTGTAAATGCAAATTGGGATTTTCACCCTTATGCATGAAAATGCATGTGAACAGTACACGAATTGTGATTCATTTTCACTCAAAAATCTGTTTTGGAGCTAAAGGCAATGGCACAATGTTCAAATAATGCACAAATTTTAAATTCCATATTTTCCCTCCAAAAATCAAGTGAATTTCCAAATATTCATGTGATGATAATGCATGTCATGTAATGCAAGATTTGGAAACTAGAAATCAAAATATGAGCAATGCAAAAAGAGCCATCCAATTTGGAGTTTTGGTTGAGAAGTTATGCTCATTTGAAGTTCAATGTACACCTTGTCAAGTTTTGATCATATCTCCTTAACCACACATGAGAAATTGATGATATTGGACTTTTTAGAAATGGGAGAGAAAGATCTACAACTTTCATGTTCAACAAAATTTCATTTGAAGCATTTTTGATGATGTAATATTGAGTTGAAAACCTTTCCATTTTTGGCAAGTTTGAATTATAGGTCACTTTCTATTTTTGGAATGTTTTGACCTGACTTTAAATTCTTCAATGTTGATGTTTGAAATGTCAAATGAGACTTGTTTGAACATGAGTGAAGTATTTCTAACCACTTCCCACCTCCAAATCCACAGTTGACCTGACAGTTGACTTTGATGGTTGGTAGATGAATTGATCATGCACTGGTGATTCTGAGCCTCAACCATTTGATGAAATAACTCCACAATGAAACCCTAGCTTATAAAAGCTCAACAAAATCACATGATGATCTCCATCTCATTAAAGACCTCATATCCTTGTAGAATCCTGACTAGAAGAATGCAACTGATTAGGGTTGACCAGAGGTCAAAACCCTAATCCCAAGGAACATGATCAGGAATAATGAATCATGATGATGATGATGATGTACCATCTCAACCAAAATAATACCCAACCTCCTTGAAGAACCAAGAAACCCTAATTGAAGCACAAACCTCAGATGATTAGTGATCAATTCATGAGACCCTCAAGCTTGAATCTTTTAACCCCTCCATCTTCTGAGAAAGACCTAGGAGGATGACTTGCTCATTGTTTCCATATGATATGCAAAGATGTAATGCCTAATGTCCTACAAAATGAAATGCAATATGCTAAGCTAGTCCCAAGAGAGGAGGGCAAATTTTGAGGTGTTACAGCTGCCCCTATTCAAATCACTTTGAACCTGTCGATATGAATAGCCTCAGCTTTCAGATGATCAGGGTGAAGAGTGATTGAATACCAAGAACAGACGAACAATTTGCCCTCTGATGGGAAATAATTAACAATGCCTGTCAGAATTGGCGAAGAAGCGATCTCAAAAGAAGAATCCGTCTGGTACGGAGAAAGTCGGCCTGAATACCGAAACAGAATGTTGACCTGGATACCCAAAATAAATGGTAACACAGGGATAACCATGGCCTGAACGCCGTATCCGCTGGGGATTATTATTATTTCTTTTACTTTTTCTTGAACCCCGGAACTTTCTGATTGATAATCTTTTTTTTTTTTGCTTTTCTTGAACCCCGAACAAATATTTTCTTTCGCGCGAATGATCCCGGATCACCGTAGTTGAACCCCGACATCTTCATAGTAGTCTTGTTTGCCAAACAATGAACCCCGCTCTCCAATTGAACCCCAGTCGCCTGACGATAACTCGCGATCGCCATTGTGAACCCCGTTCTCCAGAAAACACCTTGTGTCTCCCTTTCTCCATTTGAACCCCGTTCTCCAGAAAATGCCCAGCATCTCCTTCTCTCCATTTGAACCCCGTTCTCTGCTTTCTTGTGATAATTCCGCTGGCAACGTTGGAAATAACACCAAAACACCACTCCGATGGCGACATATCAGAGGGTACACCTTCACGAAAGGAAGGTAACATGTGCATCTCTTCCTCAGAAGACACCCATAACGACTTCTGTCGGCCTCAGCCAAAGTCTAAGGTGACACATGATCAGAAGACAATCCTAAGGACCTCATCCCGGATATAATCTTCAACTCCAATCTCTATTTGAACCCCGTTCTCCAGAAAATGCCGCAACACTTCCTTTTCTCCATTCTTCGATTTTCGCGCTGATCGCGTAACGTTCTTTGATTTTATTTCCATCTCCGTCTGGTAGAAAAATTTCCTCCAATATCGCACTACTGGGGAACATTGTTACTCCAACGTCATGATGCTAAACTCCTCAGAGTAACATCTTCACCATCCGGCGACACCAAATCTCAAGCGGTAACCACGGCTCGAGTAACTGATGCTTGCAATGCTAACGCTGATTTTCCAACTAGCGAAACCACTTCTCAAACGGTAACCACAGCTTGAGTAGCATCTTCACCAACTGGCGAAACCAAATCTCAAACGGTAACCACGGCTTGAGACTAGCTGATGCTTGCGATGATGATGCATGGTTTTTTTTAGCGCAATGCTCCATAATTATGGAAATGCTACGCAATTTATTATGCAATATGCCATGCTTATGATGAATGCATAAAAAGCATCCCCCTCAAGGGACTCTTCTGGGGAGCTCGAGGCACTCTGTTGAGGAACTCGACAACACTCCAACCTCCACCCTGCTGGGGAATAGCACTGCTGTTGGGAAATAGGCCACCCTCACTAGGGATAACCTCCTCTGCACCCGACCCGCTCAGGGACTTCGTTGGGTAGAAACCACCACCGCACTTTGCGGGGAAAACAACAGTCTCTGACTTACTGGGGAATTAACAAGCTCCGCCATGCTAGGGGAAACAACTGCTGTCGCACCTCGAAAAATGGGGATACGACTTTGAAGCGAAGCGCAATCGCACGCTCGCAATGATGGACTGAACAGAGTCGCCACCGAACTTTATTTATTCCTAAAAAGGAAAAGGGAAATATCGATAAAACCCATAAAAGAAAGGATAAGATATGGTCATCGCAACCAATATCAGGGTTCAGGAGTCGGTTACGCAAGGGGAAGGTATTAGCACCCCTCATGTCCGTTGTACTCAACGGGAACCGTTTAGTTAGTTTCGTTTTGAATGTTAGCTTATGTTAGTCTTCTTAAGTTATAATGAGGGAGAGAATAAATATAAGAGAGAGAAAATGTTTTTTGATTTTTTGACGAAGGACTAAACCTAAGTTCTTTATTAGTGGGCCTGACAAGATTTATAAATCCTGCTCCTACGTATCTCAAAAGAGAAATCAAGGCTTACGTAGTTCTGGGTAGAAAAATGTTTGTTTCTTGGTCGATTTTAGCGAAAGCTATATTGTATTAATCGACAAAAACATCGTTTTACCCAAAACAGATGAGGAGTGGACGCATACCACACATCGAACGGATTTATAGATCTACATTCGGAAAAGCGTCACTTATCCCGACTCAACAATCGTGGCCGAAACATTGTTTTGTATCACCTTAAGACAATATATCTTTCATTTATGAAAAAGGTTTTTGATTAATCGCACGACGGCGAGAAAAGAGTTTGATTGGTTGGATGTATTTTGAGTGATGGCGAGAACTTGGATGAGCGAGATATCTATCTCTAATCCTAGTCTCAGGAGTGCACGGTATACACCATGTTCCATTTCCATCTTTATTAAAAAAAGTGTTAAGGTAGGAGTTAAGTATATTTTTTAGTTTTGAAAGACGAATATTTGATGAGAACGAGACATGAGCCTCGGGATCAATCACTCGGGGTTCCACTGGAATGCTAGATTCCAATGGTCCTTTTTTATTCGAATTATTTAAGAAAAATATTTGGACAACGAACACTTGATGAGAATCAACTATTCAAAGGGTTACGCCAGAATGCTTGATCCCAGCGGTCCTTCTCCTTGTCCAAGTTAATTAATGTGTTTTTAGAAAAAATAAACAATTACTCCAAAACGCGTGGTTCAAGGGTTCTTACCGGAATGCTAGATTCCAATAGTCCACTTCGTTTGAGTTATTCAAAAAAATGTTTTAATATTTTAACTTAAATAGTAAAGCGTTTTAATTGGGATAAGAAACAAATTAACCAGATTAAAATATATAACTTGGGGTAGGATCAAAGTTTAAGAAAGTAGTCATAAGTATTTTATTCTATTAATTAGTCAACATCAATACTAGATATTTATTTAATTATTTATTCGTAATATTCTAACAATAATAAATAAAACTACAAAGAAAATGATATTATATAAAAATAATAATTCTATAGTTATTCAAACATTTAGAGAAAATGGCAAGAAATTAAGTTGAAGAAAAATACAATTATATTCTTTTATGTCTAGTAAAATAAAGTGAGAGAATAAGACCAATTTAATATTAGACATATGCATATTATTTATATAAAAAAAATCTGAAAATAAAACAATTAAATACTTTTTTATAACAACAACAAAAAATAAATTAAACATAACCTTTTTATTTTTTATAACATAATCTAATGATAATAATAAATATATTTAAATTAACTTTTTTTATATTTTTATAACATAATTTAAAATAATGATGAAAATAACTAAATTAAATATTTTTTTATAAAATTCTTATAACAGAATCTAAAAATAATAATCAAACTAACTAAATCAATCCTTATTTAATATTTATTATAACAATCTAAAAATAATGATGAAAATGACTAAATTAATCTTTTTAATATTTTTTATAACATGATCTCAAACTAATGATGAAAATAACTAAATTAATTTTTTTTTATAATTTTATAACATAATCTAAATTAAAATAAAATAAAAGGTAAAGTTATTTTTTTGAATTTTTATAACATGATCTAGAATTAAATTAAATAAATGATAAACTCTTTTTTCTTGGAATATTTTCATGACAAGATCTAGAATTAAAAGAAAATAAATGGTAAGCTCTTTTTTTGGAATATTTTATGGCATGATTTAAAATTAAAAGTAAATAAATGGAAAACTTGATTTTTTTGAATATTTCATAACATGATCTGAAATTTAAAGAAAATAAATGCTAAACTTATTTTTTATGAATTTTTATGACATGATCTAGAAATAAATGGTAAACTTAATTTTTGATTTTTATGACATAATATAAAATAAAAATAAAATAAATATTGAACTTAATTTTTTTTTGAAATTTATGACATAATCTAATAATAATAATGAAAATAACTAAATTAATTTTTTAAATATTTTATAACATAATCTAAAATACAAAATAATAAATAGAAAACTCTTTTTGTAATTTTTATTAATATGACTTATATGTATTTATCTATTTATTATTATTTTTAAAAAATAACAAAAGAATAAGTTGATTTAAATGTTTTAAGAAACAAAGAAAATAAAATAAACGGTTAATCGAAAATGCAAGGCTCAGGACTGATTATTCGAGGGTTCCCACCGGAATGCAAGATTCGAATGGTCCTCTTCTCTCGTGTTTTTTAAAAGGAAATTAATCGGGTTGTAAAGATAGTTTAAAAATAAAAATACATTATAGGGATAAAATTAATTGTATGATTTTATATGTATATCGAATTAATTTTCTATACATAACCCAGTTCCCACCAGAATGCTAGATTCTAATGGGAGAAAATGGAATTAAATGTCGAAACTATAGAAAGTTAGTGAAATTTAAAATCGAAAGTTTAGTGAATTGAATATAATTATTTACATGTGTGAGATAATATACACATGCAATCTATTTATAAAATAAAGGCGATTAATTAACTAAGATTATTATAAATAATAAAATAAAAATTGAATAGAAGTATAATTGATTAATTAATAATTAAAATTTATCAAATAGATAAGCAATAAAATAAAAATAAAAGAAAAAATAAATAATAAAAAGAAATAAATAGGGTACACATATAAATTAGGAGTATAGAAAAAAGGTTGAGCCTAAGGTCCAATTATCCAATCAACTAAAATCTAATTATAATATCAATATTAAATAAAGAAAAGATAAAATCTTGGAAAGAAGAATGGAAATCGGCGCTCAGTCGGTAAGGAAAGAGAAAAATGAATTTTCAAATTTCAAAACTATTCACTCTCCTTTCGACACGTGGCGGTGCACAAAACCAAAATAATAATTATCTCGTGTACTATTCATTTCCAGAAGAAAGACGAAACACAATATCCATTATACATCCATAACATATTAGCATGGATCATGATAAATATCACAACACAAAATTACTCATCATTAATAACAGCAGGCAAAAATTAATAACAAATTGCAAGAAAATCCAAACGGTATTAAATTATAAACAGGTTTTAAATGCCTTTAAAATGAATAAAAAGAAAAGAGAAACGGAGGAATCGTGAAACAGATTCTCAAAATACCATTCGTCTTCCTCACGAAGACCGCTTCCCTTCTCTCAATCTCTCATCATCTCTCAACCGTCATCTCTCACGATACCCTACCCTTACCCCAAATGCACAAATCCATGGCTTTAAAGAAATCCAAACAATAAAGCTTACCTTCGGTGGTGGTTTGGTAGTGACGGTGAGGCTTGGATTTGCCTCCTTTACCTCAAAGCTTTCTCTTTGAAGTTCTTCTCCTTCGCCGTTTCAATCTGGGTTTTTTCGCCGTTTTCGAATTTAGGGTTTTGTGGTGGTCGCCTCCAAAAATTCCGTTCTTTCATCTGTGGTCGATTCCCCCTTTTATATCAACAACTTAGGGTTTTAGGTTGGCTTATGGAGATCCAGAAGGGGTTTCTGTGAAATCTCTTTAGGGTAGTCAGATTTTGGTCGCCCTATTTGATTGTTAAATTCGGAAGAGGTAACACAGAGCTACACTTTCTTCTCTGACTTCTGTCTCAATTCCGTTTTGGGCTGTTTGTTAACTTTTACCGTCTTACCGAGTTGATGTATTTTTTACTGAACTGAAAACTAGAACCTTCATGAGTGGTTTACAAATTTCTTCTTCTACTTTGAAAAAAGGTATATACTGTCACTAAAATGGATAAACTTCTCTGATAAGAATGGATTGAAGTTGAGTTCTTCTGTTTTGCGTTTTCTTATGTAGGTGTTTTTGTTATGGAAATCCTAGGGTGGAGTTCTAGTGTGGATGAAGTTCTTAGATCCGCTTCTGGTTCGGTTGAGGATGTGAAACTGTTTTGCTGTGATCAAACTCAGATTTGAGAAGAAGTTCTTTTTGGGTGCGATTGGTTTTCTTGATTTCAATTGATTTTGTTCATACCGTGCAGGTTAACCATTTGCCTTGGAAGTTATGTTAGAGGCTGCTATGGAGTTTTCGATTTTGTATGGAGGTTAACCAACCAATTAGTAAGGGCGGATTCAGGTTGTGGCTTTGAATCATGCTGTTGGAGGTTAGGTGGATATCATTTGGGTTGAAATTCGTTGGACAGTTGGAAGTTCGGTTGGAGTTTGTTATGATTCTATTCTGAATTCAGTTGAAATTTGGAAATTCGGTTAGATGTTGGTTTTTACTAAAGTTCTATTAGTGAAGTGATTTAGAAAATGCTGTTAGATAGTGAATTATTCTTTTGTGCAGTTAGTAAAAATGTTGTTATGAATATTGTTAATTCTGTTAGATGTTAAATGTTGTTAGTTCAATTGATTATAATGCTTTTAATCGAAACTAATGGAAATATGTTATATTAGCTAATGTGAAGTGAAAAATCAGAATTGAAACGAACATTGTATTTCTTACCAATTCTTGTTATGGAACGAAAAGCGTCGTCGTCATAGCTTATTGGAGAACTGTTTTGGAGTTGTTATAAGTTTAGGATGGGATTACTTGATGTCTTGTTATTTGTTGGCTGCTGCAGCTTGGATTAATGTGAATATGCCTGGGACTGATACAGGTTATTGACCGTTGATGTTTGTGCAGGATCCTTTGGTTTGCACTTGCAGGTGTGATGCATAATTGGTTAATTACTGCAGAATTTTTGGACATATTTGCTTCAGGAATGAATAGAAAGTCTGAAGGTTATTAGTTAGCTTGGGAATTTCGGCTTGGATGCGGCTACGAAGCGCATTGGATGGCGGGGCTGTTTTGGAATTCTTATGGAGTGCTATGGCCTTGATGATGTTGATTCGCTACTGTTAGAAAAATCATATGTAATGGATTGGGATATATCGAATGTATTGAAATGGTTGGGTAGTGACTATTGTAATTTGGTTAGATAATATTTAATTGAAAGTGAATGAAAATTTGAATGGTTTATGAAATATGGGTGAAATTGTTTGTAACTTCGGAATTGAGTGGTTGTATATTGGTATTGGAAATGGATATTTGGTTATAAAAAATGGATATGGATTTTAGAAATAATCCAAGACTCATCTAAATGTCAATTTAAAATAAAAAAACAATAAAATCAAATGAAATCAAATTAATCTATAATTTGTTAAAATTAATTTGATATCAATTCTAACATTTATTTGAAAATTAAAATTAATTAAAGTTTGAATCATTAGTAAAAAAAACAATTGAGATTAAATTGAAATTTGAAATTAGACTTAATTTGAAATAAAAATCAAATAAAAAATTAAAAAGTCAAATAACTTAAATTAGAATCCATTTTGTAATTAAAAGCACCATGATCGAAAAGACCTAGATAATGACCAATGTTTATCAAAATCGAGACAATATGGATTTGGGAATAGACGGTTGACAAAGAAATTAAAAACGTTATGGAAATTCTTTGAATTATGAATGAATGAGAAAATGAGTATGAATGGAGAGATATAGATGGAATCTCCGAACCTCGAATATATGAGAAAAAGAAAAATGAATGACGGACGGGAAAAAATTTCAGGGTCAAAATCGGGGTATGACAACTGCCCACAGACACCTCCGCTGGGAAATAGCAACCTTCAGGCCTGGCTGCTGAGGAAACATCGATCTAAAACCTGCTGGGGAGATAATCATCCTGACCCTGCTAGGGAAGACTCGGACCTTGAATCTGCTGAGGAGGTAACAATCCCAACTCTGCTTGGGGAAACAAGGAAATTCTGGCGCAGAACACCCGTCGACTCGTCGAACCCTGGTATCCAACATCCAAATCCCGTGTCAGCTTTCCACTTTTGAGAGCTCCCAGACTCGTCTAGACTTTTATGATTCATCACTTGTATTCTCGCCTCCTCCGTACTCCACAGAGATCGAACTCCCTGGATTCATACGAACTTTCCAGTCCTCAGACTTTGAAGAGTCTTCTTGATTAATCCTCAAGGATCGTCGTACGTCTTTCGCCATCTTTTCACCATTCTTCAATCCCTGGTCCCTGATTGGACTCCACGAGGATCTTTTGTCAAAAAAACTTCACATCACAACCTGCAAGTGAGTGAAAATGTCTAACAACACCTGCAAAAGAGATCATTAGAATCTGCCAAACATGTCACTGCACTAACTAGTGTGTGTGTCTCTGAAGATGACACAAGTGCAGATGAGCTGACCTTTGATGAACTTGCTGCAGCATATAAGAAGCTGTGTACCACCAGTGCAGAAGTGCGTGCACAAGGTGAAAAGCAGAAGAAACTCATCAAGGAACTGGAAGATGAGAGACAGAAACAACTGTCTGCCATAGAAGGGCTGAATGATGAGATAGCCCTGCTGACCTCCAAGCTGAACCAGATGACCAAATCCATCAGAATGATGAATAAGGGAACTGACACCTTGGAAGAAATCCTAAAGGTGGGACAGCAGTCTGGAACCAAATCTGGGCTAGGATTTGGAAAAAGAGCTGAACACAAACGCCCAAAGGCTAAAGTTCAGAAGTTCAAGCAGATGTCAAAACCGATGTCTCAACATCGAGGAGCTAGGATGAATGATCATCAGAAGAGAATATTCCAGAATTGGAGGTGTCACCACTGTGGCAGGCTTGGACATATAAAAGCCTTCTGCTACTGGATTCATGGCTTCCCTAACAGAGCCTCACCTGTCAGACCTAAGCATAACACACGCAAGCGATGTGTTCCCATTAAGAAGCAACAATGGTATGCTAGGATAGCACACACTGCCCTAAGGGCTTCTTCCAGAGAAGACTGGTACTTTGACAGTGGATGCTCAAGACATATGACTGGTATGGAAAATCTACTGGTAGACATTCAACCTCACACCACCAGCTATGTGACTTTTGGTGATGGTGCCAAAGGAAAAATCAGAGGTGTGGGCAAACTGGACTGTTCTGGAGTGCCAAAACTGAACAATGTGCTGTTAGTAAGAGGACTAACTGCAAACCTCATCAGTATAAGTCAGCTGTGTGATCAAGGTTTTCATGTTCAGTTTACTAAGGAGCAGTGCATTGTGACAAATGGTGACAATCAGGAAGTTATGAGAGGAACCAGGTCCAAAGACAACTGCTATCTGTGGGAACCTGACCTCTCTAACTTTTCCACAACTTGCTCCTCAGCCAAGGAAGAACAGGAGGTGAAGCTGTGGCATAGAAGACTTGGCCATCTTCACTTACGTGGAATGAAGAAGATCATATCCAAGGAAGCAGTCAGAGGAATGCCAAAGCTTCTGATTGATGAAGGAAGAGTCTGTGGAGAATGCCAAGTGGGCAAGCAAACCAAGATGTCACACCCAAAGCTGGGACATTCCACAACCTCCAGAGTTCTGGAACTGCTGCACATGGACCTAATGGGACCTATGCAGGTTGAAAGTCTTGGTGGGAAGAAGTATGCCTACGTGGTGGTTGATGACCATTCCAGATACACGTGGATAAACTTCATCAGAGAGAAGTCAGATACATTTGATGTCTTCAAGGATCTGTGCATAAGACTTCAAAGAGAAAAGGACAGTTGTGTGGTCCGGATTAGAAGTGATCATGGCACTGAATTCAAGAATTCCAAGTTTGATGAGTTCTGCTCATCTGAAGGAATAAGCCATGAGTTCTCCTCCCCTATAACTCCTCAGCAGAATGGAATAGTTGAAAGAAAAAATAGAACTATCCAAGAATCTGCCAGAGCAATGATTCATGCAAAGAAGCTCCCTATGCACTTTTGGGCTGAAGCAATGAATACGGCGTGCTATGTTCACAACAGAGTCACCTTGAGAAAAGGAACCTCCTCCACTCTGTATGAAATATGGAAGGGTAGAAAACCCACTGTGAAGTACTTTCATATTTTTGGAAGTAAATGCTACATTCTCACAGATCGTGAACAGAGAAGGAAGCTAGATCCCAAAAGTGATGAAGGCGTATTTCTGGGATACTCCACGAACAGCAGAGCCTATAGAGTGTTCAACTACAGGACCAATGTCCTGATGGAATCCATAAATGTCATTGTGGATGATAAAGAGGAAGGAACCGATGTCATGGAGGATGTTGAAACATTTCTTGATAGTCCAACTGACAGTCCAGTCAAGCCTGAAGAAGTACAGGAACCTCCTCCTGAATGTAAAGTAGAAGCACCTACCAAAGTGCCATCTATCAGAATTCAGAAAGACCACCCTAAGGATCTTATCATAGGGGATCCCACCAGTGGTGTAACTACCAGGTCAAGAGGAATAAACTCAAATTCCTGCTTTGTTTCCAAGGTTGAACCAAAGAATGTGAAAGAAGCCCTGACTGATGAATACTGGATCATTGCCATGCAAGAGGAACTCGAGCAGTTCACAAGGCATGAAGTATGGGAGCTGGTTCCAAGACCTGAAGGGTCCAACATCATTGGTACCAAGTGGATCTACAAAAACAAATCTGATGAGAAAGGAGTAATTACTAGAAATAAAGCAAGACTAGTAGCTCAAGGATACACTCAAGTTGAAGGAGTAGACTTTGATGAGACATTTGCTCCTGTGGCTAGACTTGAGTCCATCAGATTGCTGTTGGGGGTAGCATGCATCCTGAAGTTTAAGTTATTTCAAATGGATGTGAAGAGTGCATTCTTGAATGGCTACCTGAATGAAGAAGTCTATGTGGAACAACCCAAAGGGTTTTGTGATCCTAACCAACCTGAGCATGTATACAAGCTGAAGAAAGCCTTGTATGGGTTGAAGCAAGCACCCAGAGCTTGGTATGAAAGGTTAACCGAATTTCTGACCACAAATGGATACAGAAAGGGTGGCATAGATAAAACCTTGTTTGTGAAGGATGAGGAAGGCAAAATCATGATAGCTCAAATCTATGTGGATGATATAGTCTTTGGTGGGATGTCAGAACAAATGGTTAAAAAATTTGTTCACCAGATGCAATCTGAGTTTGAAATGAGTCTAGTGGGAGAACTGACCTATTTCCTTGGAATGCAAGTAAACCAAATGGAGGACTCCATGTTTCTCTCCCAAAGCAAGTATGCCAAGAACATAGTTAAGAAGTTTGGTATGGATCATGCCAGGCACAAGAGGACTCCAGCTCCTACTCATCTGAAGTTAACCAAAGATGATGGAGGACCCAGTGTTGATCAAGGCCTGTACAGAAGCATGATAGGTAGTCTGCTGTATCTAACTGCAAGTAGACCTGACATTTCCTATGCAGTTGGAGTGTGTGCCAGATATCAAGCAGAGCCCAAGGTAAGTCACTTGAATCAAGTCAAAAGGATCCTCAAGTACATCAATGGGACATGTGACTATGGGATGCTGTACTCACATGGGTCTGAGCCTGTCCTATCTGGGTACTGTGATGCTGATTGGGCTGGAAGTGCTGATGACAGAAAAAGCACATCAGGTGGATGTTTCTTCTTAGGAGAAAACCTCATATCGTGGTTCAGCAAGAAGCAGAACTGTGTCTCTCTGTCCACTGCAGAGGCTGAATACATAGCGGCTGGAAGCAGTTGCTCCCAACTGGTTTGGATGAAACAAATGCTCACTGAGTACAATGTCACTCAAAATGTCATGACATTGTTCTGTGATAATCTCAGTGCCATCAACATCTCCAAGAATCCCATCCAACACAGCAGGACCAAACATATTGACATTAGGCACCACTTCATCAGAGATCTGGTGGAAGACAAGGTGATCACTTTGGAACATGTAGCCACGGATCTTCAACTGGCTGACATATTTACAAAGGCTCTGGATGCTACTCAGTTTGAAAACTTAAGGAGCAAACTGGGAATATGTCTCTCTGAGACATTATAGCAACCACTGATGTTTGGGATAAATTGTTTAATATCTCTGCCTATTAAACGATTTGTACAAGACTATGATTGGTCAACATATCATAGCTATGCTGCGCGCAACAAGGGTGAATACAAGAGGGTAAGGGGACACCCTACAGAGAGAAGGCCTCTGTACCTGCAGGAGTTCAAGGATGCTGTTCATGCAGGAGTAGTTCTGGATGTCAGAAACAACATCATGGCATCTGATATGGTGGTACCTACTGTAAAGCAAAAGTGGGTGATCACTTGATCGAAGCTGTGAAGCAAGATCAAGTGGATGTGAACTTGGTTGAAACTGTGAAGTAAAACCAAGTCTGGAACTCTGTCATTGTGCTCTGCCTATGTTGTTGACTTTGGCAACATTTGTGACAAAAAGGGGGAGTAATAACCACCAATACCCCTGACAAACAGAGTGGGTCTCTACAAACAGACTCTCATGACAGATCTGAAGATTCCCCCCCCTGCAGCTGATGTTGAAGTTTAGGTGCAACTTCTAATATATATGTGCTGCTATGTGAAGTTTTCATTTAACTTCCATGTGTGTGTGTGAGTGTGCTGCCACTCTGAGTGTATTAGCTAGTATTATTCCGCTGCTATGAACTCTGTTATGGGGATCAAAGTGTTTTAGCCAAAAATTTGCCAAAGGGGGAGTTTGTAGGTGTTTAATTGGCTGCATTGTATGGTAAAACACAAATGTCTTGACTGATGTCATGACATGTATATGTAACTACATTGTAGTTACTGCAGGACTAGCTAACACAGGATTATTGAATGCTGTGACATTCATACCTGTCAACAGATACTAAGGAACAGAAGCTCTGTTAGAACTTAGTATTCACTTGCAGTCTGGTTATCAAGGAAGAACCAGACCTGGCATAAGGCCTACTGATTGAATGTCAAACTGGATGTTGTGACATTCATCATTGACAGCAGCTACTGAAGATTGGGCAGAGTGGTGTTCTGCTATACTTCAGCATATTAGTTAGTTTGTTCTTCAAGAGAATTACAGAACTAACCTAAGGCCAACTGTGTAAATGTTAAGTTGGACACTTTGACATTTACTAATGTAAGCTGGTACTGTAGTATGGTCATATTGATCATGTACAGGTCAGCAGATATGTACAGTCTGTTTTCTGGGAAAACAGACTCAGCATATGGACCTTGATGTCAAGCTGAATGTCGTGACATTCATGCCTGACAGCATATGCTAAATTGTAGGTTGTTCAGTTTTCTGTTACAGCTTTCTCAGGCTATTCTTTAGGAAGTCAACAGCTTAGAGAAAATCCAGGAAATCAACAACCAAGCTACATTCAATGAACCTAACAAATAGCCTATTTGTTAGCAACCTAAATATTGAATTTGAGGGAACGTATGTGACCTAAAATTCAGGAAAATACAGGTGCAAAAGCCCAGGTGCTGCAATATAAAAAGGAAGGCATTCCTCCATTCAGTTTCAGGGATTTTGAGGCGTGAAGATTTAGTGTGTCCATCTTACTTCACTGCTGTATTTTTGTGAGTCTAGAATTAGACGTATCTTGTAAGCCAAGTCATTATCAAATAGATGATTGCTTTGGCATAGGGTGTTCATTGAGTTGTAAGTGTTGTGTCACTCAAAGCTTTTAAGCGTGAGTGCTGTGTATCTTGGTTTAAGCTGTGAAGCATAACCAAGAGTTGTTTTTGAAGTGTGACTTCAAAGTGTTTTTAATATCACTGAGGTGATTGAGGGGGAGTGAGTAGGAACTCTGATCTTAGATTAAGATTGAAATTGCATTGGGTAGGGATTAAGTGATAAGTTGTAAACGGGTGAGTTTAGCTTTGAATTGATACTACTAATAGTGGATTTCCTCCCTGGCTTGGTAGCCCCCAGATGTAGGTCATGTTGGACTGAACTGGGTGAACAATTACTTGTGTTATTTACTGCACTTACAATTAAGTTCTGCATAATCCCTGTCTGTGCAGAATTGGATGTCATAACAACCAGTGTGACATCCAAAGTCTGATAACTAGAATTTCACAGTGGATGCATCAAGAACATTTTTTCCAGAATTCATCATTAAGCACATCAACATGTAGGTTATTCATCATAGAGCAAGAATCAAGCACGCATTAAGCATAAAACATCATGTACAATTGGAATCGAGCAAAACAAATTTCAACCATGGAACTTTAATCTAGCATATCTAACTCAATTTTGCATGAAAATTTGTGATTCAAAGCTCAGTTTAATCAGCACATTAAGATCTACAACAATGACATAACAAATTTGAGAAAAGAGAAATTCGATTTGGTGACCTCTTGAAGTGCAGATTTGGAATTCGTGTGATTCAGGCCTTGCAATGCTCCAAACTTCTTCTATGCAGCTTGTAGAGTTGATTGGATGAAGGCTTGAGGTTCGATTGCTCGTGATTCAACCAGAATTTGGATTCACCATTGATGAGTTCAAGCTTCAATATGCTTCAAACAGGTGCGGATTCTCTTGGTTCCAAGTCCAATATTGCTCAATGATGCTTCAGAATCATGAATTGATCAAGAGAAGTGGATTGTGTTTGAAGAATTTGAAAGAAAAATTGAGAGAATTTTTTTGATGAATTGAGATCTAGATCTGAAATTATGAGAAGCTAACTGAAAAACAGTTATGGATTAGGCTTATATATGTTTTACTAATCATGCCTTAATCAAGTTTAAGCCAATGCAAATGGAATTAACAAATATGAGGTGTAAATGCAAATTGGGATTTTCACCCTTATGCATGAAAATGCATGTGAACAGTACACGAATTGTGATTCATTTTCACTCAAAAATCTGTTTTGGAGCTAAAGGCAATGGCACAATGTTCAAATAATGCACAAATTTTAAATTCCATATTTTCCCTCCAAAAATCAAGTGAATTTCCAAATATTCATGTGATGATAATGCATGTCATGTAATGCAAGATTTGGAAACTAGAAATCAAAATATGAGCAATGCAAAAAGAGCCATCCAATTTGGAGTTTTGGTTGAGAAGTTATGCTCATTTGAAGTTCAATGTACACCTTGTCAAGTTTTGATCATATCTCCTTAACCACACATGAGAAATTGATGATATTGGACTTTTTAGAAATGGGAGAGAAAGATCTACAACTTTCATGTTCAACAAAATTTCATTTGAAGCATTTTTGATGATGTAATATTGAGTTGAAAACCTTTCCATTTTTGGCAAGTTTGAATTATAGGTCACTTTCTATTTTTGGAATGTTTTGACCTGACTTTAAATTCTTCAATGTTGATGTTTGAAATGTCAAATGAGACTTGTTTGAACATGAGTGAAGTATTTCTAACCACTTCCCACCTCCAAATCCACAGTTGACCTGACAGTTGACTTTGATGGTTGGTAGATGAATTGATCATGCACTGGTGATTCTGAGCCTCAACCATTTGATGAAATAACTCCACAATGAAACCCTAGCTTATAAAAGCTCAACAAAATCACATGATGATCTCCATCTCATTAAAGACCTCATATCCTTGTAGAATCCTGACTAGAAGAATGCAACTGATTAGGGTTGACCAGAGGTCAAAACCCTAATCCCAAGGAACATGATCAGGAATAATGAATCATGATGATGATGATGATGTACCATCTCAACCAAAATAATACCCAACCTCCTTGAAGAACCAAGAAACCCTAATTGAAGCACAAACCTCAGATGATTAGTGATCAATTCATGAGACCCTCAAGCTTGAATCTTTTAACCCCTCCATCTTCTGAGAAAGACCTAGGAGGATGACTTGCTCATTGTTTCCATATGATATGCAAAGATGTAATGCCTAATGTCCTACAAAATGAAATGCAATATGCTAAGCTAGTCCCAAGAGAGGAGGGCAAATTTTGAGGTGTTACAGCTGCCCCTATTCAAATCACTTTGAACCTGTCGATATGAATAGCCTCAGCTTTCAGATGATCAGGGTGAAGAGTGATTGAATACCAAGAACAGACGAACAATTTGCCCTCTGATGGGAAATAATTAACAATGCCTGTCAGAATTGGCGAAGAAGCGATCTCAAAAGAAGAATCCGTCTGGTACGGAGAAAGTCGGCCTGAATACCGAAACAGAATGTTGACCTGGATACCCAAAATAAATGGTAACACAGGGATAACCATGGCCTGAACGCCGTATCCGCTGGGGATTATTATTATTTCTTTTACTTTTTCTTGAACCCCGGAACTTTCTGATTGATAATCTTTTTTTTTTTTGCTTTTCTTGAACCCCGAACAAATATTTTCTTTCGCGCGAATGATCCCGGATCACCGTAGTTGAACCCCGACATCTTCATAGTAGTCTTGTTTGCCAAACAATGAACCCCGCTCTCCAATTGAACCCCAGTCGCCTGACGATAACTCGCGATCGCCATTGTGAACCCCGTTCTCCAGAAAACACCTTGTGTCTCCCTTTCTCCATTTGAACCCCGTTCTCCAGAAAATGCCCAGCATCTCCTTCTCTCCATTTGAACCCCGTTCTCTGCTTTCTTGTGATAATTCCGCTGGCAACGTTGGAAATAACACCAAAACACCACTCCGATGGCGACATATCAGAGGGTACACCTTCACGAAAGGAAGGTAACATGTGCATCTCTTCCTCAGAAGACACCCATAACGACTTCTGTCGGCCTCAGCCAAAGTCTAAGGTGACACATGATCAGAAGACAATCCTAAGGACCTCATCCCGGATATAATCTTCAACTCCAATCTCTATTTGAACCCCGTTCTCCAGAAAATGCCGCAACACTTCCTTTTCTCCATTCTTCGATTTTCGCGCTGATCGCGTAACGTTCTTTGATTTTATTTCCATCTCCGTCTGGTAGAAAAATTTCCTCCAATATCGCACTACTGGGGAACATTGTTACTCCAACGTCATGATGCTAAACTCCTCAGAGTAACATCTTCACCATCCGGCGACACCAAATCTCAAGCGGTAACCACGGCTCGAGTAACTGATGCTTGCAATGCTAACGCTGATTTTCCAACTAGCGAAACCACTTCTCAAACGGTAACCACAGCTTGAGTAGCATCTTCACCAACTGGCGAAACCAAATCTCAAACGGTAACCACGGCTTGAGACTAGCTGATGCTTGCGATGATGATGCATGGTTTTTTTTAGCGCAATGCTCCATAATTATGGAAATGCTACGCAATTTATTATGCAATATGCCATGCTTATGATGAATGCATAAAAAGCATCCCCCTCAAGGGACTCTTCTGGGGAGCTCGAGGCACTCTGTTGAGGAACTCGACAACACTCCAACCTCCACCCTGCTGGGGAATAGCACTGCTGTTGGGAAATAGGCCACCCTCACTAGGGATAACCTCCTCTGCACCCGACCCGCTCAGGGACTTCGTTGGGTAGAAACCACCACCGCACTTTGCGGGGAAAACAACAGTCTCTGACTTACTGGGGAATTAACAAGCTCCGCCATGCTAGGGGAAACAACTGCTGTCGCACCTCGAAAAATGGGGATACGACTTTGAAGCGAAGCGCAATCGCACGCTCGCAATGATGGACTGAACAGAGTCGCCACCGAACTTTATTTATTCCTAAAAAGGAAAAGGGAAATATCGATAAAACCCATAAAAGAAAGGATAAGATATGGTCATCGCAACCAATATCAGGGTTCAGGAGTCGGTTACGCAAGGGGAAGGTATTAGCACCCCTCATGTCCGTTGTACTCAACGGGAACCGTTTAGTTAGTTTCGTTTTGAATGTTAGCTTATGTTAGTCTTCTTAAGTTATAATGAGGGAGAGAATAAATATAAGAGAGAGAAAATGTTTTTTGATTTTTTGACGAAGGACTAAACCTAAGTTCTTTATTAGTGGGCCTGACAAGATTTATAAATCCTGCTCCTACGTATCTCAAAAGAGAAATCAAGGCTTACGTAGTTCTGGGTAGAAAAATGTTTGTTTCTTGGTCGATTTTAGCGAAAGCTATATTGTATTAATCGACAAAAACATCGTTTTACCCAAAACAGATGAGGAGTGGACGCATACCACACATCGAACGGATTTATAGATCTACATTCGGAAAAGCGTCACTTATCCCGACTCAACAATCGTGGCCGAAACATTGTTTTGTATCACCTTAAGACAATATATCTTTCATTTATGAAAAAGGTTTTTGATTAATCGCACGACGGCGAGAAAAGAGTTTGATTGGTTGGATGTATTTTGAGTGATGGCGAGAACTTGGATGAGCGAGATATCTATCTCTAATCCTAGTCTCAGGAGTGCACGGTATACACCATGTTCCATTTCCATCTTTATTAAAAAAAGTGTTAAGGTAGGAGTTAAGTATATTTTTTAGTTTTGAAAGACGAATATTTGATGAGAACGAGACATGAGCCTCGGGATCAATCACTCGGGGTTCCACTGGAATGCTAGATTCCAATGGTCCTTTTTTATTCGAATTATTTAAGAAAAATATTTGGACAACGAACACTTGATGAGAATCAACTATTCAAAGGGTTACGCCAGAATGCTTGATCCCAGCGGTCCTTCTCCTTGTCCAAGTTAATTAATGTGTTTTTAGAAAAAATAAACAATTACTCCAAAACGCGTGGTTCAAGGGTTCTTACCGGAATGCTAGATTCCAATAGTCCACTTCGTTTGAGTTATTCAAAAAAATGTTTTAATATTTTAACTTAAATAGTAAAGCGTTTTAATTGGGATAAGAAACAAATTAACCAGATTAAAATATATAACTTGGGGTAGGATCAAAGTTTAAGAAAGTAGTCATAAGTATTTTATTCTATTAATTAGTCAACATCAATACTAGATATTTATTTAATTATTTATTCGTAATATTCTAACAATAATAAATAAAACTACAAAGAAAATGATATTATATAAAAATAATAATTCTATAGTTATTCAAACATTTAGAGAAAATGGCAAGAAATTAAGTTGAAGAAAAATACAATTATATTCTTTTATGTCTAGTAAAATAAAGTGAGAGAATAAGACCAATTTAATATTAGACATATGCATATTATTTATATAAAAAAATCTGAAAATAAAACAATTAAATACTTTTTTATAACAACAACAAAAAATAAATTAAACATAACCTTTTTATTTTTTATAACATAATCTAATGATAATAATAAATATATTTAAATTAACTTTTTTTATATTTTTATAACATAATTTAAAATAATGATGAAAATAACTAAATTAAATATTTTTTTATAAAATTCTTATAACAGAATCTAAAAATAATAATCAAACTAACTAAATCAATCCTTATTTAATATTTATTATAACAATCTAAAAATAATGATGAAAATGACTAAATTAATCTTTTTAATATTTTTTATAACATGATCTCAAACTAATGATGAAAATAACTAAATTAATTTTTTTTTATAATTTTATAACATAATCTAAATTAAAATAAAATAAAAGGTAAAGTTATTTTTTTGAATTTTTATAACATGATCTAGAATTAAATTAAATAAATGATAAACTCTTTTTTCTTGGAATATTTTCATGACAAGATCTAGAATTAAAAGAAAATAAATGGTAAGCTCTTTTTTTGGAATATTTTATGGCATGATTTAAAATTAAAAGTAAATAAATGGAAAACTTGATTTTTTTGAATATTTCATAACATGATCTGAAATTTAAAGAAAATAAATGCTAAACTTATTTTTTATGAATTTTTATGACATGATCTAGAAATAAATGGTAAACTTAATTTTTGATTTTTATGACATAATATAAAATAAAAATAAAATAAATATTGAACTTAATTTTTTTTTGAAATTTATGACATAATCTAATAATAATAATGAAAATAACTAAATTAATTTTTTAAATATTTTATAACATAATCTAAAATACAAAATAATAAATAGAAAACTCTTTTTGTAATTTTTATTAATATGACTTATATGTATTTATCTATTTATTATTATTTTTAAAAAATAACAAAAGAATAAGTTGATTTAAATGTTTTAAGAAACAAAGAAAATAAAATAAACGGTTAATCGAAAATGCAAGGCTCAGGACTGATTATTCGAGGGTTCCCACCGGAATGCAAGATTCGAATGGTCCTCTTCTCTCGTGTTTTTTAAAAGGAAATTAATCGGGTTGTAAAGATAGTTTAAAAATAAAAATACATTATAGGGATAAAATTAATTGTATGATTTTATATGTATATCGAATTAATTTTCTATACATAACCCAGTTCCCACCAGAATGCTAGATTCTAATGGGAGAAAATGGAATTAAATGTCGAAACTATAGAAAGTTAGTGAAATTTAAAATCGAAAGTTTAGTGAATTGAATATAATTATTTACATGTGTGAGATAATATACACATGCAATCTATTTATAAAATAAAGGCGATTAATTAACTAAGATTATTATAAATAATAAAATAAAAATTGAATAGAAGTATAATTGATTAATTAATAATTAAAATTTATCAAATAGATAAGCAATAAAATAAAAATAAAAGAAAAAATAAATAATAAAAAGAAATAAATAGGGTACACATATAAATTAGGAGTATAGAAAAAAGGTTGAGCCTAAGGTCCAATTATCCAATCAACTAAAATCTAATTATAATATCAATATTAAATAAAGAAAAGATAAAATCTTGGAAAGAAGAATGGAAATCGGCGCTCAGTCGGTAAGGAAAGAGAAAAATGAATTTTCAAATTTCAAAACTATTCACTCTCCTTTCGACACGTGGTGGTGCACAAAACCAAAATAATAATTATCTCGTGTACTATTCATTTCCAGAAGAAAGACGAAACACAATATCCATTATACATCCATAACATATTAGCATGGATCATGATAAATATCACAACACAAAATTACTCATCATTAATAACAGCAGGCAAAAATTAATAACAAATTGCAAGAAAATCCAAACGGTATTAAATTATAAACAGGTTTTAAATGCCTTTAAAATGAATAAAAAGAAAAGAGAAACGGAGGAATCGTGAAACAGATTCCCAAAATACCATTCGTCTTCCTCACGAAGACCGCTTCCCTTCTCTCAATCTCTCATCATCTCTCAACCGTCATCTCTCACGATACCCTACCCTTACCCCAAATGCACAAATCCATGGCTTTAAAGAAATCCAAACAATAAAGCTTACCTTCGGTGGTGGTTTGGTAGTGACGGTGAGGCTTGGATTTGCCTCCTTTACCTCAAAGCTTTCTCTTTGAAGTTCTTCTCCTTCGCCGTTTCAATCTGGGTTTTTTCGCCGTTTTCGAATTTAGGGTTTTGTGGTGGTCGCCTCCAAAAATTCCGTTCTTTCATCTGTGGTCGATTCCCCCTTTTATATCAACAACTTAGGGTTTTAGGTTGGCTTATGGAGATCCAAAAGGGGTTTCTGTGAAATCTCTTTAGGGTAGTCAGATTTTGGTCGCCCTATTTGATTGTTAAATTCGGAAGAGGTAACACAGAGCTACACTTTCTTCTCTGACTTCTGTCTCAATTCCGTTTTGGGCTGTTTGTTAACTTTTACCGTCTTACCGAGTTGATGTATTTTTTACTGAACTGAAAACTAGAACCTTCATGAGTGGTTTACAAATTTCTTCTTCTACTTTGAAAAAAGGTATATACTGTCACTAAAATGGATAAACTTCTCTGATAAGAATGGATTGAAGTTGAGTTCTTCTGTTTTGCGTTTTCTTATGTAGGTGTTTTTGTTATGGAAATCCTAGGGTGGAGTTCTAGTGTGGATGAAGTTCTTAGATCCGCTTCTGGTTCGGTTGAGGATGTGAAACTGTTTTGCTGTGATCAAACTCAGATTTGAGAAGAAGTTCTTTTTGGGTGCGATTGGTTTTCTTGATTTCAATTGATTTTGTTCATACCGTGCAGGTTAACCATTTGCCTTGGAAGTTATGTTAGAGGCTGCTATGGAGTTTTCGATTTTGTATGGAGGTTAACCAACCAATTAGTAAGGGCGGATTCAGGTTGTGGCTTTGAATCATGCTGTTGGAGGTTAGGTGGATATCATTTGGGTTGAAATTCGTTGGACAGTTGGAAGTTCGGTTGGAGTTTGTTATGATTCTATTCTGAATTCAGTTGAAATTTGGAAATTCGGTTAGATGTTGGTTTTTACTAAAGTTCTATTAGTGAAGTGATTTAGAAAATGCTGTTAGATAGTGAATTATTCTTTTGTGCAGTTAGTAAAAATGTTGTTATGAATATTGTTAATTCTGTTAGATGTTAAATGTTGTTAGTTCAATTGATTATAATGCTTTTAATCGAAACTAATGGAAATATGTTATATTAGCTAATGTGAAGTGAAAAATCAGAATTGAAACGAACATTGTATTTCTTACCAATTCTTGTTATGGAACGAAAAGCGTCGCCGTCATAGCTTATTGGAGAACTGTTTTGGAGTTGTTATAAGTTTAGGATGGGATTACTTGATGTCTTGTTATTTGTTGGCTGCTGCAGCTTGGATTAATGTGAATATGCCTGGGACTGATACAGGTTATTGACCGTTGATGTTTGTGCAGGATCCTTTGGTTTGCACTTGCAGGTGTGATGCATAATTGGTTAATTACTGCAGAATTTTTGGACATATTTGCTTCAGGAATGAATAGAAAGTCTGAAGGTTATTAGTTAGCTTGGGAATTTCGGCTTGGATGCGGCTACGAAGCGCATTGGATGGCGGGGCTGTTTTGGAATTCTTATGGAGTGCTATGGCCTTGATGATGTTGATTCGCTACTGTTAGAAAAATCATATGTAATGGATTGGGATATATCGAATGTATTGAAATGGTTGGGTAGTGACTATTGTAATTTGGTTAGATAATATTTAATTGAAAGTGAATGAAAATTTGAATGGTTTATGAAATATGGGTGAAATTGTTTGTAACTTCGGAATTGAGTGGTTGTATATTGGTATTGGAAATGGATATTTGGTTATAAAAAATGGATATGGATTTTAGAAATAATCCAAGACTCATCTAAATGTCAATTTAAAATAAAAAAACAATAAAATCAAATGAAATCAAATTAATCTATAATTTGTTAAAATTAATTTGATATCAATTCTAACATTTATTTGAAAATTAAAATTAATTAAAGTTTGAATCATTAGTAAAAAAAACAATTGAGATTAAATTGAAATTTGAAATTAGACTTAATTTGAAATAAAAATCAAATAAAAAATTAAAAAGTCAAATAACTTAAATTAGAATCCATTTTGTAATTAAAAGCACCATGATCGAAAAGACCTAGATAATGACCAATGTTTATCAAAATCGAGACAATATGGATTTGGGAATAGACGGTTGACAAAGAAATTAAAAACGTTATGGAAATTCTTTGAATTATGAATGAATGAGAAAATGAGTATGAATGGAGAGATATAGATGGAATCTCCGAACCTCGAATATATGAGAAAAAGAAAAATGAATGACGGACGGGAAAAAATTTCAGGGTCAAAATCGGGGTATGACAACTGCCCACAGACACCTCCGCTGGGAAATAGCAACCTTCAGGCCTGGCTGCTGAGGAAACATCGATCTAAAACCTGCTGGGGAGATAATCATCCTGACCCTGCTAGGGAAGACTCGGACCTTGAATCTGCTGAGGAGGTAACAATCCCAAC
This sequence comes from Lathyrus oleraceus, assembly GCF_024323335.1. Classification (NCBI taxonomy): domain Eukaryota; kingdom Viridiplantae; phylum Streptophyta; class Magnoliopsida; order Fabales; family Fabaceae; genus Lathyrus; species Lathyrus oleraceus. The sequence continues at coordinate 285,120,586 of NC_066585.1, forward strand.
TCTGCTTGGGGAAACAAGGAAATTCTGGCGCAGAACACCCGTCGACTCGTCGAACCCTGGTATCCAACATCCAAATCCCGTGTCAGCTTTCCACTTTTGAGAGCTCCCAGACTCGTCTAGACTTTTATGATTCATCACTTGTATTCTCGCCTCCTCCGTACTCCACAGAGATTGAACTCCCTGGATTCATACGAACTTTCCAGTCCTCAGACTTTGAAGAGTCTTCTTGATTAATCCTCAAGGATCGTCGTACGTCTTTCGCCATCTTTTCACCATTCTTCAATCCCTGGTCCCTGATTGGACTCCACGAGGATCTTTTGTCAAAAAAACTTCACATCACAACCTGCAAGTGAGTGAAAATGTCTAACAACACCTGCAAAAGAGATCATTAGATAAAAACATGCCCCAGGTATGCCAAAGCCTCAACACCTGGGTCACTCAACCTTCCGAATAAGATTTCAAGTTTTCAATCTTATAAACATGCATTGGAAGGGACCTGTATGTTTTAAAATGCAAAGATTCTTTATCAAAATAAACGGATGTTTTTGCAATCAAAGCGGTTATGAAAAAAAAACAAAATTATTTGACTGAATATGCATTTTATTGATTGAAAAGGTATGGCTCGAACTGAGCAATACAAAGGAAGCAATTCCTAAAAAAGAGGTAATTGCGTTAAATTTTTTTTTATCCTAATGGCAATGTGAAACCGTGATCTCATCGAGTTTCAACTCGGTTACACCTCATATGTCCTCAGACTCTCCGTGCTTTCTGCCTTCTGAACAAGACGTTTCCGACTGCTCCCTACCGGGGATTATCCTGGTGCCTTAACCAAAGTACAAACGATCATGCCAGACGCAGTTGTTCGTTTCAATCCCTCTTTTGCCTGGACCGCCCTTTCGGGTTTTCAGTCCACCGGGATACCCTTTTTTGCCAAAGCCGCCTTTTCAGGTTTTCGACTTGCCGGGTGTACATTTTTCCTTTTTATCCCTAATTTTTGCCCGAACCTTTTCTCTTCTTTTTTTCCTTTGGTTCGCCGGGATGCCCATTTTTGCCTGGACTATTTTATTCTTTTTGTCCAGCGGGTCTCTTATACGAAGTATTTTTTAACTGCGTCCGCATTCACAGGGGATGGAAAATCCTCGCCATCCATGGTTGTCAACAACAAGGCTCCGCCAGAGAAAACCTTCTTGACCACGAATGGACCTTCATAATTGGGTGTCCACTTGCCCCTACGATCGTTTTGAGGAGGAAGGATCCTTTTCAGCACCATATCACCTACGTGATACACACGAGGTCGCACCTTTCGGTCAAAAGCACGCTTCATCCGCTGCTGGTATAACTGCCCATGACAGATGGCCGTCAGCCTCTTTTCCTCAATCAGGCTCAATTCTTCATATCGAGTCCTTACCCATTCATCTTCTTGCAATTTCACATCCATCAAGACTCTCAAAGAGGGAATTTGAACCTCAACCGGTAGCACCGCTTCCATCCCATATACCAACGAGAAAGGCGTTGCCCCAGTAGATGTACGCACCGAAGTTCGGTACCCATGTAATGCAAATGGCAACATCTCATGCCAATCATTATAGGTCACGACCATTTTCTGCACAATCTTCTTAATATTCTTATTGGCTGCCTTGACCGCCCCATTCATCTTCGGACGATAAGGATAAGAATTGTGATGCTCGATCTTGAATTCCCTACACAGTTCTGCCATCATCTTGTTGTTCAAATTAGAACCATTATCAGTAATGATTCTCTCGGGAACCCCATATCGGCAAATGATGTCTCTCTTCAAGAATCTGGCAACGACCTGTTTCGTCACATTTGCGTAAGAGGCTGCTTCCACCTGTCGCATCCGCGAAAAACAACCGGCGGGAAAAACAAAACAAACAGAGCCGCCACCGTGCGTTATTTATCCCAAAAGAGGGAAAGGAAACGCTCGAAGTAAACCTGGAAAAGACATGGTCTCGCGACCAAAGAGAGATGGGATCGGGAGTCGGTTATGCGAAGGGAAGGTATTAGCACCCATACGCATCCGTCGTACTCGACGGGATCTACGCTCAAAAGAAATAGAATAAGGTTGCTAAAAGAAACTGCTCAAAAGAATGCACACACACTGGAAACAACACAGGTGGGAGAAAGGGGGAACGGGCTCGCTAGGATATCGCATCCTATGCCTACGTATCTCATCTGGAATGAGAATCAGAGCTACCGTAGTTTGGCTCACGCACGCCGAAACAAAACACACGCAGAAAACCGACTACCAATCGCTGGACTTATGTCAGACTCCACACAAACAGGCAAACATGGAAACCGAATGCCAATCGCTGGACTTACATCAGACTCCGAACCAACAAACACACACGAGAAACCAACTGCCAATCGCTGGACTTACGTCAGACTCCACACAAATAAAAGGGGTTAACCGGACGCTGAGTCGTCAAAAGCAACAAAAACAGGTTGAACAAACAAGCTATCAGGGAGTCTGGTACTCGAGCCTGCTAACTGTCAAGCAAACACACACCAAAAAAGGAAAAGGGCGCCCGGAGAGATCTCGTACGATCTCCTACCTACGTACCTCATCTGGTATGAGGATCAGGGCAACGTAGTTCCACTTAACAGGGGAGAAACTTCTAACCTAACCAGAGACCGGGAAATGACAAATTAGAAGGGAGACTGACTCGAGCCTAATAGTTATCATGTAATCCACAATGGTCCTAGGTTGAGGTTTCTATCTAACTTGCACAGGCAGCAAGCTATCCTAAACAGCATAAGCAAAATCACACAAGCACAAGAGCAAGCACACACACTATATACAAACAGATGGGATCACACAAGGTTAAGCTTTAGTCGAGGGGTCATGTCAACCTCGACAAACAAGCCACTGTAACAGGGTGATGTTAGCTCTTAACCCTAACATTGAGAGTTAGGGTGAAACAGATGAAATGGGAAGTGAGGGTAAGACCTCACAGCTCTTATCCCTGGCCTGGGAGAGCTTCAGACAAATGAAAGTGCGGGAGTTCAGAAAGTTGGAACTCTTCTCCACATATGACTGACACAACAAAGATCTTGGGTTAATATCCACAATGCATCAACATAAGGTGTGAGCAAAGTGGATGACACACTGAATAGCAGGAGATCGACTACACATCTCTTTTATCTGCCAATTGCCTTATCAAAGGACTTTTCCTGCTTGGCACAAAAATAAACAAACACAAGCATTGCCTCTTAAGGAGGGCTTCAGACAGGTGCCTGCCCAAGTAACAGGACAGGTCTTCCAGACTACATAAAGTCAGAAATATCATACCTATGTGGTTAAGCAACCAAGCAAAAGCAAGTTCAAATTGAACTTAAGCAACTTATGTACCTGTGGAAACATCAAACAAATCAGTACAACTGTACAAACAAATAGACAATCAAGAATATCAAACAGTCAAACCCAATGAGCAAAGGCATAAGCCAACAAGTCAAACTCAAATGAGTTAACAACCCTACAAAACACACAAGGTTAGTAGTCACAAGTAAACATCAAAGGCTCAAGTGATAGAGCATCATCAACTGTGGAACTTGAATGCTCAACCTGAAATCAAAGCTCAAACATAAGCAACCAACCACTAGGTCAAGGCCTAGGGTCAAAGATGGAGAAAAAATCCAAAACAGAACATGAAATTCAACATGAATCATCCTCATTCAAACAAGAACACAATCCAAAAGGTCTCATGTCAATATCAATTACCAAATCCATTTCATGAACCAAACATGGCAAGGTATGCACATTGTAACCACATTGTGACATCAGAATGAACAAATGCACATTAAATAAAAAATGGTTCAAATGACCTTGGCAAAAATCATGAGCAAACAGAACCTACAACATGATCATCACATAAAAAATTAGGGCAATTGGACAAGATTAGGCATGGTAATCAAATTGCATAAGTCAAAGCAAGCACAATCAAGCACATATGTGACATAAAATGTTACATCAACTTAGCATAAGCCTAAAACAGAAATGGTAATTGATAAAAACCTCAAACCAAAGCCAAAACACCCTTCAACATGTCTATAATTAGTGTGCAAAATTTCACAAGCATTGGATAATCCACAAGAATTTCACAATCACATGAAGTTCAAGACCATTCAAAAGCTCAAACATGACCAATCAGAATGAAAAATCTCAATCAAATCAGAATTCAATCCAAAAATTCCACCAAAAATCAGGAGCATTCACAACATTCATATCAAGCATCATACAAAAAGTCATGGCAATTGGAATTAATTTGGTAAGGCAAATTCATCAATCAAGTTGAACATCACAAGGTGTGACACAAATTGTCACACCTAACTTAGAAAAATCATAAATCAGCAATGACAATTGATTAAAATGCAAACTCAACACCAAAATGTCCAACAAGATGTCTAGTTTCTACATGTAAAATTTCATGAGCATTGGATGAAAATTGAGCATTTCACAAATGTATGATCAAGGCAATGTCAAGAATGCATACATGTACACAAACCCTAGGGCAAAAAATTATTCAGCCAAGCACAATTTCCATTTTAATCATAAAAAAAAAAACTAGATAGAAAATGCAACATGATGCAAAAAACCTCATCATTTTTGGATCAATTTTCCATTTGTTGTGAATTTTCAAAGGTGAAGAAAAAAATAAAAAATACATGTGAAACAAGTATGGAAAGGCATGGAGAAAATGAAATGAAGCATGTGGAAAAACTACGCAGCCAGGATTCGAACCCGGTAGGATTTCAAACAGGGAAATGGCGCGCTGCATGGGATTCCCATGCAGCCAATCAGAATGCAACCCTAGCGAATACCTAAGGAAACGGATTTGCGTGGCCATGCATCAAGAAAACCGTTGCCTTATACCTGGAAATCATCTTCCTCACGCACACAGGACATGAACAGTGACCTTCATCATCACTCAAGAACATTTCTCCCAGTTTTCAAAATTGAGCACATGTACATGAAGATCTTTCATCATAGAGCATGAATCAACTAATAACTAAGCCTAAATCACCATATCCAAAGAGAATCGAACACAACAAGTTTCATGACAAAACTTCAAATCACCATAACTTGTTCAATAATGCATGGATTTTAGTGGTTCAAAGCTCAGAATCATCAGTGCAAAGAGATCTACAAATATATCATAACAATTTCAAGAAATAAGAGGATCGAATTTGTGACCTCTTGATGAGCAGCTTTGTAATTCGTGTGTTTTTGGCCTTGCAATGCTTCAAAAGTCTTCTTGAATGCTTGTACAAGTGAATGGATGAAGGCTTGAGGTTCAAATGCTCTTGATCCAACAGAATTTTGATTTCACCATTGTTGCTTCCATAGCTTCAAGATGCTTCAATGTGCACGAATCCTCTTGGTTCTAGCTTCAATCTTGCTCACAAATGCTTCAGAATGAGGAATTAATCAAGAGAAAGTGAAGTTATGTGAAGAAATTTGGAGAAATTTTGAGAGAGAATTTTGAGAGACTTTTGTGATTCTAGATCTAAGATTGGGAAATGTGAAAAACAGTTAGAGATTAGGGCTTTATATGCAATGCTAATCATGATTAATTATGCCTAAACCAAATGCTAATGAAATGGATTAAGTTTGGAGGTGTTTTGCAAAATTGGAATTTCACCCTATGCATGAAAATGCATGGATGAACAGTACGAATTTGGCCTTAATTTTACTCAAAAACCTGTTTTGGAGCCAATGGTGATGGTCACATGTGCAAATAATTCACCAATTTTGAATTTCATTTTTCCCTCCAAAAATCAATTGAATTTTAAAATATTTATGTGAATGTAATGCATGTCATGTAATGCCAAATTTGGAAACTAGAGGTTAAGACAAGAACAATGCAAAAAGAGCCACTTGATTTGGAGTTTTGGTGAAGAAGTTATGCTCATTTGAAGTTCCATGTTCACTTGGCCAAGTTTGATCCATATCTCCTTAACCACACATGAGAAATTGATGATCTTGGACATTTTGGAAATGGGAGAAAAAGATCTACAACTTTCATGTTTAACAAAATTTCATTTGAAGCTTTCTTGATGATGTAATCTTGAGTTGAAAACCTTTCCATTTTTGGCAAATTCAAATTACAAGTCACTTTCTATTTTTGGAAAGTTTTGTCCTGACTTTATTTTCTTCAATGTTGATGTTTGAAATATCAAATGAGACTTGTTTGAACATGAATGAAGTATTTCTAACCACTCCCACCTCCAAATCCAACAGTTAACTTGCAGTTGACTTATGCAGTTGATAGATGACTTGGTCATGCACAGATGAATTTGAGCCTCAACCTCTTGATGAAATGACTCCAAAATGAAACCCTAGCTTATACAAGTCCAATAAAACCACATGATGATCCCCATCTCAATAAAAACCTCATCTCCCTGAAAAACCCTGATTGGCATAATTCAACTGATTAGGGTTGACCAGAGGTCAAAACCCTAATCTCAAGGAATCTGATCAGGAATAATGAACCTTGATGATGATGATGTACCATTTCAACCAAGATAATACTTAACCTCCTTAAGGAACCAAAAACCCTAATTGAAGCACAAACCTCAGATGATTAGTGATCAATTCATGAGACCCTCAAGCTTGAATCTTTTAACCTCTCTATCTTTTGAGAAAGACCTAGGAGGATGACTTGCTCATTGTTTCCACATGATATGCAAAGATGCAATTAATATTGTCCTAAAAATGATATGCAATATGCTCAGCTAGTCCCAAGAGAGGAGGACAAATTTTGAGGTGTTACACCACCCACTTGGTGAAGTAATCAATAGCCACTAATATGAACCGGTGCCCATTCGAAGCCGTAGGCTCAATCTTCTCAATCATATCGATGCCCCACATAGCAAACGGCCACGGAGACGACATCAAACTCAACGGATTTGGAGGCACGTGCACCTTGTCGGTATAAATCTGGCATTTATGACACTTCCGCACAAAATTGAAACATTAGGCCTCCATTGTCATCCAATAATAACCTGCCCTCAGCAGCTTCTTCACCATCGCATTCCCACTGGCATGGGTACCGAACGACCCCTCATGAACCTCTTTCATCAACTGGCTTGCTTCTTTGTCATCAACATATCTAAGCAAGACCCAATCAAAATTCCTCTTGTACAAGACCCCATCCTTATTCAAGTAGAAAACCATGGCCAACCTCCTCAGAGTCTTTCGGTCCTTCTTGGATGCTCCCTCGGGATACTCTTGGGTTTCCAGATAGCGCTTGATATCGTAATACCACGGCTTCTCATCATCAGGTGATGTTTCAACAGCAAACACATAAGTCGGTCTATCCAGACGTCCCACCTCAACACTGGGGAACTGATTCCACCACTGCACCTTAATCAAGGCAGCCAGAGTAGCCAAAGCATCCGCTAAAGGGTTCTCTTCTCTAGGCAGATGATGCAATACCACCTTGGTGAAAAACGTCAACAATCTCCTCGTATAATCCCGGTATGGAATTAAATGAGATTGATGCGTATACCATTTTCCATTAACCTGATTCACAACCAAAGCCGAATCTCCATATATAACAAGGTTCTTGATCCTCAAATCAATCGCCTCTTCAATCCCCAAGATACAAGCTTCGTATTTAGCCACGTTATTGGTGCACTCAAATGTTAGTCGGGCAGCAAAAGGAATGTGGGATCCTTTCGGCGTAACCAAAACAGCACCAACACCGCTACCATTCACATTAACGGCCCCATCAAACATCAGAATCCATTCGGATTCAGGGTCAGGCCCCTCCCCCGGGATTGGTTCCTCACAATCTTTCGATTTGAGAAACATGATGTCCTCATCAGGGAATTCAAACTTCATCGGTTGATAATCCTCAATAGGTTGCTGGGCGAGGTAATCAGACAATACGCTCCCCTTGATTGCTTTTTGAGAGGTATACTGTATATCATATTCAGTCAAAATCATTTGCCATCTCGCAACCCGTCCGGTCAATGCTGGCTTCTCAAAAATGTACTTGATTGGATCCATCTTGGAAATCAATAAAGTGGTATGAACCAGCATATACTGTCTCAGTCGGCGAGCATCCCAGACCAAAGCACAACAAGTTTTCTCGAGCAGTGAATATCTTGTTTCACAGTCGGTAAACTTTTTGCTAAGGTAGTATATGGCATGCTCTTTTCGACCAGACTCGTCATGCTGCCCCAGTACGCACCCCATAGACCCCTCGAGGACCGTCAAGTACAGAATTAACGGTCGTCCCTCCACAGGAGGCATCAGAATCGGAGGCTCCTGCAAATACTCTTTTATCTTTTCAAATGCCGCTTGGCAATCATTATTCCACCTGACCGTTTGATCTTTTCTCAATAACTTGAATATTGGCTCACACGTGGCTGTTAGATGAGATATGAACCGTGAAATGTAGTTCAATCTACCTAAGAAACCACGAACCTCTTTCTCTGTTCTCGGTTCAGGCATTTCTCGTATTGCTTTTACTTTAGCAGGATCAACCTCGATTCCTCTTTCACTTACAATGAACCCCAGCAGTTTACCGGACCGCACTCCGAAAGTGCACTTGTTTGGATTCAACCTCAGTCTGAATTGTCTCAGCCGGTCAAATAACTTGGCCAGATCTACCAAATGCCCCTCCTCTGTCTGGGACTTTGCTATCATGTCATCAACATAGCATTCAATTTCATGATGAATCATATCATGAAACAAAGTCACCATGGCTCTTTGATAAGTAGCACCGGCGTTCTTGAGACCAAATGGCATCACCTTATAGCAGAAAGTGCCCCAGGGTGTGATGAACGTTGTTTTCTCCATATCGTCTGGCGACATTTTGATTTGATTATAGCCAGAAAAACCATCCATGAAGGAAAACACCGAGAATTGAGCTGTATTATCTACCAACACATCAATGTGAGGTTGCGGGAAATCATCCTTCGGGCTAGCTCTGTTCAGATCCCGGTAGTCCACACACATTCTCACCTTCCCATCCTTCTTCGGGACCGGCACAATGTTTGCAACCCAAGGCGGATAATTAGTGACAGCTAGGAAACCAGCATCCCACTGCTTCTGCACCTCCTCTTTAATTTTCATGGTCATCTCGGGTCGAGTTCTGCGCAACTTCTGTTTCACTGGAGGACAATCTGCTCTCAACGGTAGCTTGTGCACAACGATATCGGTATCCAACCCTGGCATATCTTGATAAGACCAGGCGAAGATATCAACATACTCTTTCAACAATGCTACCATTCTGCTCTTAACACTCGCCTCCAAAACAGCCCCAACTTTCACTTCCTTTCTGACCTCGTCGGTACCCAGATTCACAACCTCAACCTGTTCCTCGTGCAACTGAATCACCTTCTCCTCTTGTTTTAACAACCTGGCTAATTCCTTCGGCAGTTCACAATCTTCTTCGCCTTCTTCTTCGGCATGATAGATCGGATTGTCGAAGTCATATGAGGGTGTAACAGGATTGTTATCAATGAGATCCGGAGAAAGATCGCATCTGCATGAATGTTGATTCATGCATTGCTTTAGAACCGGAGTGAAACAGATTGAAAAGGAAAATGAAAACATTGCCATTTTTATTTTGTTTTGATTAAACTGCAAAAATAAATGAAAAACAGGGAACACCGCTTTTAATGAAAAACATCCATTTATTTATGATGCAAATTTTGCAAAATGAAACATGAGGTAGCCCTTACAATGAACCATTATGTTTCGGGCAAAACGTATGGCTTCCATGCAAATAAAATTGAAAACAAAAAATATTACTCTTCAAGTAGAGTGACAGTGATGATCTTTTCGGCCTTCCAGTTCTGGACTTCCATCCCTGGTACGCACGGCTTTATCCATTGATCCATCTCGCAGTCACTGTCGACCTCTTCACCCACCATACAGATGTGATCTGGATCCAGCATTCCCGCACTGGTGAATGTGAATGACGGACGACGTCCTCTACCTTGTCCAGACGAGCCTCGGCCCGGCTGATAACCCACTCCAAATCTATCTTTCTTGGCGATGATGTCTATCATCTTCCCCCAACCAGGAGCTTCTCCACTCTTCACCACCTCAGCAGCCTGCTTATACGAAGAAATGGACGACTTCTCCTCTTCTTTGGCAAAAAGAGCATTTTCCACCTTGACGGTTTCGAATGCTTGACTCGGCGTTTCCCATATCTCACCGTCCATTTCAACATACTTAAACGATGATAGGTGGCTGACGAAGATATCCTTCTTTCCACAGACTGTGACGACCTGCCCATCCCAGATATACTTCAGCTTCTGGTGCAAAGTCGAAGTCACTGTCCCAGCAGCATGAATCCATGGGCGACCCAACAGGCAACTGTATGCCGGCTGAATATCCATGACATAAAATACCGACTTGAACACCTCGGGCCCGATCTTCACCGGGAGCTCCACTTCCCCGAACACTGCCCTCTTCGAACCGTCAAACGCTCTTACTATCAGGTCAGTGGGCGTCAAAATCAACCATTCACAGTCCAGCTTCGCCAGGGCTTTCTTTGACAACACATTTAAAGACGAGCCGGTATCAACCAACACGTGCGAGAGCACGGCTCCCTTACACTCCATAGCAATGTGCAAAGCCCTATTATGATTCCTCCCATCCACAGTTAAATCAAGATCGGTGAAACCCAACCCATGACTGGCATTGACATTTGACACCACCGTCTCTAACTGATTGATTGTGATCTCTTGGGGAACATAGGCTCTCTTCAGGATTTTCAACAAAGCCTCCCTGTGCCCCTCGGAGCTTAGCAACAACGACAAGATTGAGATCTTAGATGGGGTCTGCTGCAAATGGTCAACAAGTTTGTACTCTGACTTCTTGATGATCCTCAGGAATTCTTCAGCTTCATCATCAAGTTCTTTCTCCGACCCACCAGGCGCCGGTGTCACTACAGGAGTACCTTCATTTATCACTTGTTTCCCTCTTGCCCTGGCTAAAGCCTCGGCCTTTTCTTTCTTTTCTTTCTCTCCCTCTCCACTCCTTAAAGCGTCAGGTGCAAACAACCTTCCACTGCGAGTGAAACCACTAGGCCCGGCATTATCCACCTTTGAAACGGTGGTTTCACCTGCAGTCTGATCCTTCAACCTCTCCCCATTACAGTATACTTCCCCACCATAATGCCACGGCACGACATCATCTTTGTCATAAGGAATTGGCCAAGGTACCGTGATAGTAACTAGAGCCGCATCTGCCAGCGTTGACAAATCAACCGGGTCGAAGTAGATGGTTATGGTGGAGACATCTTCCTTCCCCGAATCAATCTTTTAAAATCTGAGGCTTCCCTCATCCATCATCTTCTGGACAGCTTCTCTCAACAGTACACACCCATCAGGAACAACAGTGCACGCAGCACAACAGTCATCACAGCCTGGAAAAACCCCATTCTGCAACAACTGTTGTTTGACCTCAGCCAACGGAGTCTTCAACTGATCCACACTCATCAGCCCCACTCTTCTTCCACCCTCTGAAATTGCATTCACCCCCATTTGACCATGCGCGGGCATGGGATTAGCATTAACATTTGGAGACTGGGCAAAATTGATTGCCTTAGAATCCACTAAGTCCTGGACCACATGCTTAAAAGCTTTGCAATTTTCTACGTTGTGTCCAGGGGAACCCGAGTGAAATTCACATTTGGCGTTCTCATCAAAACTGGGAGGCCTCTGATCAGGTCTCAACGGAGCCAATGTTCTTAGCTGAACCAACCCCAAGTCCTTCAACTTTTTCAACAGGAATGAATAGGTCACAGGTGGTCTATCAAATTGACGATCATTCATTCGTCCTCGCACCTGATACCCAGCCCTTTGCGGTCTCTGTTGAAATGGATGTCGTTGTTGTTACGGTTGTTGTTGTTGTTGTTGTGCAGGCTGATTATCAGCAGGAATGGTTACCGCAGTAGTGTGCTGGTAGTAACGATCCCTACTCTGCCCTCTTTGGGTATACACAGCGCTAGTATCACCCTCCTTCTTCCTCTGACCATTTCCAAAGGGCTTCTTTGATCCAGACGACGAAGCACTACCCTGTATCTTCCCCAGCTTCAACCAACTTTCAATTCTCTCTCCGGCCACCACAATATCAGCAAAGTTAGTAACCGGGCAACCAACCATCCTTTCTGCAAATGTCCCCTGCAGGGTACCCATAAACAGATCTGACATTTCTCGGTCTACCAACGGAGGTTGGACTCGGGCAGCCAGCTCCCTCCACCTCTGTGCATATTCTTTAAACCCCTCATTAGTCTTCTGAGACATACCCTGCAGTTGGGTACGGCTAGGAGCCATGTCAGCGTTAAACTGGTACTGTTTAAAGAATGCATCACCAAGATCTTGCCAGCTTTTGATGTCTGAAGATTTCAACTTGGTGTACCACTCCAAGGACCCTCCAGACAAACTGTCTTGGAAAAAGTACATCCACAACTTCTGGTCCATTGTATAAGCAGAAATCTTACGGATAAAAGCCTGGAGGTGAGTTTCTGGGCAAGAACTCCCATTATACTTGTCAAACGCAGGCGCTTTGAACTTTTGTGGGATCACAATCCCCTCAACCAGCCCCATATTCGACATATTAACAACCCCTGGAGTAGCATGACTTTCCAAGGCCCTTATCTTCTCCGCCAGCACCTGAATCTCTTTATTTGGCGGTTGAACACCGTATTGACCGAACTGTTCATTTATCATGGAGAATTGATCTGCTTCTCTGTCTTCCTTTCTATCCTCTTCAGCCCCAAAGAAAGGAGGAAACATATTGTCCTTTAGATTATTGCCCATCGGACCTGGTCTACCGCCTGTGGCAGCACCAAAACCACCCCCATTGTTGATCACCACACCAGCAGTTGTCTTCTTTCCAAGATCTCCTCCATCCCTGGAACCACCAAGGCCATGGTTGGAGACACCTTCTAAATTGACACCACTGTTGGCAGCCGAAGCCCGCTCGAGCTTCTCCACTTTATCAACAAGTGCTTTTTGCCCCACGGCAAACCCTTGCATGACATTGATCAATTCGTTCATTTTCTCCTTCAGCTCAAGAAAATATGCGTTGGGTAGATCCATTAGCCTAGGTGTATTGCGTTTGGTGAAGTATCTGTGTGGACGGGTTGTGTGCAAGGGAATGACTCTACGCGCACGAGCAATGATTCCTAGAACAACCAAGCACGTTAGAAACTGACACCTGCAAAATAGAAGACAAGTTATTATGATTATGCATGAATTCAATGTCTATCCATATGAGGAACACTCTGTCTTTCGATCTTGGCTTCATCGAGACAGATAATAATCCGGCAGCAATATTCTGACATTCATCGAATGATTTCGACATACAGAGCAGAGATAGATGATTTAGCAAAGATACCACCCAACCATGTGTGTGCTATGTGAGTGCATACAGGAAAGCAAATAAAGCTTGAAGATCGATCACTGAATGAAAATAATCACTGCATACCAAAAGTGCACCATACATGCAAAAGTCATACATCAAGTCTGATACAAATCAAATACAATTCTCCAGAATCAGAAAGAAAATACAAGCAACTAAATTCCGTCAACAGGCCTGACGGTAATCCGACACAAATGATAAAGGTCTAATCTGAGGAAGGTCCCACAGAAGGCCCTACATCATCAACCATCCTGGTAAACTTCGCGGCGAACTTGAGCTCGGTATTCTCCTGCTGCAATCTCCCTATCTCCTTCTGGTGAATCTTCATCTGTCGGAAATAATGATCTCTCTCAGCAATATAGTGATCTCTCTGAGCAATAATCTTTGCTTTCTCAGTTTCCCATTCTGTGGCAAGGACTTTAGCTCTGACATCTCTCTGATTCTTCACAAGGATTTGTCTCCTCCTCTCATCTTCAATAACCCTTAAGGCCCTAACTAGTTTCTCCTTGGTAAGGTCATGCTCCTTTGTGGATGACTCCAAAGCTTGGCTAACCTTGCCATAATAAGCGGTGTCTACCTCAAAGCGCTTCACCATAAGAGCATGTCTCTTATCCTGGTCTTCCATTTTCCCTTTGATTTCCTGATTAGCCATTTGAATTCTAGCAACACTCATCTCCAACTCAGTCTTTTCTGCTTGCAGCTGATCTTTGGCTTTCTTCATCTCAAGGAACTCCTCCATGCTGACAGAAGAACGTGGCCCCTCAATCGTAGGATACCAAGGATCACCTCCAGGAAATGGTAGATGTGTGAGCTCAATCCTCTTCCTAAGTCAATCATCAAACGAAGGCAAAGACCTGCTGTTAACCCTGCCAAAAGGAACCTTGCTCTTCCTCTGAATGTCACGCCACTCATCAGACACTTGCCTCAACCTTGTGTGATTGCCCTCAATTGGGAAGTAGAAAGACTCCTGAATCTCTCGTCCAAGAGGAGGACCCTCCACGGCAAATCCCATCTGTCTCCTAAGAAGCACCGGGTTGTAATTAATGCAACCTTGAACTCCAATAAGAGGCACATTGGGAAGACTCCCACAACTGTAAATGAAATCTCGTCCAGCCATACCATTGTGAGTCCAAGCTATGTCATTGGCTCACAAACCCATCAACCTGACTGACCACTTGACAGTAGGGTCAAGAAAAGCAAAGGCACCTCTGGAAGGCAAATACCCCATGAACCATTTATACAACAGTTGAGCACAACACCGGATCAATCCACCACGTCGCTTCTCGTTCCGATTATGGACCGAGTAATAAACATCCCCAACCAGGGTAGGAATAGGATTCCTTTGTATAAACAACCGAACGACGTTAATGTCTACAAAGTTCTTCTGATTAGGGAACAGGATGATCCCATAAATGCTCACAACAAGCAAAGCACAAACGGTCCTCTAATTACCCAACACAACATGCTCCTTGGCCTTAGCCTCCAAGAAACTCAGATGAAAACTGGGTAACTTTCCTTTCTCCTTCAAACCCCCCTTAATCATCTCTGGACTCAAATAAAGAGCACGAGAGATCTCAGCAACATCAGGCTCCCCCTTAGTGGCATAGAATGGAATCTGATCTCGGATCTGCATACCCAGGGTGCTAGCATAGTCCTCCATCAAGGACCCCAATAGGTAATCCGGGAAGACGAAACATCTCAAACCAGGGTCATAAAACTGGAGAAAAGTATGGATGGCGCTCCTATCACTGTCTGTGAGCCTGAAAACCATCTTCAGAATACCACTGTATGCCTCACGGAACATCCCCACATGGTCAGGGGTAATCAATGCTATCATATCTCTCAGCACACCAATCTCTGGGTCAAAGAAGCTGTATACAACATCGTCTTTCAAACCGGTCCTCATGTATGGAACAAAGAAGTCTCTCAACCAGGATCTCAATAAAAAATGTCCCCTGCATATGGATAAACATGTGTTAGATGCAGATAAATGCAAAATGTGAATGATGCTGATGTATGAATGCAATGCACTGTGCCATCCTCCAAGTCATCTGAACAATCACTGCACTAAGTTACGGCCTCTGAACTGATCACAACCATCTGAAGTACCGAGTAACCATAAATCCAACTCAGGAATTCCGAAATAAACGGAACCGGAGAATACGTCACCATCATCACCAAAAAGTCCTCTGAACAGATAACCACCAGCTCCTCTGAACCAGCCCAGGGAATCCTAAAATAAACGGATCCCCACTGAAAAATACCACGGACAGAACTCCGGCGTCTCAGAAATAAATCCATAAATCCGACTTATAAATAGGACTCTGATCAATAACGGAACCATTAGTCACCATCAAAGTCACCATCAGAACATGCATCTGTAAGAACCAACCCTCCCCTCACAGGTGAATTCTAATCAGGTCATCCTAAGGCGGATAATGGTCTCGACAATCGGGCAAAGATATTCAACGGGTTTGCCCTTTCGGGTGTGCCGTTGTACCTCTCTTAAGATCGTCTAAACCAAAGATCCGGGAAAGAACGGTCACCGAAGTCAATAGCTCAGATGAAGTGACTCAACCAAAGTGGATACTCCACAAAGGAAGAGCTCCTTCAAAAGAACCTCGTCCGGCTTGTGGTATATCACGTCGCCCAAAACATGTTGACCTAACATGAGAGGCAACATGAGACCACGCTAATCCTAGGTGTATACTCGGGCCTGGGTTTTAGCCCCACTCAGAACACCCACCCCAAATCAGAGAAACCACCTGTACAGAAGACATCACAATGATAGTATGATGCATGCAAACATTTATGCAAATAATCACAGTACAATAATCATAAATGCAATAAATAGAACAGCACAAGCAACCTAAACTATCCTAGAGAGCGCTAGGAGAGACTCGCTTAGGGAAGATGGACCAGCGAGAGGTCAACTTCTTATTCCCCAACAGAGTCGCCAACTGTCGCATCTGCGAAAAACAACCGGCGGGAAAAACAAAACAAACAGAGTTGCCACCGTGCGTTATTTATCCCAAAAGAGGGAAAGGAAACGCTCGAAGTAAACCTGGAAAAGACATGGTCTCGCGACCAAAGAGAGATGGGATCGGGAGTCGGTTATGCGAAGGGAAGGTATTAACACCCCTACGCATCCGTCGTACTCGACGGGATCCACGCTCAAAAGGATAGAAGAAAGGTTGCTAAACACTGCTCAAAAGAATGCACGCACACTGGAATAAAACACAGATGGAAGAAGAGGGAACGGGCTCGCTAGGATATCGCATCTTATGCCTACGTATCTCATCTGGAATGAGAATCAGAGCTACCGTAGTTCGGCTCACGCACGCCGAAACAAAACACACACCCAAGAAACCGACTGCCAATCGCTGGACTTACGTTAGACTCCACACAAACAGGCAAACATGGAAACCGAATGCCAATCGTTGGACTTACATCAGACTCCGAACCAACAAACACACACAGGAAACCGACTGCCAATCGCTGGACTTACGTCAGACTCCAAGAAAACAAGAGGTTAACCGGACGCTGAGTCGTCAAAAGCAACAAAAAAGTTGAACAAACAAGCTAACAGGGAGTCAGGTACTCGAGCCTGCTAGCCGTCAAGAAAACACACACAAAAAGGAAAAGGGTGCCCGGAGAGATCTCGCACGATCTCCTGCCTACGTACCTCATCTGGTATGAGGATCAGGGCGACGTAGTTCCCCTGAACAAGGGAGAAACTTCTAACCTAACCAGAAACAGGGAAATGACAAACTAGAAGGGAGCCTGACTCGAGCCTAATAGTTATCATGTAATCCACAATGGTCCTAGGTTGAGGTTTCTATCTAACTTGCACAGGGAGCAAGCTATCCTAAACAACACAGTCACACATACAAGCACCATAAAGCAAGCACACACACTATATGCACACAATTGGGCTCATACAAGGCTAGGCTGCAAAAGCAAGCCAACTGGAATGGGGTGTGGTTAGCTCTTAACCCTAACATTGAGAGTTAGGGTGAAGCAGATGAAATGGGAAGTGAGGGTAAGACCTCACAGCTCTTATCCCTGGCCTGGGAGAGCTTCAGACAAATGAAAGTGTGGGAGTTCAGAAAGTTGGAACTCTTCTCCACATATGACCGACACAACAAAGATCTTGGGTTAATATCCACAATGCATCAACACAAGGTGTGAGCAAAGAGGATGACACACTGAGTAGTAGGAGATGGATTACACATCTCTTCTATCTGCCAATTGCCTCATAAGAGGACTTTTCCTGCTTGGCACAAAGATAAACATTCACAAGCATTGCCTCTTAAGGAGGGCTTCAGACAGGTGCCTGCCCACATAACAGGACAGGTCTTCCAGACTACATGAAGTCAGAGAGTTATACCTAGGTTAAGCAACCCACAAGCTAGCAAAGCAAGTTCAAAGAACTCAAAGCAACTTAGGTACCTGAAAAAAATATAAACCAATCAGTTTACAAGTCAAACAAACAGACAGACAACAGTCAATCACACAATCAGATATATAGTCAAAGCATCAGGCAACAATGTGCAGGGCACAAGCTCAATGGAACTTGTTCTCAAAATCTACAAAACAACTCAATATTAGCCAACATCAATCAACTAATCAACTCAAATGAGTGAGCAACTCCAATCATGGCAATGTGCTTCTTAACCTGAAATCCACAATCCAAACAGTAAGTCCAAACCACTAGGTCAAAGCCTAGTGTCAAAAGAGGGTCAAACATTCAAAACAGAACATGAAATTTAATATGAATCAACTTCATTCAATCAAGAACACATTCCAAAAGGTCCCATGTCAATATCATTAACCAAAAGCATTTCATGAACCAAACATGGCAAAGTATGCCAATTGTGACCACATTGTGACATCAGAAGAAACAAATGCACATTAAATAAAAAATGATTCAAATAATCTTGGAAAAATTCATGAGTGAACAGGACATACGACATGATCATCACACAAAAAATTAGAAGCATTAGACATCATTAGGCATGGCAATCACATAGCATAAGTCAAGGAAAGCACAACAAGCTCATGTGTGACACAAATTGTCACACCAGTTTAGCATAGGCATAAAACAGAAATGGTAATTGGTAAAGACCTCAAACCAAATCCAAAACAACACTCAACATGTCTAGAAATAGCATGTAAAATTTCACATTCATGAGATAAGGAACAAGCATTTTATGATCAAAGGAAGTTCAAAGCAATTTTAAAGCTCAAATGTGACCAACCAGAATGAAAAATCTCAATTAAATCAGAGATGAATCAAAATATTCCAATAAAATTCATGAGTAGTCACAACATCCATATCAAGCATCATACAAAAAATCAGAATAATTGGAGTTAATTTGGCATGGCAAACACATCATTCAAATTGAACATCAAAAGGTGTGACACAAATTGTCACACCAAGTTAGAAAAATCATAAAACAGAAATGCCAATTGATAAAAATACCAAATTAACACTAAAATGTCAAGCAATGTGTCTAGTTTCATCATGCAAATTTTCAGATTAATTGGATTAAAAACCAGCATTTCACAAATGATATAGCAAGGCAAGATACAAAATGCATATATGTTCACATACCCTAGCACAAAATAAAATCCAGCCAAGCACAATTTATGGAAAAATGATCAAAAAATAATAGACAGAAAATGCAACACAATGCAAAAAACCATATATTTTTTGGATGATTTTTCAATTATATATGAATTTTGGAAGATGAAGAAAAAATGAAAAAATGCATGAAGCATGGTACATGAATATATGAGGAAAATAAATGAAGCATATGAAGAAATTTTGGCACGGAGGATCGAACAGAGTGACAATTCAAAATTTGGCGCCTCTACAAATGAAACGCAGCGTTTCATTTAAGTGGAAGAGGTCAGCGCTTAGTCAACAAAATCATGAGCCAATGAAATGCTAGCATGGAAACGACGTGGACCAATTGAAAACGTGCCCTAGGGAACACATGCAGACCACGGATAAACGTTGCAGAAGGATCAAAAACCGTGGCCAAAAGATGAACATCATCATCTTCATCGTGAATTTCCAGAACAGTGGATGCATCAAGAACATTTTTTCCAGAATTCATCATTAAGCACATCAACATGTAGGTTATTCATCATAGAGCAAGAATCAAGCACGCATTAAGCATAAAACATCATGTACAATTGGAATCGAGCAAAACAAATTTCAACCATGGAACTTTAATCTAGCATATCTAACTCAATTTTGCATGAAAATTTGTGATTCAAAGCTCAGTTTAATCAGCACATTAAGATCTACAACAATGACATAACAAATTTGAGAAAAGAGAAATTCGATTTGGTGACCTCTTGAAGTGCAGATTTGGAATTCGTGTGATTCAGGCCTTGCAATGCTCCAAACTTCTTCTATGCAGCTTGTAGAGTTGATTGGATGAAGGCTTGAGGTTCGATTGCTCGTGATTCAACCAGAATTTGGATTCACCATTGATGAGCTCAAGCTTCAATATGCTTCAAACAGGCGCGGATTCTCTTGGTTCCAAGTCCAATATTGCTCAATGATGCTTCAGAATCATGAATTGATCAAGAGAAGTGGATTGTGTTTGAAGAATTTGAAAGAAAAATTGAGAGAAATTTTTTGATGAATTGAGATCTAGATCTGAAATTATGAGAAGCTAACTGAAAAACAGTTATGGATTAGGCTTATATATGTTCTACTAATCATGCCTTAATCAAGTTTAAGCCAATGCAAATGGAATTAACAAATATGAGGTGTAAATGCAAATTGGGATTTTCACCCTTATGCATGAAAATGCATGTGAGTAGTACACGAATTGTGATTCATTTTCACTCAAAAATCTGTTTTGGAGCTAAAGGCAATGGCACAATGTTCAAATAATGCACAAATTTTAAATTCCATATTTTCCCTCCAAAAATCAAGTGAATTTCCAAATATTCATGTGATGATAATGCATGTCATGTAATGCAAGATTTGGAAACTAGAGATCAAAATAAGAGCAATGCAAAAAGAGCCATCCAATTTGGAGTTTTGGTTGAGAAGTTATGCTCATTTGAAGTTCAATGTACACCTTGTCAAGTTTTGATCATATCTCCTTAACCACACATGAGAAATTGATGATCTTGGACTTTTTAGAAATGGGAGAGAAAGATCTACAACTTTCATGTTCAACAAAATTTTATTTGAAGCATTTTTGATGATGTAATCTTGAGTTGAAAACATTTCCATTTTTGGCAAGTTTGAATTATAGGTCACTTTCTATTTTTGGAATGTTTTGACCTGACTTTAAATTCTTCAATGTTGATGTTTGAAATGTCAAATGAGACTTGTTTGAACATGAATGAAGTATTTCTAACCACTTCCCACCTCCAAATCCACAGTTGACCTGACAGTTGACTTTGATGGTTGGTAGATGAATTGATCATGCACTGGTGATTCTGAGCCTCAACCACTTGATGAAATAACTCCACAATGAAACCCTAGCTTACAAAAGCTCAACAAAATCACATGATGATTTCCATCTCATTAAAGACCTCATATCCTTGCAGAATCCTGACTAGAAGAATGCAACTGATTAGGGTTGACAAGAGGTCAAAACCCTAATCCCAAGGAACATGATCAGGAATAATGAATCATGATGATGATGATGTACCATCTCAATCAAAATAATACCCAACCTCCTTGAAGAACCAAGAAACCCTAATTGAAGCACAAACCTCAGATAATTAGTGATCAATTCATGAGACCCTCAAGCTTGAATCTTTTAACCCCTCCATCTTCTGAGAAAGACCTAGGAGGATGACTTGCTCATTGTTTCCCTATGATATGCAAAGATGTAATGCCTAATGTCCTACAAAATGAAATGCAATATGCTAAGCTAGTCCCAAGAGAGGAGGGCAAATTTTGAGGTGTTACAGATACTACACTCGGACAAGTTTCTCTTGAGAATATTATTGGTTGACGAGTAGTCGTTTAAGTCGATAATATCCAAAAGATGGGATTATGACTCTGGGAACTTTTTAGAACCTTGTTCTATAGGTAATTATACCCTTAGTACATACATTATGGGTTGGTTCTTACCCTTGGCTCCATGCTCGCGACTCTGAACCTTTGGACTTTGCTTGTGTGATCTTGTTTGTGATTGTTGCATCATGCATTCATTGCATTCATGAGCATTTTTCTTAGTTTTCAAGGAACTTAAAGATTCTCTTTGCGAACATCGCAACTATTTTGACCATGGTTATTATAAGAAGGAATAATCAGAAATACAGTTTCAAATGTCCTGATCTTAAGGAATTGAGAAAGCTAGCATCTTTTGTGGATGATCCTAATGACTTCAAAGACCGTTTTGGAAAACTTTTGTATGTTCTATCCACTGATGTTGAAAATGGTCTTCTTTGTACTCTGGTTCAGTTCTACAATCCCGTCTACCGTGTTTCACTTTCCCTGATTATCAGTTGTTACCTACCATGGAGGAGTATGCTTATCTTTTGGGTATACCAGTTTCTGATAGGGTTCCTTTTTGTGGTTTGGTAGGGATTCTGGAGTCTCAAGTTATTGTTAGACCTATTCACCTAAAGAAATCTGGCATAGATGCTAATCTCACTATCAAAGGAGGTATTAGAGGGTTGACTTTAAGATTTCTTATTGAGAAGGCCTTTTCTTTTGCTAATGTTGGTAGAATAGTGGCCTTTAAAATTATTCTTGCCTTACTCATCTATGGTTTGGTCCTGTTTCCCAACATTAACAATTTTGTTGATGTTAATGATATTAGGATCTTTTTGGTTGGGAATTTTGTTCCAACTTTGCTTAGTGACATCTATTTCTCCATTCATCATAGGACTCCTAAGGAAAATGGAATTATTTTCTGTTGTACACCTTTTTTGTACAAATGGTTTATTTCGCACTTGTCGCAGTCTCATATCTTCAAAGAAAACAAGGTTGTTTAAGGTGGTCTCAAAGACTTATGTCTCTCACCAATGATGACATCACTTGGTATTCTTCTGTTTATGACAAAGTCAAGATTATTGATAGTTGTGGGGAGTTATCTAATGCGCCTCTTCTTGGTACACAAGGAGGAATCAACTACAGTCCGGCTTTGGAAAGACGTTAACTTGGGTTCGCTATGAAAGACAAACTTAATAACACTTTGTTAGAAGGTTTATTCTTCCAAGAAGGGAAAGACATTCAAGGATTGAAGGATAGGATGGTGCATGTCTGGCACAATATTCATAGGAAAGGAAAAAGTGATATTGGATTGAATAATTATGTAGCTTTGTAACCTTAAACTGGTTGGGTGAAGAGGAAAGCAAAAAAATTCAAGATGTCTTACGCTTATGAGAGACTTATGTCTTTAGTAGTGGTCAAATCACCCACTATTCATATTGAAGGCATATGGGAGTTGCAAGAAGCTCTGGATAGGATGAAGCAAGAGAAGGATACTTGGGAAGACAAGTTTCACGCTTCAAACCTCGAGAAAATAGAATTGCAGAAGCGACTGAAGGAAAATGATGACTTGATAGAGTTGCTTGAGCAAAGTGATGTGAAAAGGTCAAGTAACCAAGAGGATTTATTTTCCTCTAACATTTCATCATCTACTCAGATTCCTACTTCTGGTGTTTGGAAAGGCATTATAGATTAGCTCGTGATGGAGAAGGATGCCATGAAGAGAAACTATGAAAAAGAGATTAAAAGACTTCGCAAGAAGTATTATCTTGGAGTTGGGTCATCATTAGATATGATTCCATAAACCTAACTTTCTTTCCTCTTATGTTTTAGGATTGTTGAGATTGTATTTCAGATTGTAATCCTTCACATTATTAATAAAATGAGATTTTAAGTATTTCAAAATCTGTTATTTCCTTTATGATGTTTGCGATTTGCTTTATATCTTGAAGTTGCTTGAAAACTTTGCATTTACATTTGCATACCAAACATCATGTTGCATCTTGGTCTTGCTTTGAGTAGGTTTACCAGCTGTCTTATTTCTTCATTTTCTCGGTCTTTATTCAGACAAGTTATCTCACCAGTACAACACCTGTGTTAATCAACAAAAGAAGATGGATCGTTTTGAGCAAGAGAATCGTGAACTCCGCGAGGAAGTGACTACTATGAGGGATAGTTTTGAAATGCTGACTGCAATGATTAAAGCTCTAGTGGTTGCTCATAATTAACCTCCTCCTCCTCAGACTCCGCTTTAGAGGACTATGATTTCTGAAATCACTTATGCATGCATTTTTACGGCTTTAGTCAGTGTTGTGCAACACCAAATGCCTACTGGTTTCCCTTGGGGTATGCCTCCTCACTTTGTGCTAAAAGGATATCAACTAGTTATTGAAGTTCTCGTTGCTCAACTTGTTATGTTTGTACCATCACCCTTGGTCCATGTTACTCCTTATGTGGAAGAACTTGTTTTCCATTCTGATCAGAGTGAAATTGTTGGTGTCTATGAAAGGATGTATGAATTTCAAGATCAGTTTCAAGCTATGCAGAAAGAGATTCAAGCCCTGAGGGGAAAGGAATAGTTTGGGAAGAATGCTCATGATATGTGCTTAGTTCCTAATATGAAAATTCCTCATAAGTTCAAAGTGCCAAATTTCGAGAAATATAAGGGTAACTTTTATCCTATGAGTCATTTGGTGATGTATGCTTGCAAGATATCAACTCAGACTAATAACCATTAACTATTGATTCATTACTTTCAAGATAGTTTGATTGGTGATGCTTTGAAGTGGTACATGGGACTTGATAGCACCCATATATGTACTTTCAATGATCTAGGAGAAGCTTTTGTTCGTCAATACAAGTATAATGTTAACATGATGCCGGACTGAGATCAACTTTGTGATATGTCCTAAAAGGATAAGGAAACTTTCAAAGAGTATGCGCAAAGATGGTGCGAGATTGTTGCGCAAGTCAGACCTTCGCTAGAAGAGAAAGAGATGACAAAGTTGTTTTTAAGACTTTGAGTCCATTTTACTATGACTGAATGGTTGCAAGTTCTCATAGTGATTTTACTAAGATGGTAAACATGGGGACAAGACTAGAAGAAGGCGTCTGTAAGGGACGATTGGTAAAAGAGAGTGATTCATCTGGAAGTTCCAAGAGATATGGAAATGGTTTTCCCCAAAAGAAGGAACATAATGTTAATGTTATTTTGCAAGAAAGGCATAAGAGATCTCTGAGAAGCAATCAACCCCATTAACATGTGGCGTCAATTACCCCGGTTACTAGTCGTGCTCTGATTGTTCAAGTATCACCAAATTATCAACCATGTTTCCAACAACGTACCTATCAACAAATCAACAACATAACCATGTCCAAAGACAAGCGCAATTTGATCTGATTTCGATGGACTGTGCATAATTATTTCCTGCTTTGATACAAAAGAATTTGGTACAGACTAGAACTCCACCAGTTCTTCCAAAAGAACTTCCATGGTGGTATAAATCTGATCAGCATTGTGCATTTCATCAAGGTGCACCCGGTCATGACATTGAGAACTATTTTGCTTTGAAAGTTGTAGTGCAAAGACTAATATGGGGAGGTATTTTGTCTTTTGAAGACTCTAGTCCTAATATGCAAGCCAATTCGTTTCCTAAACATGGTGGTGCAACTGTGAATATGTCTGAAGGATGTCTTGGAAAATATCGTGTCTTTGATGTCAATCTAATTAGAAGATCCTTGGTCGAGATCCATGCAACTTTGTGTGAGCCTAGTTATTACGAGCAAAACCATGTTTCTTATCGTATATGTTTAAGGAACCCTCGAGGGTGTGTTATGGTAAATAGAGGTTTGCAAGAGATGCTAGATCAATATCTTATTCATATTACAAGAGATAGGGACGAAGATGAGCATGATGTGAATGTCATAGTTTCTCATTTCAATATTCCTAAACCAGTTATGATTGCCTGTGATAGTCAAAGGACTGTTGTTTATCCATTGGTTATTCGTTTGGCGGGTCCTACACCCTATGAATCTGACAAAGTTTTTCCCTACAAATACAGTGCTACAATGTTGGAAGATGGAAATGAAGTCCCCATCCATTCCCTTTCTTCTGTTGTGAATATTGCTGACGTAAGCGATGTGACCCAAAGTGGTCAAGTATTTTCCTTTGTGTCACCTAGGAGAATTGAAGATACTTTGGTGGGTAAGAAAGCTCAAATGGAAACTCCTATTGGGCAATCTGGCCAATCCAGCGGTGTAAACCAGAACTATGATCATGATGAAGCGTTGAAGTTGATCAAGAGGAGTGAATTTAATATGGTCAATCAATTATTGCATACCCCATCCAAAATATTTGTTTTATCTTTACTGATGAATTCAAAAGTTCATAGAGAGGCTTTGTATAAGGTCTTGGAGAAAGCCTATATGGACTGTGATGTAACAGTTGGTCAATTAGATGGCACTGTGGCCAATATTACTGCGCATAACAATATGAGTTTTAGCAATGAAGAACTTTTTAAGCAAGGGAGGAATCATAATTTGGATTTGCATATTTCCATGAATTGCCAAGATGTTATGTCCAATATTCTGGTTGACACTGGCTCTTCTCTAAATGTTATACCAAAGTCTACTATGTCCAAGCTCTCTTATCAACATACTTAGATGAGGTTTAATGGGGTGGTTGTGAAAGCCTTTGATGGTTTGAAGAAAATTGTGATTAGGGAAGTGGATCTCCCGATGAAATAAGTTTGTGCTTATTTCAGATTACATTTCAAGTGATGGATATTCATTTCGCATATAGTTGTCTCTTGGGTCGTCCATGGATTCATGAAGTTGGGGAAGTGACGTCAACCCTTCATAAGAAGTTGAAATTTATGAAGAATGGAAAGTTAGTGATTGTGGGTGGCGAGCATGCCATGTTGGTGAGTCATCTCTCTTCATTCTCGTATATTGATGCTGACGAAGTTGTGGGAACTCTGTTCCAAGCTTTTTCTATTGTTGACAATATTATTAAGAAGAATGGGTCATCCATGACTTCTTTGAAAGATGCACAACAAGTTATGGAGAATGGTCAATCTATTGGATAAGGTCAAGTTATTGAACTTGCTGAAAACAAGAACATAGTCGGTTTAGGCTTCTCGCTTGGTTCAACTTGTAGGGATTTAAAGCATATTCAAAAAGGTTTTCATAGTGCTGGTTTTATCCACTCCAAAGATCAATTTGTTATTGCAATCCTGGAAGATGATCAAGAGTAAGAAGTGCCAAACTTTGTGACGCCCGGATTGATGTGCAAGAATTGGATTGATGTTGATGTTCCCTCTATTGTTCACTTGTTAAAGTAATATGTTTTTGTTATTTTCAAAAAAATCATTTCACTATACCCAAGGTGAAAGTGAACCTATGTGTGGATTTGTTTCAAATTTTGTCGTCATTAATAAAATGGTATCTTGTTTATCCATATTATGTTTTCTCTTTTTGCTTTTTCTGAAAAACGGTAACATAAAAAAACCAAGATAATAATCACTTTTCGTATATGCATCACAATGTATGTTTATTTGTTCATATTCTAAAATCAAACATAAAATCGCTGTGCAAATTAATTGTTAAACCCATTAAAACAATGACTTTATGCCCTCTCCCAACTTTGAATTCCCTGTGTTTGAAATGGAAGAAGAGGATGTTGAAGAGATTCTGATGATATTTCCCGTTTGCTTAAGCACGAGTAAAAGACCATTTAGCCTCATCAAGAGCCACTGGAAGTGATTAATTTGGGTTCTGAAGATAACAAGAAAGAAGTCAATATTGGGGCACTGCTTTGTCCATATGTTAAGAAGATGATGATTGAGATTCTTAGAGAATATATGGATGTGTTTGCTCGGTCTTATCAAGATATGTCAGTTCTTGATACCCATATTGTGGAGCATAGATTACCATTGGAGCTAGAGTGTCCTCCAGTTAAACAGAAGTTGAGAATAACTCATTCTGACTTGGCTGTTAAGATCAAATAGAAGGTTCAGAAACAGATTGATGTTGGTTTCCTTGTTACTTCTGAGTATCCTAAATGGGTGGCCAATATTGTGCCTATTCTAAAGAAGGATGGAAAAGTTCGAATGTGTGTTGATTATAGAGATTTGAACAAAGCTAGCCCAAAAGATGATTTTCCTCTTCCACACATTGACATGTTGGTAGATAATACAACTTAGTTTAATGTCTTCTCCTTTATGGATGGTTTCTCCGGTTATAATCAGATCAAGATGCCACCCGAGGACATGGAAAAGACAACATTTATCACACCATGGGGAACATTCTACTATAGTGTGATGCCTTTCCGTTTAAAGAATGTTGGTGCAACATACCAGAGAGCCATGAATACTCTTTTCTATAACATGATGCACAAAAAGATAGAGGTGTATGTCGATGATATGATTGTTAAGTCGAAGACTGAAGAAGATCATGTTGAGTATTTATTGAAGTTGTTTTAGTATTTGAGAAAGTTTAAACTCCGCTTAAATCCTCTAACAAGTGTACTTTTGGTGCCCATTCAGGAAAGTTGTTGGGATTCATTGTCATTCAAAAGGGTATTGATACATAAAAGCAAGTCAGAGGATTCCTCGGGCGTTTGAATTACATCTTTAGGTTTATATCTTACATGACTGCTGACACAAGACAATCAGATAGTCAGGGTTTGGACAGAAGGCAGTCAGAAAGCTTTTGACAACATCAAGGAGTATCTGCTCGAAACTCATATCTTGTCTCCTCTAGTGGAAGGAAGACCATTGATCATGTATTTAACTGTGTTAGAAAAGTCCATGGATTGTGTACTTGGACAACAAGATGAGACTGGTAGAAAAGAGCATGCCATCTACTATCTGAGTAAGAAGTTTACAGACTGTGAGTCTCGGTACTCCATGCTTAAGAAGACTTGTTATACTTTAGCCTGGGCTGAAAAATGTCTGTGCCAGTATATGATTAATCATATCACTTGGTTGATATCCAAAATGGATTCAATCAAGTATATTTTTGAATAGTGTATTTTGACTGAGAGGATTGCTCATTGGCAGATGTTATTGTTTGAATATGATATTGTGTATCATACTTAGAAGGCGATTAAAGGAAGTTTTATTGTAGATCATTTGGCTCACCATCCAATTGATGATTATCAATCCATCAAGTTTGACTTCCCTGGTGAATATGTTATGTACTTAAAAGCCAGAGATTATGATGAACCATTGCCTGAAGAAGGACTAGAGTCTGGATCCTGGTGAGGTTTAGTGTTTGATTGAGCTGTTAATGCTTATGGTAATGGAATTGGGGCAAATATCATTACTCCTTAGGGTTCTCATATCCCTTGCACTGTAAGATTGATGTTTGATTGTATGAACAACATGGCAGAATATGAAGCTTGTATCATGGGTCTTAAAGAAGCCATTGATTTGAGAATTAAGATTCTTGATGTATACGGAGATTCAACCTTGGTAGTTAATCATATTAAAGGAGAATGGGAGACTCGTCATTCTGGCTTAATTCCTTATAAATATTATGCAATGAGGTTGTTTACTTTCTTCAACGAAGTTGAGTTTCATCATATACCTCGTGAAGAAAATTAGATGGCGGATGTTTCGGCTAATTTGTCTTCTATATATAAAGTAAACTGTTGGAATGACGCGCCTCAGGTTATAATTATGCGCCTTGATAGACCTGCTCATGTGTTTGCAGTAGAAGAAGTCACAGATGATAAACCTTATTATCATGATATCGAGTGTTTCTTCTAAAGTCATGAGTGCCCACTTGGGGAATCCAACAAAGATAAAAAGACTTTGAGAAGACTGACTGGCAATTTCTTTTTGAATGAAGATGTGTTATACAAGAGAAATTTTGACATGGTCTTGCTCAAATGCATGGATAGACATGAAACAAACATGTTAATGTAAGAAGTTCATGATGGATCCTTTGGTACTCATGCCAATTGATATACAATGGGTAAAAAGATGTTAAGGGCGGGTTACTATTGGCTGACAATGGAATCTGATTGTTGTAAATATGTGAAGTGCCATAAATGTCAAATTTATACTGATAAGATTCATGTGCCTCTGACGCTTCTCAATAGTATTTTATCCCCATGGCCTTTCTCTATGTGGGAAATCAACATGATTGGTATAATTGAACCCAAAACTTCAAACATACATTGTTTTATTCTGGTGGCTATTGGTATGGTTGAAGCAACATCTTATGCTAATGAGACTAAGCAGGTTGTGGTCAGATTTATCAAGAATCAGATTATTTGTCGATATGGTGTTCCAAGTAAGATCATCACTGATAATGGGTCGGACTTGAATAATAAGATAATGAAAGAGCTTTGTGACGACTTCAAAATTGAACATCATAACTTTTGTCCTTACATGCCTAAGATGAATGGGGTTGTTGAAGCTGCAAATAAGAATATTAAGAAGATTATCCAGAAAGTGGTTGTGACATATAAGGATTGGCATGGGATGCTCCCTTTTGCTTTGTATGGGTATTGTACATCCATCCGCACTTCAACAGGGGAAACCCCTTTCTCTCTTGTGTATGGTATGAAAGTAGTGCTCCTCGTAGAGATTGAGATCCCATTAATGCGAGTCTTGATGAAAGCCAAATTTTCCAAGGTTGAATGGTGTAAAAGCAGGTATGATCAATTGAATTTGATTGAAGAGAAAAGGATGACAACTTTGTGTCATGGTTAATTGTATTAAAAGAGAATGAAGAAAGCATTTGACAAGAAGGTTTAACTTTGCGTATTCAGAGAAGATAACCTCGTGCTCAAAAAGATATTGTCTTTCAACGCTGATTCTATGGGCAAGTGGACTCCTAATTATGAAGGTTCATATGTTGTTAAGTGAGCCTTCTCTAGCGGTGCAATGAATCTTACGACTATGGATGGTGAGAATCTCCTTCATTATGCGAATGCCGATGCAGTCAAGAAATGCTTCGTCTAGAAAAAAAAACAAAAGAACAACTCGTTGAGTTGAAAACTCGAAAGGGAGGCTTAGGCAAAAATGAGCGTTTCGGTGGATTGAAAACCCGAAAGGGAGGTCCAGGAAAAATTTAGAGAAATAAACAAAAAAATAATCATCCTGGTAGATTGAAAAATTGAAAGGGTAAGATAGGCAAAAGTTAGGGATTATGGCAAGCAACTGCATCAGGCCAAATTTGATTGTTTGAAGCAATAATGCATATCAAAGATTCTCATTCAGTCATCCTTGAATGAAGTTTGAGTAGAGCAGAATTCAAAGTTGTTAGGGAAAATAGTGGTCATTGTATTTCAATGTAGCCATTTCCATGTATTTACCATTTTTCAACTTTGTAATGGTCCATGTAGTCGCGCCATGTGCAGACTACCGTTCTATCAGTAAAATTTGAGCCTTTTGCTCATTTGCTTGTTGTTCTTATCTTGTTTCAGTTCTTACGATTTGTGAATATAAAAGAGGACTGTCAACAACAATCTTAAGGATAGTAAGATCTTGAAGAGAAGATCTTAGTGTTCTCTTAAGGGTTTTCCCTATGAATGTATCTAGGAATCATCAGTTTCCCCAACACGAGATTGCAGGAATGGTAGAATCCCTAGTAAAGACGCCATTAAGTCTTCGTAATAGATTTTTTTCGAATGTTTCTTATCCCCGACAAACCTTTCCCTCCATCGGAGCGAAGTTCACGCTTGTAGAAGATAAGCTTTGGGCCTCCAAGCAATATTTTTATCTCTCTAGAAAGACTTAAGCCTTGTATCATGATTTAGTCCCTTTGATAGCTTATGGTCATTCATTGTAGGATTTTCTTCAGTTGAATCCCTAATAGGATCTCTAGTAACACCTCCACTTTGTTGAGATTAGTCGAGTATCCGGTTGTACTGTGTTATCAGTCCACCTATTTATGCCTATTTGTCATCATATTCACACATGTATTCATACACATATGCATAACATTATGGTGTTTGTGCATCTTGTATTTCTTTGTAATTTCCATGCTCCCTGGTGCTTTTCTCCCCGGGGAGTGTGTGTGTCCTCTCTCCAATAGAGTGTCGACCTTAAGCAGAAAGCGCTTATCATTTATAATTCATCATTGGTTTGATCCTAATGGAAGATTTTGCTTCAAATTTCCTTCCTAGTTCATAATCTTGATGGAATTAATCCCCAATTGAGTTTATCTCCTCATTGGATTAAGTCTTCTTTGACTGTTTCTCTCTAGTTTATTCCTGGGTTGAACTTTGGTCCCTTGAGCTTATTACGCTTGTTAAGCTATCACTTGGTTGGTAGTTGGTAATATTCTCTTTTACCTTTGGTTGGTTACCTTTGTTAAGCTATCACTTAGCTGGTGTCGCATCCTGCGAAAAATCAACCGGCGAGACTCGAAAATAAAAACACACAGAGCCGCCACTGCGCGTTATTTATCCCAAGATAGGGAAAGGAAACGCTCAGAGAAACCTGGAAAGGAAATGGTCTCGCGACCAAAGAGAAAGGGTAAGGGAGTCGGTTACGCAAGGGGAAGGTATTAGCACCCCTCACGTCCTAGGTACTCCTAGGGATCCACGTTCTAAAAATAAGAATAGGTTGCTAGACATCACACACACACACGGGGAACGCAGGTGGGGTTAAGAGAAAGGGGCTCGATAAGGTATCGCACCTTATGCCTACATATCTTGTCTGGAACAAGAATCAGAGCCTCTGTAGTTCGGCTTACGCACGCCAAACAACACAAAACAAAACAAACAAACAAGGGTGGCAAACATGGAGCCCGACAACCACTGGATGGAATTACGTCGGCATCCGAACCAAAACGCACTCAAAAGGGCAAACGTGGAGCCCGACAGCCAATCACTGGGCTTACGTCGGCATCCGAACCCAAACACACGATCAGATAACAAGTAAACGCACGCAAAAAAGAAAAAGGTTGCCCGGAGTGGTCTCGCACGACCACCTGCCTACATACCTCGTCTGGCACGAGGATCAGGGCGATGTAGTTCCCCTGAAAGGGACTAAATTGTTAACCAGAAACCGGGGAAAAGACACACAACTAGGGAGCTGAGACTCGAGCCTAATGTTGTCATGCATCGTTCACCTAAGTTCGGTTTTCTATCCTACTTGCATAAGCAAACTAACCTAACCAGGAAAGAAGCTAGCACACAAGCATACCATCATATATCAACATTAAATGAGAACAGGCATCTCAAACAAACATGTCAATCAAATAATCACAAAACACCCACTATAACCAAACAAGAGGCTCAATCAATGGGGTTTGACCGCCTAAGCAAGTCGTCTGTACGGGCTGTGTTTGCTCTTAACCTTGCCATTACGAGGCTAAGGTGAAGCAGATGAAAGGATGAAGTGAGGATCAGACCTCACAGCTCTTATCCCTAACCAGGGAGAGCTGACAAATGAGCATGGGTCCAGAATAGGGGAACCCTTCTATACTCAGTGACTCTGACACAATGTGCACTGCACAGGATCTGGGGCTTGGATCTCAATGCTACAACCATGTAATGGGAGCAAGGAGAAGACTCAACTGAATAGTGGGGGACAGGTTGCTTGTCCCTACCTTCCACCAATTGCCTTACTTGAAGGACTTTTCCTGCTTGGGCTTAAAAATAAACATACACAATCATTGCCTCTTAAGGAGGACTTCAGACAATTTGCCCGGCCCGGTAACAGCCGGGTCTCCAGACTACATGAAGTAAGAAGGTTATACCTCAAATGCAAGTTGCTTAAGCAAAGCAAAGCAATAGTTCACAAGGAACTGAGCAACTAAAGTACCTGGAAACAATCAAACTCAGTCAGCATTCAATCAGACAAATTGTACAGCAAACAATCAAACAGTTTAAACAATACAACACAAAGCAAGCTCAAGGCTTAAGCCCAAGCTCCAACACCTACAAAACAATGTTATGTTAGTGTACAAACATCCACAACATCAATTAACATCAACTTGTATCATTCTCCATGTACATTGCTTTTTTGATCCTGAAAAATCAAGCAAATATTAGCAACTAGACCACTAGGCCAAGCCTAGGGTCCAAAAGCAAGAAAAAAGTTAAAACAGCAAGGTATCCACCATCCAACATCAAATTATCATCAAACAAGAGCAAACATCATTGGTCTCATGTTTATATCATCCATCATGCTCAATTCATGCACAAAACAATCCATATGAGGTCAAATGAACCACCAAGCATACAAACAGAAGTATTGCATTCAAATCCCTATCAAAATAAATCCAAAAATTCTCAAATTAAATACACCTAAACAGGGGATAATCAAGGTCTACCATGTCAAATTTGAGCTCAATTGGGCAAATGGAACCATGTCAATGAAAATCAACAAAAACAGACACAATTTCATGCTTCAATTCACAACATCAATGCATACATCCACTTCAAAAATTCATAACTCAATGAAAACAAAAAAGAAATGGATGAGACCAAAACAGGGATGTCACACAATGTGTCTAGTTCGTGCATATCAAATTTCATGGCCATACAATACAATATGAGGATTTCCCAATCAATCTACCAACATGTATCACATGAGCTTGCAATTTCAACAACCAGAAATGAAAAATCAAGATTAAATTGAAAATGCAATGAAAAATTCTACAAAAATTCATACAACATCCTAACATATCAACAATTCACCATGCCAAATTTCATTCAATTCTAACATGCATAGGCTATCCAATTAAATTCAACAAGTTGACATCAAGAGGTGTGACACAAATTGTCACACCTAAGTTCCAGAATTTGCTGCTCTCTAACCAGGTATCAAAAATTCATGAAATTTACATATAAATAATCCTCAATGAGTCAAGAACCACCACAAAAATTTTCAGCCATTTATTTTATGATATGAGTATTTCATGATCAAATTGCCAAAATGTATCAAAATGTGACATACATTAGAAAACCCTAGGTCAAATAAAATATTTGCCATGCACAACTTTGACCAATAGGTCAAAAAAATCCTACACAAGTCAACAAAGTCATAGAAAAAATCTCCACATTTTTAGGATTTTTTTGCTATTTTTTATAGATTTTTTAATGTGTTTGTAATTTTTTAATAATTATTGAATAGAATAGGAATTTATTTAAATTAAGCAATCAGCTAATGGCAGTCCTGTAATTATCTTGCCAACCGGTCCAACTCAGCGTTCAATTTACATGCGTGGCGGTGTGCGATTGGTTTGCAAATGGAGGGAAACAACTCTTCAAATTTGCCAAGCCATAAAAACGGATCCAACGAAGGAAAGAAGAAAAAATTTTCCAGAATCCTCGTCTTCCCCGCGCGCTACATTCATCATTACCTCCAGCTTCGGCTTTGCTCAAACTTCAACCAAAACTCGCAAATGAATAACCGTTCTCTTCCTCTCTCAATGCTCATCACTAATATGCTATCGATTTTAATTAATTTCCACTGTACCTCACGAATCATGCTTGGAAAGGAATGAACACAAAACTACAAATCAAGATTTCTCTTAACTCACTCAACCATTTCATAAACCGCAAGTTTCACGCTAACCTACGGCGAACTATCTACACAACGCATATGACAATTTACAAAACCGTGAGATTCGAATTTTGCGTACCTTGATGTAGCAGTGATGGATCGTGATGAGTTTGCTCGTTTTGATTCCAAACAGATGCAATATAAGCTCCAAGAAATTGAATTCAACGCTCAGGTTTGATTGAAGTAGCCTCTAGTGCGCAAAATCTCGATTCACCATTAATGGAGCAAGCTTGGACAGTTGAGTTTCGCGCGGTTTTGGATGTTGAAATGCAAAAACAGATGGAGCATATGATGATTGGAAATTGATGCAACAAGAATTTCGCAAATTGAGCAAAAATTGAAGAAGTTTGATGAATTTTTGGTTTTGTGTTCTTGAAGAAAATTTGAGAGAATGAAGAGTTTTTAGATCTCTTTTGGGGAATTGTGATTTTCTGTTATGATTATGGAGTGATTAGGTTTTTATATGTTAGCTTAATCCAAGCTCTAATCACATAATTAGCTAATTGGCATAGTTAATGTAAATGGTTATTTTGCAAATAAGGGCAAAATTGTAATTCCACCATGACAGCTCATGCCAGCTGTTTTGACAGCTCATGCAAACCCCAAATGACATATGTGAACCATAGAAACTTGTTTCATTCCAATTGGTGGAGTATTTCTCAAAATCACATGTGTGTGGTAATTGTCCATTTTTGACCATTTCATTTTCCAAACCAAAATCCAATTCACATGCCTTAACCATGAAATGAATATTCAAACACATTCTAAATGCCATTCCTGAGGTGTTGGAAAAAGTCCCATTCAAAAATTCCAATTATTTTGACATTTGGACAATTTTGCCCCTGGTCCAATTCAGCTGTCCAGTTGAAAAGTGACTTTTTGCCTTGGCCATTTTTGGGAAAATCCAATGATGCACCCTCAAAGTACATGTCAAATGGAGTTTGTGCATATAAAGAACTTGCAATTTGGACAAACCATGTGGTAGTTATGGCCTCCTGATTACGGGTCTTTTCTGAAATTCACTGAGCCATATCTTGCAAACCACACATCGGATTTTCAAGTTCTTGGACTTTTTGGAAAGGTGAGAACAAGATCTACATCTGTCATGTTGAACAATTTTTCATTTGAAGCTTCCTTGGACTTCTGTTTTTGAGGTCAAAAACTTTCCATTTTTGGAAACTTCAGTTACCAGTCACCTGCTATTTTTGGCAGTTTTTGTCCTGACTTGATTTTCTTCATTCTTAAGCTTTGCAATGTCATTCAACACTTGTTCCAACATGAATGAAGTGTGTCTAACTTGTTTCCACCTCCAAATCCACCAGATCATGTACAGTTGACCACAGTTGACTTTTCATCTGATAGATGAATTTGGCAATGCATTGATCAATCTGAGCCCCAATTTCCAACTGAAATGGCTCAAGGGTGATACCCTAGCCTCCATAAGCACCATATAGTCACAAAATGATCCTCATCTCCTTCATAAACCCCATCTCCTGATCCAGCCCTGATTGGCCCAATACAACTGATTAGGGTTGACCAGTGGTCAAAACCCTAATCTCAAGGAATCTTCTCCAATCTCCTGATGACATCCAACCATGATGATGATGATGTATCAATTCAAACAAGATGAAGACCAATATCCTTGGAAATCATGAAACCCTAATTTCAGCCCCATCCTCAGATGGCCATGATCAGTCAGTAAAACCCTGGCTTGCACCTTCTGACTTCCTATCTCCTGATCAAGACTTGGGCAGATAGCTTGCACACTGTAACCACATGATATGCAATATGAAATGCCTAAAGTCCTAAGATGATATGCAAATATGTTAATGCTAGTCCCAAGAGAGGAGGGCAAATTTTGAGGTGTTACAGCTGCCCCTATTCAATCCACTGTGAACCTGTCGATACGAAATAGCCTCGGCTTTCGGATGATCAGGATGAAGAGTGATTGAATACCAAGAACAGACGAACAATTTGCACTCTGATGGGATAATAATTAACAACGCCTGTCAGCATCGGCGAAGAAACAAACTCTTGAAACGTCAACCTGGATACCAAAATAAACGGTAACGCAGGGATAACCATGGTCTGAACACCACATCCACTCGGGATTCTCATTCTTTTTTTTGCTTTTCTTGAACCCCGAAAATTTTCTCTTCTTCTACCTGGTCCGAAAACCACTTCGGTCTGAACTCCGAAAAACTGGCCTGAATACCATAAGTGCTTCAACCTGATAGTCGGAAACTTCACTAATCACCACTCTAAGGGCAACACGTCAGAGGGTACACCTTCAACCAGACACTGACTGATGACTGGGAAGAAACTCGACGTTTACTGAACATCGGACGATGATGTTTACTGACACCAAAAAAAGCTCGACCAGACATTAACCAATGACCGGGAGGAAACTCGATGTTTACAGGCACCGAACAATGATGTTGACATGACATCAAACAATGATGCGGACAGACATCAAACAATGATGCGGACAGACATCAAACAATGATGCGGACAGACATCAAACAATGATGCGGACAGACATCAAACAATGATGCGGACAGACATCAAACAATGATGCGGACAGACATCAAACAATGATGCGGACAGACATCAAACAATGATGCGGACAGACATCAAACAATGATGCGGACAGACATCAAACAATGATGCGGACAGACATCAAACAATGATGCGGACAGACATCAAACAATGATGCGGACAGACATCAAACAATGATGCGGACAGACATCAAACAATGATGCGGACAGACATCAAACAATGATGCGGACAGACATCAAACAATGATGCGGACAGACATCAAACAATGATGCGGACAGACATCAAACAATGATGCGGACAGACATCAAACAATGATGCGGACAGACATCAAACAATGATGCGGACAGACATCAAACAATGATGCGGACAGACATCAAACAATGATGCGGACAGACATCAAACAATGATGCGGACAGACATCAAACAATGATGCGGACAGACATCAAACAATGATGCGGACAGACATCAAACAATGATGCGGACAGACATCAAACAATGATGCGGACAGACATCAAACAATGATGCGGACAGACATCAAACAATGATGCGGACAGACATCAAACAATGATGCGGACAGACATCAAACAATGATGCGGACAGACATCAAACAATGATGCGGACAGACATCAAACAATGATGCGGACAGACATCAAACAATGATGCGGACAGACATCAAACAATGATGCGGACAGACATCAAACAATGATGCGGACAGACATCAAACAATGATGCGGACAGACATCAAACAATGATCGACCAAACACTTACTGGTGTCTGGGAAGAAACGGTGGTTCCAAACTCACAATGCTGAACTCCTCGGAGCATCGTCTTCACTGTCCGACAAAACCAAATCTCAAGCGGTAATCACGGCTTGAATCGCGCTGATCGCGTAACGTCTTCTGACTGTATCCCCATCTCTGTCCGACGGGAACATTTCCTCCAATATCGCACTACTGGGGAACATTGCTGATCTGACGTTGTGATGCTAATCTCCTCAGAGTAACATCTTCACCTTTGGTGAACCCCAAATCTTCAAGCGGTAACCACAGTTTGGGTTGCGTTGAATACATCCCTTTTCCATCTCCGTCCGACGGAAGGAGTCTTCTCCAGTGTCGTACCACTGGGACAATACCTGTGATCCAATCATGAGGCTATACTACTCGGAGTAACACTTTCATTTTCTGGCAAAATACCTCTCAAGCAGTAACCACGGCTTGAGACTAGCTGACGTTTGCAATGATGCATGCTTGATTTCTTCTGCGTAATGCTCCATAATTATGGAAATGCTACGCGATTATTTATTTTTCTATGCAATATGCAATGCTTATTCTACATGATGAATGCATAAAAATATCCCCCTCAAGGGAATTTTCTGGGGAATACGAGACTCTCTGCTGAGGAACTCGCCACTGCTCCGATTTCCACCCTGCCGGGGATAGCACTGCTGCTAGGAAATAGACAACCCTTGCTGGGGATACAGATCCTTTGCACCCAACCCTCTCGAGGACATGCTGGGGAATACCTCCTTTGCACCCCACCCTCTCGAGGACATGCTGGGGATACAGATCCTTCACTGCACTCTGTGGGAATACCACAGTCTTTGACTTGCTGGGGATATAGATCCCAACTCTGCTTGAGGAACCCTCACAGATACTCCCGCTGGGGAAATGAGCAATCTTCAACCTGCTGGGAATAACCATCCAGACCCTGCTAGGGGAATGAAAACTACTCCGCTGGGGATGCCCCATCCAATCCACATGCAGGATACCCTCAGCCGGGGATACAGATATTTGTTTGCTACGGAAACCCGTTCAATCCACTGGTAGAATGAACACTGTTGGAGAGATATGTCATTGAAAAAACCCGCTCCACTCGGGGAACTGCAACCTTCTGGTCTGGTCGCTGAGGAAACACCATCGTAAACCCGCCGGGGATAACCATCTTGACTCGGCTGGGGAAGTCACAAATCTGTAATCCGCTGGGGAATTGGTCCTCTACTTCTGCTTGGGGACCTAGCTGGGAAATGAGAAAAGTTGGTACAGAACACCCATCGACTCGTCGAACCACGGTATCTACCTTCCAACCTCGTATCAGCTTTCCTCTTTTGAGAACTCCAGACTCGTCTGGACCTTTTCCGCTCCATCATCTTATATTCCAAGTCGCTCCGCGCTCGACGAGAGACGTACTCCCGGAATTATACAGAAATTTCAAATCTTCCGACTTTGAAGAGTCTTCTTGATTAATTTCAAAGGTCGTCGGACATCTCGACGTCTCTTCATCTCTTTCTACCCATTCCTCTCTGGTCAGACTCTGCGGGGAACCACAAACTTGCAAGTCTCTCGACTTTGAAGAGTCTTCTTGATTACCACCAAGGCTCGTCGTACGCCGCAACGTCTTCGTCATTCTTCATTCGTTTATCCCTGAGCGAACTCTCTGGGGATCTATTACAAAGCTTCCACATCACAACCTGCAAGTGAGTGAAGAATATCTAACAGTACCTGCAAAACAGATCGTTAGATAAAACCGTGCCCCAGGCGTGTCAAGATTTCAACACTTGGGTCACTCAACCTTCCAAATAAGATTTCAAGCTTTCAATCTTATAAACATGCATTGGAAGGGACCTGTATGTCTTAAAATGCAAAGATTCTTTATCAAAATAATCGGATGTTTTTGCAATCAAAGCGGTAATGAAAAACAAAAACAAAATTATTTGACTGAATATGCATTTTATTGATTGGAAAAGTGTGTGGCTCAAATGAGCAATACAAAAGGAAGCAATTCCTGAAAAGAGGTAATTGCGCACAAAAGGAAAAATCTATCCTAATGGCAATGTGAAACCCGTGATCTCATCGAGTTCCAACTCGGTTACACCCCATATATCCTCAGATTCTCCTTGCTTTCTGCCTTCTGAATAAGACAATTCTGATTGATCCCCACCGGGTATTATCCATGATGCTTCAACCAAAGCGCAAACGATTATGCCGGACGCAGTTGTTCGTTTCAATCCCTCTTTTGCCTGGACCGCCCTTACGGGTTTTCAGTCCACCGGGATACCCCTTTTTGCCCAAGTCGCCTTTTCGGGTTTTCGACTTGCCGGGTGTACATCTTTTCATTTATATCCCTAACTTTTGCCCGAACCTTTTTTCTGTTTTTTGGTTCGCCGGGATGCCCATTTTTGCCTGGACTATTTTATTCTTTTCGTCCAGCGGGTCTCTTTTTATACGAAGTATTTTTTAACTGCGTCCGCATTCACAGGGGATGGAAAATCTTCACCATCCATGGTCATTAACAACAAGGCTCCTCCAGAGAAAACCTTCTTGACCACGAATGGACCTTCATAATTCGGTGTCCATTTGCCCCTTCGATCGTTTTGAGGAGGAAGGATCCTTTTCAGCACCACATCACCTACGTGATATACCCGAGGTCGCACCTTCTTGTCAAAAGCACGCTTCATCCGTTGCTGGTACAACTGCCCATGACAGATGGCTGCAAGCCTCTTTTCTTCAATTAGGCTCAACTCTTCATACCGGGTCCTTACCCATTCAGCCTCTTGCAACTTCACGTCCATCAGGACTCTCAAAGAGGGAATCTGAACCTCAACAGGTAATACAGCCTCCATCCCATACACCAATGAGAAAGGAGTTGCCCCAGTAGATGTGCGTACCGACGTCCGATACCCATGCAATGCAAACGGCAACATCTCATGCCAGTCCTTATAGGTCACCACCATTTTCTGCACAATCTTCTTAATATTTTTGTTGGCTGCCTCAACCGCCCCATTCATCTTCGGACGATAGGGAGAAGAATTGTGATGCTCAATCTTGAATTCCCGGCACAGTTCTGCCATCATCTTATTATTCAAATTAGAACCATTATCAGTAATGATTCTCTCGGGAACCCCATATCGGCAAATGATGTCTCTCTTGAGAAATCTGGCCACGACCTGCTTCGTCACGTTCGTATAAGAGGCTGCTTCTACCCACTTGGTGAAGTAATCAATAGCCACTAATATGAATCTGTGCCCATTCGAAGCCGTAGGCTCTATCTTTCCTATCATATCAATGCCCCACATAGCAAACGGCCACGGAGACGACATTAAGCTCAACGGATTTGGAGGCACGTGCACCTTGTCAGCATAAATCTGGCATTTATGACACTTCCGCACGAAATTAAAACATTGGGCCTCCATTGTCATCCAGTAATAACCTGCTCTCAGCAGCTTCTTTACCATCGCATTCCCACTGGCATGGGTACCGAACGATCCCTCATGAACCTCCTTCATTAATTGGCTTGCTTCTGCATCATCCACACATCTGAGCAAGACCCAATCAAAATTTCTCTTATACAGAACCCCATCCTTATTCAGGTAGAACACCATGGCTAACCTCCGCAGAGTCTTTCTATCTTTCTTTGACGCTCCCTCAGGATACTCTTGCGTCTCCAGATAGCGCTTGATATCATAATACCACGGCTTCTCATCATCAGGCGCTGTATCAACAGCAAACACATAAGCCGGTCTATCCAGACGTCCAACTTCCACACTGGGGAACTGATTCCACCTCTGTACCTTAATCAAGGCAGCCAGAGTAGCCAAGGCATCTGCCAAAGGATTCTCTTCTCTGGGCACATGATGCATCTTCACCTTGGTGAAAAACGTCAACAATCTCCTCGTATAATCTCGATACGGAACCAAATGAGATTGATGCGTATACCATTTCCCGTTAACCTGATTTATCACCAGAGCTGAATCTCCATATATCACAAGGTTCTTGATTCTCAAATCAATCGCCTCCTCGATACCCAATATGCAAGCTTCATATTCAGCTACGTTGTTGGTACATTCAAATGTTAGTCGGGCAGCAAAAGGAATGTGGGATCCTTTCGGCGTAACCAAAACAGCACCAACACCGCTTCCATTCACGTTAACGGCCCCATCAAACATCAGAATCCATTCGGATTCAGGGTCAGGCCCCTCCTCCGGGATCGGTTCCTCGCAATCTTTCGATTTGAGAAACATGATGTCCTCATCAGGGAATTCAAACTTCATCGGCTGATAATCATCAATGGGTTGCTGGGCGAGGTAATCAGACAATACACTCCCCTTAATCGCTTTCTGAGAGGTATACTGTATATCATATTCAGTCAAAATCATTTGCCACCTCGCAACCCGTCCGGTCAATGCTGGCTTCTCAAAAATGTACTTGATCGGATCCATCTCGGAAATCCACAAAGTGGTATGAACCAGCATATACTGTCTCAGTCGGCGAGCAGCCTATGCCAAAGTACATCAAGTTTTCTCGAACAGTGAATGTATTGTTTCACAGTCGGTAAACTTTTTGCTAAGGTAAATTGCGTGCTCTTTTCGACAAGACTTGTCATGCTGACCCAATGCACCTCATAAACCCCTCGAAGGCTGTCAAGTACAGATTAACAGTCTCTCCTCCACAGGAGGTATCAGAATCAGAGGTTCCTGCAACTTATTCTTTTATTTTTTCCAATGCCCCTTGGCAATCATTATCCACCTGACCGT
Organism: Lathyrus oleraceus; assembly: GCF_024323335.1. NCBI lineage: Eukaryota > Viridiplantae > Streptophyta > Magnoliopsida > Fabales > Fabaceae > Lathyrus > Lathyrus oleraceus. The sequence continues at coordinate 285,163,596 of NC_066585.1, forward strand.
TTGATCTTTTCTTTTCAACATTTTGAATATGGATTTACACGTGGTTGTCAGATGAGATGTGAACCATGACAGATAGTTCAATCTTTCCAAGAAACCACGAACCTACTCTTTTCTTTTTCTCGGTCCAGGCGTTTTTTTTTATTTATTATTTCCTTTTTTAGCAGGATCAACCTCGATTCCCTTCTTACAATAAACCCCAACGATTTACCGGATCGCACTCCGATAGTGCACTGATTCGAATTCAACCTCAGCTTGAATTACCTCAACCATCCAACCGACTTGCCCCGGTCCGCCAAATGCCCCACTTCCGATTGGGACTTTGCTATCATGTCATAGCATTCGATTCCATGATGAATCATATCATGAAACAAAGTCACCATAGTTCTCTGATAAGTGGCATCGGCGTCCTGCTTCTCTAGAGGACAGTCTTCTCTCCATGGTAGCTTGTGAGCAACGATATCGGTGTTCGACCCTGGCGTATCCTGACACGACCAAGCGAAAATATCCACCTCCTCTTCCAACAAGCCTACCATACTGCTTTCGATTTGCCTCTGAAACGGCGCGGATTTTCATTTCCTTCCTGACCTCGGCGGTGCATGGAATAACAATCTCAATCCGCTCCTCAGGCGGCTGAATCTCCTTCTCCCCTTGTTTTCAGCAATCTGGCCAATCCCAGCAGATCACAATCTTCTTCATCCTCTTCTTCAGCAAGATAGATCGAATTGTCGAAGTCATACGAGGTGTAACCAAATTGTTATCAACGAGATCCGGAAACTTGTTTTTGAAGTCGGAACGAGACAAAACAAAAAGATAAAAAATGAAAATAAACATTGCCATTTTTATTTGTTTTTAAACTGCAAAATAAATGAAAAACAGGGAACACCGTTTTTTGACTGAAAAACATCCATTTATTAATGATGCAGAAATGCAAATTTAAACATGAGGTGGCCCTTACAATGAACCATTACGTGTCGGGCAACACGTATGGCTTTCATGCATATAAACTGAAAACAAGAAATAATACTCTTCCAGATGAGTAACAATGTTGATCTTTCAAACCCTCCAGTTCAGGATTTGCTGCCCCCGTGCACACGGTTTTACCCAACCATCCAGCTTACAGTCACTGTTGGTCTTTCCACCCACTGCCCGGGTGTAATCTGAATCTTCAGCAATTGCACTCACCGTCGCTTGACCATGGACCGGTATGGGATTAGCATTAACATTCGGTGACGGCGCAAAATTGATAGCTTTGGAGTCCACCAGATCTTGGACGACATTCTTGAATGCTCTACAGCCCTCAATGTTATGCCCCTGCGTACCAGAATGAAATTCACACTTGGCATTCTCATCGTAATCAGGAGGCCACTGATCTGTTCTTATCGGAACCATCGCCCTCGGCTGGACCAACCCCAAATCCCTCAACTTTTTGAACAGCACGGCATATGACACGGGCGGCTTGTCGAAGTGACGATCAACTCCTTTCCCTTTCACCTGGTACCCGGCTCTCGATTGCGGTGGCTGACGTTGCTGTCTGGCTGACTGATTACCAGCAGGGATGTTTACTGCAGCAGCATGCTGATAATAACGACCCCCACTATATCCTCTTTGCTCATACACAGCACTCGAGTCACCCTCATTCTTGCGCTGACCGTTCCCGAATGGTTTCTTTGATCCCGATGACGAAGCGCTACCACCCTGGATCTTCCCCATTTTCAGCCAACTTTCAATTCGCTCACCCGCCACCACAATATCAGCAAAGTTGGTGACGGGACAACCCACCATTCTCTCGGCAAAGACCCCTTGCAAAGTACCCATAAAGAGATCAGACATCTCCCGATCCACCAAAGGAGGTTGCACTCTGGCAGCCAACTCCCTCCATCTTTGAGCATACTCTTTAAACCCTTCAGTATTCTTCTGAGACATACCCTGCAGCTGGGTACGACTCGGGGCCATATCAGCATTGAACTGATACTGTTTAAAGAATGCATCTCCTAGATCCTGCCAACTCTTGACATCAGCAGCCTTCAGCTTGGTGTACCACTCCAAGGATCCTCCGGACAGACTGTCCTGGAAGAAATACATCCATAGCTTCTGATCCGTCGTGTAAGCAGAGATCTTGCGAACGAATGCTTGCAAATGGGTTTCAGGACAGGAACTTCCATTGTATTTGTCAAATGCTGGCGCTTTGAATTTCTGTGGGATCACAATCCCCTCGACTAACCCCATGTTAGACATGTTGACAAACCCCGGAGTAGCATGGCTTTCAAGCACTTTAATCTTCTCTGCCAGCAACTGGATCTCTTTGCTCTGTGGCTGGGTATTGTACTGCCCCAACGGTTCGTTGTGCATTGAGAATTGATCAGCTTCTCGGTCTTCCTCTCTGTCTTCATCAAACCCGAAGAATGGAGACAACAGACCGTCTCTCGGATTTTGCCCCTGACCGGGCCCAGGTTGACCACCAGTACCACCGAATCCGCCAGCATTATTGTGCACCATACCCACAGTTTCTCTTTTTCCACCGTCTCTGGATCCGCCCAGCCCCTGGTTGGAGACACCATCCAGGTTAACACCGCTATTCGCCGCTGAAGCCCGCTCGAGCTTTTCAACTTTATCAGCCAGAGCTTTCTGACCAACTGCAAAACCCTGCATGATGTTGATCAGTTCGCTCATCTTGTCTTTCAGCTTGAGGATATCGGCATTAGGAAGCTCCATGAGTCTGGGTGTATTCCGCCTTGTAAAGTATCTGTGAGGTCGGGTCGAGTGCAAAGGTACAACTCTACGAGCACGAGCAATGGTTCCTGAAACAGGCAAGCACGTTAGAATTCGACACCTGCAAAACAGCAAACAGGTTAATATGCATGAATGCAACGTCCATCCATATGAGGAACACTTTGTCTCTTTGATTTTGGTTTCATCGAGACAAATAATATTTCATCCACATTCTTGACATTCAAGACGTCTCTCAACCAAATTCTCAATCCATAATACTCCCCATATGGCTAGACTTGAGTTTGGTGCAGATGAACGCAAAATGAGAATGATGCAGATGTATGAATGCACTGGGTTGCCATCCTCCAAGTCATCTGATCATTTGCACTGAAACTGGCTTCTGAACTGATCACAACCATCTGAGGTAACCACCAATCTGATCCACGGGTTCCGAAATAAACGGAAGACAGATACATCATCCTCATCACTGGTCTCTGAGCAGACACACCATCGCCATCTGAATCGGCCCAGGGAATCCTGAAATAAACGGATCCCCACTGATAAATATCTCGGCCCGGGGAATCCTGAAATAAACGGATCCCCACTGATAAGTCACGGACAGCACTCCGGCGTCACGGCAATAAATGACCATAAATCCGACTTATAATTATGTCTCTGAATCTCTGATCAAAAGTCACCATCTGATTATGCATCTGAAAGAATCACCCTCCCCTCACAGGTAAATTCTAAACAGGTCATCCTAAGGCGGATAATAGTCTCGACAATCGGGCGGAGATACTCAATGGGTTTGCCCTTTCGGGTGTGCCATTGTAGCTCTCTTAAAATCGTCTAAACCAAAGATCCGGGAAATGATCGGTCACCAGAGTCAACAACTCAGATGGAGTGACTCAAACAAAGTGGATACTCCACAAAGATGAGCACTATCAACTGAGCCTCGTCCGGCTTGTGGCACATCACGCCGCCAGGCACATGTTGATCTAACATGAAAGAGGCAACGTGAGACCACACTAGTCCTAGGTGTATACTCGGGCCTGGGTTTTAGCCCCACTCAGAACACCCACCCCAATGTAACGGAATCACCTGCATAGGAAGATGGCAACATGACAGTATGATGCATGCAGACATTAATGCAAATATAGATACACACTGGTTAGAATAATAAATGCAATAAATAACACACAATAAGCAACCCAAACCAACCCTAAAACGCTAGGAAGGACTCGCTTAGGGACGATGGACCAGCATAGGTCTACATCTCAATGTCCCCAGCAGAGTCGCCAGCTGTCGCATCCTGCGAAAAATCAACCGGCGAGACTCGAAAATAAAAACACACAGAGCCGCCACTGCGCGTTATTTATCCCAAGATAGGGAAAGGAAACGCTCAGAGAAACCTGGAAAGGAAATGGTCTCGCGACCAAAGAGAAAGGGTAAGGGAGTCGGTTACGCAAGGGGAAGGTATTAGCACCCCTCACGTCCTAGGTACTCCTAGGGATCCACGTTCTAAAAATAAGAATAGGTTGCTAGACATCACACACACACACGGGGAACGCAGGTGGGGTTAAGAGAAAGGGGCTCGATAAGGTATCGCACCTTATGCCTACATATCTTGTCTGGAACAAGAATCAGAGCCTCTGTAGTTCGGCTTACGCACGCCAAACAACACAAAACAAAACAAACAAACAAGGGTGGCAAACATGGAGCCCGACAACCACTGGATGGAATTACGTCGGCATCCGAACCAAAACGCACTCAAAAGGGCAAACGTGGAGCCCGACAGCCAATCACTGGGCTTACGTCGGCATCCGAACCCAAACACACGATCAGATAACAAGTAAACGCACGCAAAAAAGAAAAAGGTTGCCCGGAGTGGTCTCGCACGACCACCTGCCTACATACCTCGTCTGGCACGAGGATCAGGGCGATGTAGTTCCCCTGAAAGGGACTAAATTGTTAACCAGAAACCGGGGAAAAGACACACAACTAGGGAGCTGAGACTCGAGCCTAATGTTGTCATGCATCGTTCACCTAAGTTCGGTTTTCTATCCTACTTGCATAAGCAAACTAACCTAACCAGGAAAGAAGCTAGCACACAAGCATACCATCATATATCAACATTAAATGAGAACAGGCATCTCAAACAAACATGTCAATCAAATAATCACAAAACACCCACTATAACCAAACAAGAGGCTCAATCAATGGGGTTTGACCGCCTAAGCAAGTCGTCTGTACGGGCTGTGTTTGCTCTTAACCTTGCCATTACGAGGCTAAGGTGAAGCAGATGAAAGGATGAAGTGAGGATCAGACCTCACAGCTCTTATCCCTAACCAGGGAGAGCTGACAAATGAGCATGGGTCCAGAATAGGGGAACCCTTCTATACTCAGTGACTCTGACACAATGTGCACTGCACAGGATCTGGGGCTTGGATCTCAATGCTACAACCATGTAATGGGAGCAAGGAGAAGACTCAACTGAATAGTGGGGGACAGGTTGCTTGTCCCTACCTTCCACCAATTGCCTTACTTGAAGGACTTTTCCTGCTTGGGCTTAAAAATAAACATACACAATCATTGCCTCTTAAGGAGGACTTCAGACAATTTGCCCGGCCCGGTAACAGCCGGGTCTCCAGACTACATGAAGTAAGAAGGTTATACCTCAAATGCAAGTTGCTTAAGCAAAGCAAAGCAATAGTTCACAAGGAACTGAGCAACTAAAGTACCTGGAAACAATCAAACTCAGTCAGCATTCAATCAGACAAATTGTACAGCAAACAATCAAACAGTTTAAACAATACAACACAAAGCAAGCTCAAGGCTTAAGCCCAAGCTCCAACACCTACAAAACAATGTTATGTTAGTGTACAAACATCCACAACATCAATTAACATCAACTTGTATCATTCTCCATGTACATTGCTTTTTTGATCCTGAAAAATCAAGCAAATATTAGCAACTAGACCACTAGGCCAAGCCTAGGGTCCAAAAGCAAGAAAAAAGTTAAAACAGCAAGGTATCCACCATCCAACATCAAATTATCATCAAACAAGAGCAAACATCATTGGTCTCATGTTTATATCATCCATCATGCTCAATTCATGCACAAAACAATCCATATGAGGTCAAATGAACCACCAAGCATACAAACAGAAGTATTGCATTCAAATCCCTATCAAAATAAATCCAAAAATTCTCAAATTAAATACACCTAAACAGGGGATAATCAAGGTCTACCATGTCAAATTTGAGCTCAATTGGGCAAATGGAACCATGTCAATGAAAATCAACAAAAACAGACACAATTTCATGCTTCAATTCACAACATCAATGCATACATCCACTTCAAAAATTCATAACTCAATGAAAACAAAAAAGAAATGGATGAGACCAAAACAGGGATGTCACACAATGTGTCTAGTTCGTGCATATCAAATTTCATGGCCATACAATACAATATGAGGATTTCCCAATCAATCTACCAACATGTATCACATGAGCTTGCAATTTCAACAACCAGAAATGAAAAATCAAGATTAAATTGAAAATGCAATGAAAAATTCTACAAAAATTCATACAACATCCTAACATATCAACAATTCACCATGCCAAATTTCATTCAATTCTAACATGCATAGGCTATCCAATTAAATTCAACAAGTTGACATCAAGAGGTGTGACACAAATTGTCACACCTAAGTTCCAGAATTTGCTGCTCTCTAACCAGGTATCAAAAATTCATGAAATTTACATATAAATAATCCTCAATGAGTCAAGAACCACCACAAAAATTTTCAGCCATTTATTTTATGATATGAGTATTTCATGATCAAATTGCCAAAATGTATCAAAATGTGACATACATTAGAAAACCCTAGGTCAAATAAAATATTTGCCATGCACAACTTTGACCAATAGGTCAAAAAAATCCTACACAAGTCAACAAAGTCATAGAAAAAATCTCCACATTTTTAGGATTTTTTTGCTATTTTTTATAGATTTTTTAATGTGTTTGTAATTTTTTAATAATTATTGAATAGAATAGGAATTTATTTAAATTAAGCAATCAGCTAATGGCAGTCCTGTAATTATCTTGCCAACCGGTCCAACTCAGCGTTCAATTTACATGCGTGGCGGTGTGCGATTGGTTTGCAAATGGAGGGAAACAACTCTTCAAATTTGCCAAGCCATAAAAACGGATCCAACGAAGGAAAGAAGAAAAAATTTTCCAGAATCCTCGTCTTCCCCGCGCGCTACATTCATCATTACCTCCAGCTTCGGCTTTGCTCAAACTTCAACCAAAACTCGCAAATGAATAACCGTTCTCTTCCTCTCTCAATGCTCATCACTAATATGCTATCGATTTTAATTAATTTCCACTGTACCTCACGAATCATGCTTGGAAAGGAATGAACACAAAACTACAAATCAAGATTTCTCTTAACTCACTCAACCATTTCATAAACCGCAAGTTTCACGCTAACCTACGGCGAACTATCTACACAACGCATATGACAATTTACAAAACCGTGAGATTCGAATTTTGCGTACCTTGATGTAGCAGTGATGGATCGTGATGAGTTTGCTCGTTTTGATTCCAAACAGATGCAATATAAGCTCCAAGAAATTGAATTCAACGCTCAGGTTTGATTGAAGTAGCCTCTAGTGCGCAAAATCTCGATTCACCATTAATGGAGCAAGCTTGGACAGTTGAGTTTCGCGCGGTTTTGGATGTTGAAATGCAAAAACAGATGGAGCATATGATGATTGGAAATTGATGCAACAAGAATTTCGCAAATTGAGCAAAAATTGAAGAAGTTTGATGAATTTTTGGTTTTGTGTTCTTGAAGAAAATTTGAGAGAATGAAGAGTTTTTAGATCTCTTTTGGGGAATTGTGATTTTCTGTTATGATTATGGAGTGATTAGGTTTTTATATGTTAGCTTAATCCAAGCTCTAATCACATAATTAGCTAATTGGCATAGTTAATGTAAATGGTTATTTTGCAAATAAGGGCAAAATTGTAATTCCACCATGACAGCTCATGCCAGCTGTTTTGACAGCTCATGCAAACCCCAAATGACATATGTGAACCATAGAAACTTGTTTCATTCCAATTGGTGGAGTATTTCTCAAAATCACATGTGTGTGGTAATTGTCCATTTTTGACCATTTCATTTTCCAAACCAAAATCCAATTCACATGCCTTAACCATGAAATGAATATTCAAACACATTCTAAATGCCATTCCTGAGGTGTTGGAAAAAGTCCCATTCAAAAATTCCAATTATTTTGACATTTGGACAATTTTGCCCCTGGTCCAATTCAGCTGTCCAGTTGAAAAGTGACTTTTTGCCTTGGCCATTTTTGGGAAAATCCAATGATGCACCCTCAAAGTACATGTCAAATGGAGTTTGTGCATATAAAGAACTTGCAATTTGGACAAACCATGTGGTAGTTATGGCCTCCTGATTACGGGTCTTTTCTGAAATTCACTGAGCCATATCTTGCAAACCACACATCGGATTTTCAAGTTCTTGGACTTTTTGGAAAGGTGAGAACAAGATCTACATCTGTCATGTTGAACAATTTTTCATTTGAAGCTTCCTTGGACTTCTGTTTTTGAGGTCAAAAACTTTCCATTTTTGGAAACTTCAGTTACCAGTCACCTGCTATTTTTGGCAGTTTTTGTCCTGACTTGATTTTCTTCATTCTTAAGCTTTGCAATGTCATTCAACACTTGTTCCAACATGAATGAAGTGTGTCTAACTTGTTTCCACCTCCAAATCCACCAGATCATGTACAGTTGACCACAGTTGACTTTTCATCTGATAGATGAATTTGGCAATGCATTGATCAATCTGAGCCCCAATTTCCAACTGAAATGGCTCAAGGGTGATACCCTAGCCTCCATAAGCACCATATAGTCACAAAATGATCCTCATCTCCTTCATAAACCCCATCTCCTGATCCAGCCCTGATTGGCCCAATACAACTGATTAGGGTTGACCAGTGGTCAAAACCCTAATCTCAAGGAATCTTCTCCAATCTCCTGATGACATCCAACCATGATGATGATGATGTATCAATTCAAACAAGATGAAGACCAATATCCTTGGAAATCATGAAACCCTAATTTCAGCCCCATCCTCAGATGGCCATGATCAGTCAGTAAAACCCTGGCTTGCACCTTCTGACTTCCTATCTCCTGATCAAGACTTGGGCAGATAGCTTGCACACTGTAACCACATGATATGCAATATGAAATGCCTAAAGTCCTAAGATGATATGCAAATATGTTAATGCTAGTCCCAAGAGAGGAGGGCAAATTTTGAGGTGTTACAGCTGGTAGTTGGTAATCTTTCCTTTCGGGCTTATTACGTTTGTTAAGTTATCACTTGGCTGGTAGTTGGTAATATTCCCTTTTACCTTTGGTTGGTTACCTTTGTTAAGTTATCACTTGGCTGGTAGTTGGTAATCTTTCTTTTTGGGCTTATTACCTTTGTTAAGTTATCACTTGGCTGGTAGTTGGTAATATTTCCCTTTTACCCTTGGTTGGTTACCTTTGTTAAACTATCACTTGGCTAGTAGTTGGTAATTTTTCCTTATGGGCTTATTACATTTGTTAAGCTATCACTTGGCTGATAGTAGGTAATATTCCTTTTACCATGGGTTGGTTACCTTTTTTAAACTATCACTTGGACGGTAGTTGGTTATCATTCCTTTTTTGAGCTTATTACCTTTGTTAAGATATCACTTGCTTGTCAATTAGGTAATATTTCTCTTACTTGTGGTTGGTTACCTTTGTTAAGATATCACTTGACTGATAGTTGGTAATCTTTCCTTTTGAGCTTATTACCTTTGTTAAGCTATCACTTGGCTGATAATAGGTAATATTTCCCCCTAGTGAAGTTGGGCATCCCCTTTGGTCAATATTTTCCCCGAAGGAGTCTTGCCTTGACAAGTCTTCCCCCCGTTGTGTCTTTGTTTTGTTTGTCTTCTAACTATGCATTGTATTCTTTCCAATATAATAATTATTCCTGTGTCAAGTTGTTTCCCTTGTGGAACTTTGTTTATCCCCAAATGGATACCCCTTTGGGATTTGTATTCTCCTGCAGAGTTTCAGTCTCCTCTTTTCTCCAGCAGTTTTTGTCTCGTGGTGCTATATTCCCCACAAAGATCCTTGTCTGCATTCATATCATATCATAAGCATTCTTGTGGTATCTTAGGACCAAAATTGAGTCTTCTATGTTTAAGCCTCTTCAATCTCGTCAAGACAAAGATTTTAGTGTCCATATCTCTGAATTAAAGAAACTTAAATAGGGGCATCTGTCATACCTTGATTTTTATCCATAAGATCCCATATATCGTTTGCATTCTTGCATACAAACAAGGTCACATCTTGGTCCTCTCCCTCTTATCTTTGGGTTTTGCTCTTTGCAGGAATCACCAAGCACGTTTTTCCTGGTTTTTTATCTTTGTGATTATATGTTCATTGTTCATCTAACCACTAATAAAAATAGCAAAAATATGTCTTGTTTTCTTTAAGTTTATTGTGCAAGATTGGGTCTCCCATCAAGAACATCAAGCATGTTTCCTCATATAGGGTTTGTTTGATTCCTCAAGTCAAAGTATGCTCAACCATTTATTCTCAAGAGGTTTGTCTCTTAAAGCACGATCTTTAAGGTTCTCAAGCATCTTTCAATCTCATTTTGATCAAGAGTACCTCAAAGCTTTGTTGCTTATTCCTCATGAAAAGCCAAAGGTTCATGTGTTTATTCTCATGCCTCATTCAACAAGTTATCTTAAACTTTGAGCAATTAAATCAAGATACATTCAAGGACACCTTGTTTTGAGTTCATATGATCATCCATGTACCTTGAAATGCAAGAAAAGCCCAAGTGCACAAGTTTGTTCCAAGGAGTTTGACTAAAAAGTCAATATTTGAAATCAAAGTTCAAAGTATCACAATTCCTTCAGTTCTCAACATTTTTGAATGATTATTTTTCATATGACTCTTCTCAATATCCTCTACAACTTCTTTTTACATGACAAGAACCAATTGTGCTTTTAGGATCATCAAATGTTTGGAGGTATTATAGGTCATTTGTGGACTTAGTGAAGGGTTTTATGGGGTTTTTTCTTTTATTTACCTTTTAAAATTTATTTAAAAAATGTTTTTGATGCATTGAATTTTATCTTTTTGCATTATATATTTTTTTGACCTTTGTGGACTTCTGTTGGCCTTGGATTATGGTTGTTTTGATCATAGGTCTCATCAAACTCAATGGATCTTGAGTGTTGATGGGGTAAAAACCCTAATCGACCAAAATGGATGATTGAATTTGATGATGACTTGATCAAGCCTTTGATCCAATTTGGGTTTGGTTTCGCTTGTCCTATCCTTCTTCGTCTCTTTATTTTACTTTTGATCAATTGGATGGTTTGTGTCCATCTTGTTCATGATCTATGGATTTTTGCTTGATTAACTTTCATCATTTCAAATCTACCTCATAATTCATCAAGAATCATTTAAGGTACTTTGGATTGATGCATAAGTTTGTCATAGGTATCATGAAGTATAGATTGAAGTAATGTACCATCATCCTAGCCTTTGTGCTTGATCCATCCTCTCCTTTTTGTGGCATAACTTTAGGAGAATGATTTACATGTCATTTATCTAGCATGTATTAATACAAACATTATTATTGACCGACCTCAGATAGTTATGACTTCTACATAAGTCATATTACAATTGCTTAACATAGCGTTAAATTTGTCCCGAAAGTAAGTTATTCTCACAAGTGACATTGTAAGTGTCATATTCCTTATGGTATTGTGTGAAAAGTATTATTTACTTTTCACCTAATAAAGCTAGTGGCATACTTGTTGATTCTATCCAAGTTTGAGCCCTTCTCATAGGTGATGTAAATGCCCATATTTTCATACTTATGGGTGAATAGTTGAGTGTTCTCCAAAAAATGACCAAATCATCTTCCTTTTTTTATTACGAACATAACTTACTAACATATTATTGTATTAACTTCATTTTAATGTCATTTATCTTGTGTTTTTTATTTATTTTTCCATTTACTTCATGCTTTTATTTTAGAATCTCATATCATACTGTGTATGCTTATGATATTTGTTCTCTGTCCATTTGGACTTCTTTTTCTTTTAAAGACATTAATAAAGGACAGAACCTCTAAAAACTTGGTTCTCTTTATTCATGGACTTGAGAATACTATCCTTAGCATTATTGTGGAGTTATAGACTTAGAATTATGATCTTGACCCTTGCTTTTGGAGATTTTGATTTGAGACCTTGGGATTCATCTGATATATTTGAATTTGGGTTCCTTTTGAAGACTTGGCTTGGTCACTTTGGTTTCATTTGATACATGAACTATTATTTGCTTATTTGGATTGCTTGAGGCTTAATCCAAATAAGGGAATTCTTGTTTGACTTATGTCATAAAGCTTGATATGTCTTGGTTAGATCTTTCCTCCCTAACTTTTTCTTTATGTTCTAGGATAATCTCTTCTTCTTCTCCCCTTCTTCAATTTTCAAAATCTTCTCCCCTTTTCAAAACCTTATTGTTTTCAAACTTGAACCACTTTCTCAATAAACCTTGACATATGTAAAGTGATTTTCAAAATCTTTTCTTAATAAATGCTAATACATTCTAAGCATATTTAAAACCAATTTCAAAACACTGAAAGAATGCATAACTCATTCAAATCATTTTGTGCCTTTTGTGCCCTTTTTTTTCTCTTAAAACTCTTTTTTAAAGTTTAGACATGAGTCATATCCATAATTGATATATAATTCTCCTATCTCCATAGTGGCATACTTATTGATCTTTATCCAACTTTGAGTCCTTCTCTGTGGTGATGCAAAGTTCTCATACTTATGATTGACTAGTTGAGTATTCTCCTTAAAATGATAAAATGTCTTCTCATTAAAAGTGAATCAAAACAAACATCTTTGTTACTTTTACCACAAACTAAGAGGTTTTGATACTCCATTGCACTTTGGTGGTACGTAGGCATGAGAGTTAAAAAGTCTTGGCAAATAAAAATCATAAAAAAACATTTCTCTTCTCATCTCCCCGATCATTTGCAAACAACATCATTTTTAAGAAATAATATACATATTTTCAAAGAGGTTCCTATATAGTACTATGTTTAGGATGCTAATACCTTTCATTTGCATAATTAACCCCCAAACCCCTTACCTCTTTTTATTAGTTTTGTTTTGAAACTTCTTTGGGTTTTGTTCGTACTTTTTCCCTTTCCTTTGAAAATAATAAAAGTGCGGTGGTGACTCTTGATTTATGAGTTAAGTTAATCAATAACTTAATTTCAAAAAATTTACCGTTACAGAAAACTATTGGTGCAATGAGGTAGCTTAGAGAAGTATGGGGTGAGGGAGATTTTGAAGTTTGTATGGAATTAGTATATGGTTGAGTGATGATATGTTGTGGTTGTTTGAGATTTTTTTAGTATTTTCTTCCCCTTTCTCGTGTGAGTATTTTATGTCCTTCCTTGGAGTTTGTGGATTGATTTATATAGTGATTTTGTAGGTTTTGGGATTAATGTCAGATGATTTCCTTCTATTTTAGTTTGAGAAAGACTTTGATTTTGTAATTCTTTGTATTGATTTTGATGGATTTGGTACTAACTTAGGATGATGAGAATTGTGTAATTTGATTCATTTGGTTCTCATTATGGAATGACTTTGGAATGAATAGAATATGTTTTGGAAAGTTTGATTTGGTCTGATTCTGTTTTCACGTGTTTTGGCTTTTTTTGTTCTATAATAATAATGATAATAATAAAAGTGATAAAATTAGATTTTTGTTTTTGTTTTTTTATAATTAATGGGAAACAAAAAGCCCAATTAATAAAATAGCAGATATTGACCCTTGCTTTTGGAGATTTTGATTTGAGGGATTCATTTGATATCTTTGAATTTGGGTTCCTTTTGAAGACTTGGCTTGGTCACTTTGGTTTCATTTGATACATGAACTATTATTTGCTTATTTAGCTTTCTTGACGCTTAATCCAAATAAGGGAATTCTTGTTTGACTTATGTCATAAAGCTTGATATGTCTTGGTTAGATCTTTCCTCCCTAACTTTTTATTTATGTTCTAGGATAGTCTCTTCTTCTTCTTCCCTTCTTCAATTTTCAAAATTTCCTCCCATTTTCAAAACCTTATTATTTTCAAACTTGAACCACTTTCTCAATAAACCTTGACATATATAAAGTGATTTTCAAAATCTTTTCTTAATAAATGCTAATACATTTTAAGCATATTTAAAACCAATTTCAAAAGACTTAAATAATGCATAACTCATTCAAATCATTTTGTGCCTTTTGTGCCCTTTGTGCCCTTTCTTTATTTTAAAACTCTTTTTCAAAGTTTAGACATGAGTCATATCCATAATTGATATATAATTCTCCTACCTCCATAGTGGCATACTTATTGATCTTTATCCAATTTGGAGTCCTTCTCTGTGGTGATGCAAAGTTCTCATACTTATGGTTGACTAGTTGAGTATTCTCCTTAAAATGATAAAATGTCTTCTCATTAAAAGTGAATAAAAAGAAACATCTTTGTTACTTTTACCACAAACTAAGAGGTTTTGATACTCCATTGTACTTTGGTGGTACGTAGGCATGACAGTTAAAAAGTTTTGGCAAACAAAAATCATAAAAAAAAACATTTCTCTTCTCATCTCCCCGATCATTTGCAAACAACATAATTTAAAAGAAATAATATACAGATTTTCAAAGAGGTTCCTATAGAGTACTATGTTTAGGGTGCTAAAACCTTCCCTTTGCATAATTAACCCCCAAACCCTTATCTCTTTTTATTAATTTTGTTTTAAAACTTGTTTGGATTTTGTTCGTACTTTTTCCCTTTCCTTTGAAAATAATAAAAGTGCGGTGGTGACTCTTGATTTGTGAGTTAAGTTAATCAATAGCTTAATTTCAAAAAATTTACCGTTACAGAAAACTAGTGGTGAAATGAGGTAGCTTAGAGAAGTATGGGGTGAGGGAGATTTTGAAGGTTGTATGAAATTAGTATATGGTTGAGTGATGATATGTTGTGGTAGTTTGGGATTTTTCTAGTATTTTCTTCCCCTTTCTCGTGTGAGTATTTTATGTCCTTCCCTGGAGTTTGTGGATTGATTTATATAGTGATTTTGTAGGTTTTGGGATTAATGTCAGATGATTTCCTTCTATTTTAGTTTGGAAAGGACTTTGATTTTGTGATTCTTTGTATTGATTTGGATGGATTTGGTACTGACTTAGGATGATGAGAATCGTGTAATTTGATTCATTTGGTTCTCATTATGGAATGATTTTGGAATGAATAGAATATGTTTTGGAAAGTTGTATTTGGTCTAATTATGTTTTCACGTGTTTTGGCTTTTTTGTTCTATAATAATAATGATAATAATAAAAGTGATAAAAGTAGATTTTTGTTTTTGTTTTTTTATAATTACTGGGAAACAAAAAGCCCAATTAATAAAATAGCAGATATTGACCCTTGCTTTAGGAGATTTTGATTTGAGGGATTCATCTGATATCTTTGAATTTAGGTTTCTTTTGAAGACTTGGCTTGGTCACTTTGGTTTCATTTGATACATGAACTATTATTTACTTATTTAGCTTTCTTGAGGCTTAATCCAAATAAGAGAATTCTTGTTTGACTTATGTCATAAAGCTTTATATGTCTTGGTTAGATCTTTCCTCCCTAACTTTTTATTTATGTTCTAGGATAGTCTCTTCTTCTTCTCCCCTTCTTCAATTTTCAAAATCTTCTCCCCTTTTCAAAACATTATTGTTTTCAAACTTGAACCACTTTCTCAATAAACCTTGACATATGTAAAGTGATTTTCAAAATCTTTTCTTAATAAATGCTAATACATTCTAAGCATATTTAAAACCAAGTTCAAAAGACTTAAAGAATGCATAACTCATTCAAATCATTTTGTGCCTTTTGTGCCTTTTTTTTATTTTAAAACTCTTTTTCAAAGTTTAGACATGAGTCATATCCATAATTGATATATAATTCTCCTATCTCCATAGTGGCATACTTATTGATCTTTATCCAACTTAGAGTCCTTCTCTGTGGTGATGCAAAGTTCTCATACTTATGGTTGACTAGTTGAGTATTCTCCTTAAAATGATAAAATGTCTTCTCATTAAAAGTGAATCAAAACAAACATCTTTGTTACTTTTACCACAAACTAAGAGGTTTTGATACTCCATTGCACTTTGGTGGAACGTAGGCATGAAAGTTAAAAAGTCTTGGCAAACAAAAATCATAAAAAAAACATTTCTCTTCTCATCTCCCCGATTGCAAACAACATCATTTTTAAGAAATAATATATAAATTTTCAAAGAGGTTCCTATAGAGTACTATGTTTAGGGTGCTAATACCTTCCCTTTGCATAATTAACCCCCAAACCCTTATCTCTTTTTATTAGTTTTGTTTTAAAACTTCTTTGGGTTTTGTTCGTACTTTTTCCCTTTCCTTTAAAAACAATAAAAGTGCAGTGGTGACTCTTGATTTGTGAGTTAAGTTAATCAATAGTTTAATTTCAAAAATCTTACCGTTACACAAAACTCGTGGTAAAATGAGGTAGCTTAGAGAAGTATGGGGTGAGGGAGATTTTGAAGTTTGTATGGAATTGGTATATGGTTGAGTGATGATATGTTGTGGTTGTTTGGGATTTTTCTAGTATTTTCTTCCCCTTTCTCGTGTGAGTATTTTATGTCCTTCCCTAAAGTTTGTGGATTGATTTATATAGTGATTTTGTAGGTTTTGGGATTAATGTTAGATGATTTCCTTGTATTTTATTTTGGGAAAGACTTTGATTTTGTGATTCTTTGTATTGATTTGGATGGATTTGGTACTGACTTAGGATGATGAGAATCGTGTAATTTGATTCATTTGGTTCTCATTATGGAATGACTTTGGAATGAATAGAATATGTTTTGGAAAGTTTGATTTGGTCTAATTATGTTTTCATGTGTTTTGGCTTTTTTTGTTCTATAATAATAATGATAATAAGAAAAGTGATAAAAGTAGATTTTTGTTTTTGTTTTTTTATAATTACTGGGAAACAAAAAGCCCAATTAATAAAATAACAGTTATTGACCCTTGCTTTTGGAGATTTTGATTTGAGGGATTCATTTGATATCTTTGAATTTGGGTTCCTTTTGAAGACTTGACTTGGTCACTTTGGTTTCATTTGATACATGAACTATTATTTGCTTATTTAGCTTTCTTGAGGCTTAATCCAAATAAGGGAATTCTTGTTTGACTTATGTCATAAAGCTTGATATGTCTTGCTTAGATCTTTCCTCCCTAAATTTTTGTTTATGTTCTAGAATAGTCTCTTCTTCTTCTCCCCTTCTTCAATTTTCAAAATCTTCTCCCCTTTTCAAAACCTTATTGTTTTCAAACTTGAACCACTTTCTCAATAAACCTTGACATATGTAAAGTGATTTTCAAAATCTTTTCTTAATAACTGCTATTACATTCTAAGCATATTTAAAACCAATTTCAAAAGACTTAAAGAATGCATAACTCATTGAAATCATTTTGTGCCTTTTGTGCCTTTTGTTTCTTTTAAAACTCTTTTTCAAAGTTTAGACATGAGTCATATCCATTATTGATATATAATTCTCCTATCTCCATAGTGGCATACTTCTTGATCTTTATCCAACTTGGAGTCCTTCTCTGTGGTGATGCAAAGTTCTCATACTTATGGTTGACTAGTTGAGTATTCTCCTTAAAATGATAAAATGTCTTCTCATTAAAAGTGAATCAAAACAAACATCTTTGTTACTTTTACCACAAACTAAGAGGTTTTGATACTCAATTGCACTTTGGTGGTACGTAGGCATGAGAGTTAAAAAGTCTTGGCAAACAAAAGTCATAAAAAAAACATTTCTCTTCTCATCTCCCCGATCATTTGCAAACAACATAATTTTTAAGAAATAATATACAGATTTTCAAAGAGATTCATATAGAGTATTATGTTTAGGGTGACAATACTTTCCCTTTGCATAATTAACCCCCAAAACCTTATCTCTTTTTATTAGTTTTGTTTTAAAACTTTTTTGGATTTTGTTCGTACTTTTTCCCTTTCCTTTGAAAATAATAAAAGTGCGGTGGTGAATCTTGATTTGTGAGTCAAGCTAATCAATAGCTTAATTTCAAAAAATTTACCGTTGCAGAAAACTAGTGGCGAAATGAGGTAGCTTAGAGAAGTATGGGGTGAGGGAGATTTTGAAGTTTGTATGGAATTAGTATATGGTTTAGTGATGATATGTTGTGGTTGTTTGGGATTTTTCTAGTATTTTCTTCCCCTTTCTCGTGTGAGTATTTTATGTCATTCCCTGGAGTTTGTGGATTGATTTATATAGTGATTTTGTAGGTTTTGGGATTAATGTCAGATGATTTCCTTCTATTTTAGTTTGGGAAAGACTTTGATTTTGTGATTCTTTGTATTGATTTGGATGGATTTTGTACTGACTTAGGATGATGAGAATCGTGTAATTTGATTCATTTGGTTCTCATTATGGAAAGACTTTGGAATGAATAGAACATGATTTGGAAAGTTTGATTTGGTCTGATTATGTTTTCACGTGTTTTGGCTTTTTTTGTTCTATAATAATAATGATAATAATAAAAGTGATAAAAGTAGATTTTTGTTTTTGTTTTTTTATAATTACTGGGAAACAAAAAGCCCAATTAATAAAATAACAGTTATTGACCCTTGCTTTTGGAGATTTTGATTTGAGGGATTCATCTGATATCCTTGAATTTGGGTTCCTTTTGAAGACCTGGCTTGGTCACTTTGGTTTCATTTGATACATGAACTATTATTTGCTTATTTAGCTTTCTTGAGGCTTAATCCAAATAAGGGAATTCTTGTTTGACTTATGTCATAAAGCTTGATATGTCTTGGTTAGATCTTTCCTCCCTAACTTTTTATTTATCTTCTAGGATTGTCTCTTCTTCTTCTCCCCTTCTTCAATTTTCAAAATCTTCTCCCCTTTTCAAAACCTTATTGTTTTCAAACTTTAACCACTTTCTCAATAAACCTTGACATATGTAAAGTGATTTTCAAAATCTTTTCTTAATAACTCCTAATACATTCTAAGCATATTTAAAACCAATTTCAAAAGACTTAAAGAATGCATAACTCGTTCAAATCATTTTGTGCCTTTTGTGTCTTTTTTTTCTTTTAAAACTCTTTTTCAAAGTTTAGACATGAGTCATATCCATAATTGATATATAATTCTCTTATCTCCATAGTGGCATACTTCTTGATCTTTATCCAACTTGGAGTCCTTCTCTGTGGTGATGCAAAGTTCTCATATTTATGGTTGACTAGTTGAGTATTCTCCTTAAAATGATAAAATGTCTTCTCATTAAAAGTGAATCAAAACAAACATATTTGTTACTTTTACCACAAACTAAGAGGTTTTGATACTCCATTGTACTTTAGTGGTACGTAGGCATGACAGTTAAAAAGTCTTGGCAAACAAAAATCATAAAAAAAACATTTCTCTTCTCATCTCCCCGATCATTTGCAAACAACATCATTTTAAAGAAATAATATACATATTTTCAAAGAGGTTCCTATAGAGTACTATGTTTAGGGTGATAACACCTTCCCTTTGCATAATTAACCCCCAAACCCTTATCTCTTTTAATTAGTTTTGTTTTAAAACTTCTTTGGATTTTGTTCGTACTTTTTCCCTTTCCTTTGAAAATAATAAAAGTGCGGTGGTGACTCATGATTTGTGAGTTAAGTTAATCAATAGCTTAATTTCAAATTTTTTACCGTTACAGAAAAGTAGTGGTGAAATGAGGTAGCTTAGAGAAGTATGAGGTGAGGGAGATTTTTAAGTTTGTATGGAATTAGTATATGGTTGAGTGATGATATGTTGTGGTTGTTTGGGATTTTTCTAGTATTTTCTTCCCCTTTCTCGTGTGAGTATTTTATGTCCTTCCCTGGAGTTTGTGGATTGATTTATATAGTGATTTTGTAGGTTTTGGGATTAATGTCAGATGATTTCCTTCTATTTTAGTTTGGGAAAGACTTTGATTTTGTGATTCTTTGTATTGATTTGGATGGATTTGGTACTGACTTAGGATGATGAGAATCGTGTAATTTGATTCATTTGGTTCTCATTATGGAATGACTTTGGAATGAATAGAATATGTTTTGGAAATTTTGATTTGGTCTGATTATGTTTTCACGTGTTTTGGCTTTTTTTATTCTATAATAATAATGATAATAATAAAAGTAGATTTTTGTTTTTTATAATTACTGGGAAACAAAAAACCCAATTAATAAAATAGCAGATACAATAAAATATTATAGTAGGATTTGTACCTAAGACCTTATGCTTGCCATCCATACCATACTACCAACTGAGCTAACTCACTAATTCAAATTGAAATGCTTTTAAAAATTCTAAAATGGAACCTGTGAAAATTGGGGTATGACAGTTGCCCCTATTTAATTATCCTTCAACTCGAGAGTGTGAAAATGAAGTATAATCATATTCATTATGGAGGATGATTAAATACTGGGAGACCCCAATTTTATCTTTAAGAGGAAAAAACTGTATGAAGGACTAACATCACCGAGGATATGTGTGTAAGCACCCATCGCAGGTTAATGTTGCACCTCCAATTTTCATTTTTTGTTAACTATCGGGTAGGACCAAAGTGAAACAAAATCCTCTGCTTACATGCGGCAAGGACACCAAGGAAAATAGGATGAACATGTATCATGGATGGTGCCATAGCAAATGAGATATCATAGATGGGACCAGAGGAATGGAAATATCATGGATGGGACCAGAAAAACGAAATTATCGTGGATAGGACCAAATGAATGATAGTATAGAGAATATGATAGATGAGTCCATAGAAAATGGGAATATCGTGTATGGGACCAGAGAGTATCGTGGATGGGACTAGAGAAATATGGATATCATGGATGGGACCAGTGATATGTATATCATGGACGAGACTAGAGAGTAATTGTATCATGGATGAGACCGGAGGATTTCATGGATGAGACCGGAGGATTTCATGGATGGGACAATAGAAATAAAGGTATCATGGATGGGACCAGAGAATTTGATAGATGTAACCATGGAATATCATGGATGAGACTAGAGGAAGGAGGATACCATGAATGGGATCAGATATATGGATATCATGGATGGGATCAGAGCAATGAAAATATCATGGATGAGACCATAGCATAAGAGATTATGATTATCTGGATGGTACAAGAGAATAAGATAATTAAATTATCATGGATGGTACCATAGATATTCATGGATGGTACCAGAGAGTTTCATGAATAGTACCAGAAAATATCATGGATGGTACCAGATAGTTCCATGGGTAGTACCAAAGATTGACAAAATATATAATATCATGGATAGTACCAGAGAACTTCATATATGGTACCAAAGATTGACAAAATAAAGAATATCATGGATGGTACCAGATATTTTCATGGATGGTGGCAGAGATTGACAAAATAAAGAATATTATGGATAATGCCAGATATTTTCATGGATGGTACCAGAGATTGACAAAATAGAGAATATTATAGATGGTACCCGATATTTTCATGGATAGTACCAGAGAGTTTCATGGATGGTGCCTGAGAGTTTTATGGATAGTACCAAAGAGTTTCATGGATGGTACCAGAGAGTTTTATTGTTGGTACTAGAGAGTTTCATGGATTGTACCAGCGAGTTTCATGGATAGTACCACAAAGTAAGACCATGGAATTATCATGGATGATATCAAAGATTTTCATGGATGGTACCAGAGAATAAAGGCATGTAATTATCATGGATGATACCAGAGATTGGCAAGATTGAGATAATTGTGGATGGTACCACAATATTCATGGATGATACCAGAGGAAATATATGGACTATCATGGATGGTACTTAAGATTTTCATGTATGGTACCAGAGGAAATGGTAAGTATCAAAAAGGGATATTACAGGTAGTTCTAGAGAGATAAGGATATCAAAAGAATATCACGGACAGTGTCAGGGAGTTGGGAATATAGATAAACAAATAAAGATTATCATGGGCGATGTCAGAGTCATAAGATATCATGGATGGTATTGGAGAAGATGGGTCATCATGGGCAATGCCAGAGCAAAACTTATGTTGGGGAGTTCTTTGAGAATAACAGAGTAAAAAGATTAGTTGGAGAACATGATGTCTTTATTAGGGATGGTGTTTTCACGTGAGATAACTGTCTAGTTGGGAATAGGTTTCTAGGAGAGGTTCCCTAAGGAGCATGACTATTGAGGAAAGTTTAAGAAATCCCTGCAAGGATCTGTTGAGGGGATTGTATACATTATGGGATACCGATGATAATGTTGCTAAGTATTCTCTGTTTGGGGAATGAGTTCCAATGATACTTGTTAGGGATTATCTTTAAGACCGACTCACTAGGATGTATAATGACAAAAATGTCGGGGATAAGACTGGACAGAGAGCCATTATAGACTTAACTAGGGATTGATCCAGACTTTTATGATGAGTCATGAGTCTTAGATTATGATATGTATCAATGTTGAATGTTCTACTATGTCATGTTTGCATGTTTAGAGTTTGTATGGCTTAATGATCCACATTTATGGATATGCTACATGTGATATGATGCATGAATACGATGTTTTAATAATTTTATGAGTGATTTGTTCGTGGATGATAATTTTTGTGTGAACAATATGGCTTATTTTCTTTCGGCGAAGAGTTAAACGAGACTTCTGGAAAGTAGATTTTGAAGGCTTAGTTTTATAATTGTCAACGAGGATGGACTTTGGTTTATGTATGCTTATTTTATGAGCTTTCATACTCTGGGAATATGCTAGATGCATGCGATGTTATGCTCGAGGGAAGCGACAGGAGTAATGCATGATCATGATTTACGCGATGATTTGAATGCTTCCACAAGTGCCACAATGGTGGGTCGAGGAATTTTAGGGCTTAGAAATGTGTTTTGTGTAGCAAGACTTTTTGTAAAAAAGTGGTATGGTATTGAGTCAACATGATTTCCCGATGCTCTTCTCGAACTTGATAGTTAATGTGTGACAGGGTTTGCATATGCAACTTGAGAGTATGAAGGGGTTTTGCCCCTGTTGTAGCTCATTTCCCCCCATGTTGTAGTCTTTGAAGGAATTGCCTGAAAAGGAACTCAGATATCACCATGTTGCGATATGACTTTGACATAGACTGCCCCAATATTTTGAATCTTCGAAAGGTGTGCCTCTGATTAACTTGTGTTTGGAGGTGTGACCCAAGTTGACCAGTTCTTGAAATGATTTCCCCTAGTCAATAGAGTATTCATATGATCTTCCTATGATTATGAGGATTTCTCTTGATCGACATGATCCATAGGTGATTTTCCTTGAGTTAGAAGGATCTTGAAATGGTTCTCCTTTGATCAGACCATTCTTGAGATTTTCCTAATGCTAAGTATTTGTAAATAAAACCGTTCCTTTTAAAAAGCAATTCTAACGCAATGCTCATGCAAGTTTCCAAATTGAAAATTATTACAGAAAACAAATATGATGTGTATAATAGATTATATTTGGCCATGAGGTTAACACGAATGAAGATGTGAAAATGTGATAAAACAATATGGTTAGTGATGATCCAACAAACATTTAGAGTCAATTTAACAACAATTTTGCTGAGTATGTGTTTCATAGTGAACCTAACTTCAATTATGTATTTTAAAGATTGTAACGAGATTTGGCTCATAGTTTTTGAACAATAAAGGATATAAGGCTCAAAATTTGATTTTATCCATCCTTTATCCTTTGATGTTCTCCATTCCTAAATCCAATTAACTCAACAAATGCATTCAGTCAACAAGAGAATTTCGGTAGTCATGATGATGGAGGTAGATATAATGGTTGAATCACTGATGATATTCTTGAGATGGAAGTCACCTACTTCTATTTACAAGCTTGTTTCCATTTTTTCTTTTTTGCTTTTAATCTCTATTTTTGCATGGACCGATTCTTTTGAATTTGCAGTCCATCGGGATGCCATAACTTTTTCCTAAGTCAACTTTTCCAGGTTATTTTGACTTAGCATGCTTTTCTTTTGGAAAAACTCTTGTGAAATTTTGCTTTTGACTAAAAAAGGTTGTGACTGCCATGTTAGCTATTGTGAGTTTTATCTTTTCACTACTTCCTAGACATGGGAGGACATGTCTGAGGGAGAATATGTGCTATGGAATAGTTCTTTTGATATTAGAACGCATCATCGAATTAATTGAAATCTACCCTACCCCTGGTTAAGATTAATATTTTATAAATAGAAAGAACACCGATTTCATGCTCGAAGGGGTTGACTATATACTATTTCCTTATTTATCAAGTGTTTGGGAAGTGAAACAATATCTTACATCGTTAGTCAAGTCATACTAATAAAAGCATACACCAACAAATTCGATTATTGTGTTTACATCATTCTACTTCTAAGTTTGTTAACAGGTGAAAAACGAAATGAGAAAAACATTGATATTTATGTATATGGCGAGTGATGGCATAAGAAAGGGTGAATACAAAAGGATTGATTATAAAAACATGCATGTTCATTTTATTAAAATTACTAGTCAAATAGTACAAACTTAAAAAGCGATCAATACTTAGCAAGAAAGACATTACAACTGGAAATAAAAAGCCTAATGATTATAGGGATGAGCTTCCCTGTTAATTCACCAGCTTTGGGGATGCTTCCTAAAGTACCCATCAGGGCAAGGGGTTATGGCTTGCCACTGAGATTACTCTTTGAAAATTTAAATGCTTATTATCTATCAATTGTTGCACTTTTGCCTTGTAAGCTTTGCAATCTTTAGTAAGATGCCCCAAAGCTCTAGCAAGAAATTCGCAACTGACGTTGGGATTAAACCATTTTGGGATTTTGTAGATATCAATTGTTTGAGTGGTTTGGGATCCACCAACTCCCTTTGAATTAAGTATGGCAACAACTGACTGTATGTCATAGGAATTAGGTCAAATGAAGCCTTCCTTCTTCCCATATTATTTTGAGGTAAGTGCTGGTTCTGATGCCGATTCTGGTATTCTCGGCCACATGCTTACTGGTTTGAATGAGAAGTGACCAATGGTTTTTGGTATTAAGGCATTGGGTAGGCCTGTGGTTGGTATAGAGAAAAGGTTTCCTTCTCTCTTCAATAGTACTTGCATGACCAAGTTAATATGAGCCTTCAGTTGGTTAACGTCCTCCTTCAACAGTTCCTGGCCTCTTTTGAGTTCCTCCATAGCTTCTTAAGACATGTTTCAAGTCTGTTTGTGAGTATTAGGAAACTAGCTAGATGGATGACAGTCGGAGGTTCTGGTGAAAGTGAAAGAGATATGAGTGTTGCGTAAATGCATGTGCATGCAAAAATATTTTTGATCGTTAAGCATTAAAGCATATAGATGAGATCTATCCAGAAGCAAAACTTTTATTCATTAATAAGGCAAAAGTATAAATAGAAATTAAACTACAATAGATGGCATTTTGACTCCTCGATTACAACCATAACTTTCCTAAACTCGCTCAACATTAGCTTACAAGTACATACATAATTTAAAACATCATATATAGTCATCCTTCTTCAGGAGTATTGGGATGTCTACCACCATTGGATTAGAAAATTTGGTTAGGTCATATGCTAGTATTTGACGGAGTTGGCTGATGTGGATCTTCTGTCTATCCAGTAACCCGTCTGCTGCCCTAAACAAACTCTCAAAGTGTGAACATGCATAATTCAAAGTCCCATTGTCTTCTTGAAGAGTCCTTATATCTGTCAAGGCTTGCCTTAGTTCCTTCTCGCGAACAAAAAGTTGGGCTTCATCGTCCCTCATTTCTTGTCGTTCCTTCTCTTTGGAAGCTCGTAGCTCTTTAAGAGTGTTTCTCCAATAGGCGGGTGCCTTTGGAGAGCCTCCTTAGCTTCTTTCCTGAGACGTCTCTTGTTTGATGTTAACTCTTGATATTCCTTCAATGTAGAGTCAAGATATTTAATCTGAGGTTCGAATATTTATCTCATTTCCTTATGTACCTTTATAGAGTTCATCCATGCCTCTTCCCGCTTGTGGCTTTGTCGCAAAGCATTGTCTAGATTCTGTTTGTGCGCCCTAAGGTTTGAACTGGTCACACCTAGATCAGACGCCACTTGCTTCTGCTTAGCCCATTCAACCCTGGTCATCTCTTCGCTTTCTTTAAGTCGTTCTTATTGATGCTCAAGTTATCTCTTTAGACCATTCTTGTCACAAGAGATTTGGTTGAAGTTTAACTCCAACTTTTATTTTTCTTTCCCGAGTTGAAGAATAGTTGCTTTGAGTTCATCAACTTCCTCTACAGGGACGAACATTGGTTTATGGCCCCTTGGTTGTGCGGGTGCTTCAATGTGTAAGGGAATTTTGATCTTAAACACTCTGGATTTTAGCCATTATTTATAAGGTTCATTGGTTATATAGTTCTTTTTCCCAAGCTTTTTCCCCTTTCTATGAATTCATGCTCATGCTTTTTTGACCTTCTTCAATAGGTTAGAATCTTCAACCCCGTTGTACAAAATAAAACTTTCCAACAACTTGTCGTCAAGCTTATCCAGTATTGGGTACCTCATTTGCCTTAGAGAAAAGACATGGTTATAATTAGCGCACCCTCTAGATCCCATGAGGGACACATTTGAAAAGTCACCACAGCTAAAGACAACATCTATACCATCATAATCCCGAGAGTACCAAGAAAGCTTGTCGCTGATTAAAGCTACTATCCTTTGTGGCCACTTGATATTGCCAAGATTATTGGTGAATGCTCCCTTATTAGGTAGGTGCCTTAAGTACTAGATGTATAATAAAGGAGCACAACACACAATGGTCTCACCCTTCTTCTCATGTCTTATATGATGGTGATAATATACATCATCGAGGAGAGTAGAGACTAGATTTTTGGACAGGAAGGCACTGATAGCGGTCGTATCTATGAAGCCGTCCAATTTGGGGAATAGGACGATCCCATGGATTACGAGGGCTAAAGTTGCGTTAAAGGCACTTTAATATTTGGATTTTACAAGGTTCCATGCCCTATTTTCAAGAAATTTTGAGAGAAACCTTAGGCATTACCCTTGGTAGTCATATTGGCTGAGATACCCCGTCTTTCAAGACATTGGGCAGTGGATAGCAATTGATAGTCTACAGCTTCGCCAAGACTGGTAAAAGGAGATCGATCTTTCACATAGATTCCGATGATGTTTTAAAATTCCTCCAGGGTAGGCGTTGAATGATAGTCTTGAAAGGTAAAACTAGGGGTGGCAAAACGGGCCCGGCCCGCTGGACATGCCCGTTTTGCCCGCACTTTAGTGCGGGGAGAGCCAAGGATTTAGGCCTTCACCCTCTAATGTGTCTGCCCCGCCCCGCTCCGTTTTTTTCGTGGGCTTTTGTGGCACATGCATTTACATAAAATTTTGCATTTTTAGGCTTAAAAAGTGCAGTGCCCGCGGGCTTTCCCCGCCCCGCCCTCACTTTTTTGCGGGGCGAGCCTAAGTTTTAGGCCCACATCCTCAACTATGATCGCCCCACCCTGCCCCATTTTTTTGCGGGCTTTTGCGGGACGGACCTAAACGGGACAAGCATGCCCGTTTGCCACCCTTAGGTAAAACACCTAAGGGGAAGTTCATAGAACTAGGCTAAAGCAACAATGACCCCATGGTCCACTTTAATGTTCACAATATCAAGAAGATTCCCATACTCTTTTCTGAAATCTCGGGCGTCGTTACCTGATAACTCAGAGATTCGGTCTTTCAAGCCTTCCAAACGTGGGGATTTAAACTTGAGAGGGTAAGTATTTCTTCTAGAAGAACTAATGGCTTTCAAATACTGACAATAAATTTTCTTTTATTTAATTCCCTAAAAACACCAAACGTGTATGCTCAAAAAATCTGAATGAATGATATGCATGAAAAGATTGGTTTACTTTGAGGCATAGACATAAGCTAAGTATAAGTGTAACTAAATGATATGTATCCCATAATCCCCCAACATATAAGTTATATAGTTTCCTTAGATAAGGTATATGGGTAGGTTCCCAAAGTCATGAACCTAGATCGAGGGGACTATCGTTGCTACAAATACTTATAAGACGACGATACCCTCGAGCGGATCTATTCTGGATTAGGCCTTCGCGCCAATCTAGAAAGATATACATCTAGAAGGTTAGCACTATGCAACCATCGGTATTAACAACATGGGTTAAAGATCCTTAGAAAAGGTCCCCGGAATCGAGGATCTTCTTGGTCGATAATTTCCATCACTATAAATACTTATAGGACAACAACACTTTAAAGTGGATCTATTATGGACGAGTTTTCATGCCAACCAAATGAGATATACGTTCCGAAGGCGAACACTATACAACAACCTACTAGTTTATGTTTTTTCTCAGACTTAAGCGTAAGTACCACTCAAAATAATTCCTAAACCCTATATATGAATATGAATAATGGATATATAATAAAATAAAAGAAATAAAATAAAGCTATAAGCAATAAATAAAATAAAAAATCAAGTAAACACAAAAACGAATCATAGGCTAACTAAGTTAGGTCTAACCCTATAAGTTCCCACTAGAGCCGTCATGCAAAAAATACTCGAGCGTCTAAATGCTCAAAATGACACAGAGTCGCCACCATACTTTATTTATTCCTAAGGAAAGGGGAAATAACGATAAAACCCTAAAAATAAGGACAAGATGGCCATTGCAACCAAATACGGGTTCATGGGTTGGTTGTGCGAGGGGAAGCTATTACCACCCCTCACATCTGTTGTACTTAATAGGAATTGTTTAGTTGACTAGGTTTGGATGTGTGCCTACAATGTTTATTTCTTCTTATGCTTGCTTTTATTTATAGGGAAATGAATCAAAAGAAAAAAAGTTAGTTTTTTGTTAGTGTGCTCAACGAGATTTCAAAACCCCACTCATACGTACCTTCAGATGCAATGAGGGATTCATAGCCTCGTAGTTTGTGTAAAAAACTTGTGTGCTGGTTGATTTTAGTTTCGACGCGCAGTGACAGAAAAGATTGTTTGAAAAAGGTTTCAATGCACAATGCAAAAAAATTAATTTAGTGTGTTTGAGGTTCATTTTAAAGTGGAAGACCAACATTCAATTGGCTAAGCTATGCGGCTTGTACTCAAATGCTCGAAGTCTTACAAATATATACGTCCGAGAGGTATTTTCATCTGGTTTTTATAAAAAAAAAGATTCACTGTTTTTGTTTTTTCTTAATTAAATGAAAAAAAATACATATATTTGTGTTTTGTATTTTTATTTTACTTTAAAACAAAATAAATAATTTAATAAAATATAAACTAAGTAAAATAGGGGTGCATTGACAAGGAAGAATGTTGATAGAAAAAGGACCTAAGGCCAAAATCCTAAAAAAATATTAACATTTCCTAACTAATGATAAGACATAAAATAATACTAATAAAAAATAAAATAAAATATAAAACAAGACAAGTTGGGGTCAGTGTTCCCTTGAGGCCGCATGAGCTTTGCGTCGGGTGATGTTCGGCTATTTGAAGACGTTTCTGGAGAGAATCTGGTGGTTCCGATGGGTGGGAGGTGTGGTGGTTTCTGACGAGTTAGCACTTGCAAGAGATTTTATTTTCCTCTTCCTTATTTTATTTCCTTATTTTCGATTTTGTTTGTTGTTATTGTGATGTCACAAATTATTGTTGATATTGTGTTATAGTTATGTAATGTTATGTTGGAAAAGTGAGTAATGTTGTTGTGAGAGAGGGAGTATAATTAAGTTTTGAAAAGAATATTTATGAATAATTAGGTTTGAGAGTTATGTGTTTGAAATGTGCATTCACAGTGGTGAAAGAAGGTGACTTGGAGGAGTATGGGGTGAAAGAGATTTTGAAGTTTGGATGAAATTAATATATGTTTGAGTGATGATATGTTGTGGTTGTTTTGTTTTCCTAAAAAAACTAACCTAAGGAAGGGTTGTATGAGTTTTTTTTTTGTTTTTTTCTAGTGTTTTTCTTCCCTTTTCTCGTGTGAGTATTTTATGTCCTTCCATGTGGTTTGTGGATTGATTTACATAATGATTTTGTAGGTTTTAAGATTAGTGTCAGATGATTTCCTTTTGTTTTAGTTTGAGAAACACTTTGATTTTGTGATTCTTTGTATTGATTTGGATGGATTTGGTATTGATTTGGGATGATGAGAACCATGTAGTTTGATTAATTTGGTTCTGATTATGGAATGACTTTGGAATGAATAAACCGTATTTTGGGAAGTTTGATTTAGTATGATTATGTTGTCACGTGTTTTGTCTTTTTTTGTTCTATAATAATAATAAAAGTGATAAAAGTATTTTTTTATAATTACTAACAACTAATAATAATAACTCTATAATAAAATAATGTTAATAATATACTAATGATAATGATAAAAAATGAAAAATGGTAAATGTAAAATATAAATAATCATAAAAACGAGAATAGAAAAATGGGAAGCAAAAAGCCTAATTAATAAAAGAGCAAATACAACAACAAAAATTATGGTAGAATTCGAATCTGATACCCTATGCTTGCCATCCTTACCATATTATTAACTGACTTAACTGATTAATTTAAAATAAAATGCTTTTAAAAATTATAAAAAGAAACTCAGGCAAAATTGGGCATGACAAGTGAAAAGAATCTTGCTTGAGAGAAGTCACATTATTAAAGTCAAAACTTGACAATATGACAAAATTTGTATGCATGTTGAACAATAGTTCTAATATGTTAAATGAGATCTTGGAAGTTGGGGGGAAGTTTAGGAATATGAAGGCTATATGGTTTGACTATAGTTCTATGAATAAAAAAGTCTAAATTCCCACTAAGAAGTTTGCCTCTTCTGAGAAGAAAACCGAATTCCCGATGAAGGACCACATGTCCCATCATCCCGCCCAACATGTGTACCCTTATAATAGAGGCAACATGACCTCATCTTGGAGGTGTCACCATTGTGGTAGACATGGTCATATAAGACCCCTTTTCTATAGACTGTATGGATATCCTTAGTCCTATAATCAACCAAGGCTCAACAAAGAAAGGGAAGAAAACTCAATCAAAGAAAGTGTGGAAACCCAAGGAAATTGTCACTTGTCTGATAACTCATACATCTCTTAGAGTTTCCTCAAGAGAAGATTAATATTTTGATAGTGGATGCTTAAGGTACATGACTGGTGAAAAGAGTTATCTTGATGAGTTGAATATCTACTATAATAGTTATGTTATCTTTGGTGATGGAGCTAGAGGAAGAATCAAAGGCATAGGAAAACTGGTTAGTTAAGGTTTCCCTTGTCTCGATGATGTGTTTATGGTAGAAGGATTGACTACATTCTTGATCAGTATAAGTCAACTATGTGATCAAGGGCTGAATGTGAACTTCAATAAGCATGAATGCATTGCTTCCAACAAAGATCAAGAGCTATTAATGAAATGATCAAAATCCAAAGATAATTATTACCTGTGGATATCTCAAAACAAAAGTCAGCCTTAACATGTTTGATATCCAAGGTTGATGAGACTAAGTTATGGCATAAGAACCTTGGTTATCTCAACCTCATGAGTATGAGAAATATCACATATGAATATGTTGGGATTGCTAAACTTAAGGATTGAAGAAGGGAAAATATGTGGTGAATTCCAAATAGGCAAGCAAACCAAGATGTCCCATAAGAAGCTCTAACATCTTGCCACCACCAAAATGTTATAATTACTTCATATGGACTTCACGTGGCATATGCAAGTTGAAAATATGGGTAGGAAAAAAATATGTTTTTGTATGTATGGATGATTTCTCAAGGTATACTTGGGTCAAATTCATTAAAGCAGAATATGACACTTTTGATGTTTTCAAATAGCTATGTCAATAGCTCCAAAGAGAAAAAGGGTGTGGGATCGTGAGGACAAGAAGTGACCATGGCAAAGAGTTTGAAAACTCAAAATTCTCAGAGTTTTGTTCCTCTTAAGGAATTGGTCATGAATTCTCTGCACCTATCACACCTTAAAAGAATGGAGTGATTGAGAGGAAAGATATTGCAAGAGTCAATTAGAGTTATGTTGTATGCCAATAACCCACCCTACTATTGCTGGGATGAAACAATGAACATAGCTTGTCACATTCACAATCACGTGACAATAAGATATGGAACCAAAGTTACTCAGTATGCAATATGGAAAGGAAGAAAACCAAATGTCAAATACTTCTATGTATTTGGTAATAAGCGCTACATCTTGTCGGATCGTGAACAAAGAAGGAAGATGAATCCCAAGAGTGATGAGGGAATTTCTAAGATATTCCATCAATCGCAGAACATTCAGGGTATATAACAAATGTACCAAGACAATGATGAAGTTAATAAATGTTGTCATTTATGATACTTCTATAGGTAATCAAGAAGATGATGTATCTCCTTAACAAACTAATGTCCCAGACAAGGGGTTTGACATTGCGTTTGCAAGTACAAATTCTGAAGATACTTCTATCAATAAGAGATCATCTATCAGAATTTAGAAGGATCATCACATTAAAAATATTATAAAAGATCTAAATCATAGACTCATCACCAAATCTAAAGATATAATTTTGGAACAAAGAACCAAAATCCAACCGTTTAACTATTAACAAAATAATATTAACCATTATAAGATACATTTATTTTAATATTATTCATTAAGAAATATTTGATCATCTAGAATTTTTTTTATCGATATACCTTTCCATATATGTAATAATTAAACAAAACGACATATGAACGTCATTATGTTAGTCACACACAAAAAAAAAAACCAACGATTTATTATTTAAAAATAATTTAATTGAAATACACTGATAGTATAAAATAATTTTACACTGTCAGTTAATCTTAAATGTTGAATATTAAAAAATTTGACTTTTATTTTAAAAAATTATAAAGTAATACAAACTGGTGATGACGATGAATCGACAATGTAAATCTTTTAACATTAATAGTGTAAATCTTTTTACATTAATAATGCACAATAATTAATCCCATTAAAAAAAAATTAACAATACATTAAAATAAATTACTAGTGCATAACACTTTTAGGATTTTATGTTAAAATTGTCTAAAAATCTTAACTTTGATATTATTCAATCGGACACTAATATTAACATTTTTCAAGTGAATTTTTAATAATAATTATTTTATATAAAAAAAAGTAAAAAAGTTAGTATTTTTACTTTTAAAGACATTTTTATTGAAAAAATAGATCTAATTTAATTTAAAAATATATATGGTCAAAATACCTTTTAAAAAGAAATACCATACAATGAACATATATCGTGTTATTCACCGCATGGGTAGAAAAAAAAAACTAAAGGCAGTATTGTTATTATTATTATTTATTGATACTGATTTATTGATAAAACAATATTGTTAATTTTTGTGCCAGATAAAAAATGCTGGAAAAAATCAAAATTGAATCAATCTGATCAACAAACGAAGGGAAAAATAATAGAGATTAGAGAGAGAAAGAGAGAGGAAGAAGGAGAGAAGGAGAAACTTCCTCTGAGGCCGTAGTTGAGACTGAGATCGGCGTTCGCTTCGACTCTCCGTCTTATCTGAATCAATCGAATTCGCCGCGGGAAGAATGGGAGAGGTAGCGCGTGGAGGTTGTTGTCCTCCGATGGATCTGTTCCGTTCGGAGCCGATGCAACTGATTCAGTTAATCATTCCCATCGAATCCGCTCACTGCACTGTTTCCTACCTCGGTGACCTTGGCCTTCTTCAGTTTAAAGATGTTAGTATTCATCTATTCCTCAATTTCTTTCTCGATAAACCTTTCCTCACTTCGTTTTTGTTTTTTTTAGTTACTCGCTTGTGATTAGGGTTCATCGTTATGTTTATTGCTGGTTTATCGATTTATCGTTTGAGATTGTTAATCTGCTTAATTTGACCTAATTAAGCTGCAACTTCTTTTTCACGTTAACGAGTTCAAACGCACTGTCGTACGAACTTAATTGCCGTATTCGAAAACTTAATTATTATGTTTTTCACGAGAATTGATTAATTTATTGAACTTCATCGTGGTGCTGTGTAAATCGATGGTGGAATTAGTCTTTGATCATAGAATTTTCACATTAGGAGATCTCAATTTCGTGTCATACTGTTATTGCAATTTTTAAAAAATGATTTATTTTGTTAGGTTTATGTTTGTATTCGTAGAACAGATAATGCAAGCATGAATTTTCCAGCAACCAATTATGTGTTCTTGTTTCCTAATTTCTCTAAAATTGAAGCATGATGATGAGCTTGCTTGAGAGGTTTTTCTAAGCGTAATGTGTTCTTTCTTATGATATTTTCAGCTCAATTCAGAGAAGAGCCCCTTTCAACGAACTTATGCAACTCAGGTGCGTTTGTTTTCTGCTATCATAAGTCACTTTTTCTTTTGCTAGCTTCTGGAACCGGAATATAATGCTTTTCTTATGGGGAAGTTTTAAGTGATGATAATAAATAATGCGTATTGATTATTGCTGGATCTTGCTGCCTCTCAAAACCTTTTGGAGGTGAATTAGTTAGTAACTAGCTGATCCATGGTGACTCTTTATGCGGAGATGTTCTGAATTTTTTTGTCAGCTCTGGTTTTGGGCAGAGTTTTGTTATTTGAAAATGGCATTCCAGTTTGTCTTTACATTGCACACTTTATCATGCCATTTTTATTATAGAAGAGGGATCCTGGTTAATGGATTGTGGACAGCTTGTAGAGTTTTTTCGTTGGAGTTATTATTTCTCACATTACTACAATTTGTAGTTTTGCTTTTGCTGCATATTCATGTATGGTTGGACTATGGAGCATAACTTGTATTTTTAAGAAATTTTATTTGGCATGGTGTGATATAGCATAAGTTTTGCTTTTGATGCTTATATTCATGTATGATTGATGTTGTGATTTGTTCTTCCAATATGGAGGATTTGCTGTCCTCCAAACTTATTGGATTTTTTCTCTATATTTTTGTAAATTTTTGTTTTTATCAAAAAGATACTGATATTTTGCTTCTTAATATGTTTGGGGGATAAATATTGGTCCTTGTGAAGATAAAAAGATGTGGAGAGATGGCTCGTAAATTGCGTTTCTTCAAGGAGCAAATGTTTAAGGCAGGTGTTTCACCAAAAGGTTCCACAACACAGTTTGATGTGAACATCGATGACCTTGAGGTATGTGAATACAATTATTGACAAGGTTGTTTTCCTCTTAATTTATTTTGGAAGTTGACATATCATGTGCTTGTAACAGATAAAACTTTCAGAAATTGAGTCTGAGTTAACTGAGATGAATGCAAATGGTGAAAAGTTGCAACGCACATACAATGAACTTGTTGAGTATAAGCTTGTTCTGCAG
The DNA here is from genome assembly GCF_024323335.1 of Lathyrus oleraceus. Taxonomy (NCBI): domain Eukaryota; kingdom Viridiplantae; phylum Streptophyta; class Magnoliopsida; order Fabales; family Fabaceae; genus Lathyrus; species Lathyrus oleraceus. Next base: position 285,198,852 of record NC_066585.1, read on the forward strand.
AAGGTACAGTTTATTCACTACTTATGCCATAAACTATTATGTGTCTTTTATTCGAAGATTATGCATAATAAAGCGAGAGCAGTGATAATTATCTGCTGCTTCATGCATTTAGCCTAATTGTTCTTTTAAGTGGCCCGGAATGTTACTGCGACCTTTCAAGATGTATATTCATGGAAAATAACAGAAAAAGTGATCTGATTACTTTTCTTTAATTACATTGGAAAATTGAGAATGTTTATCAGTATCTCTTTGTATTGTTGAACTAGAATGTGTTTCACTTTCGCCGACTGTGTGCTTAGATTGTCTTACTTTGTATCCAGAAAGCTTATAACAAAAATGCGGCAGAAAGAAACATTCACTTGAAAGGGTATTTTTGTAAAAAAAGGAAGGGCAACCTGGTGCTATAAAGCTCGTGCCATTGAGGTCCAATGAAGGATCGATGTCAATGTGGGTTTTTACTAAAGGCCATTTTCACAAGTCAAATCTATGACCTCCTAATCACATATGAGCAATTTCATTCGGTATACCAGCTTACCAAGGCTCCATTTCTTTTGTTGAAATTAAGCAAAATCAAATATTCTCAACCGAATCCGAGACACTTTCGAACATATTTTTCTTCCGCCCTTTGTAGTCCTATGTCAAACTCAATTTATTTCCATGTGCTTGCTTGTGGGTTTCTTAACCAACGAATTTCCCAATCCTTGTTTAAATTGTTGCGTTGAGGATAAATTTCACCTAAGTAGTTGTTTACATGTTTGTCTGAAGCTAGGACTGATAGAAGGCAAAGCGGAGTTGACAACGTGCCATTGAGGTCCAATGAAGGATCGATGTCAATGTGGTTTTTTACTAAAGGCCATTTTCACAAGTCAAATCTATGACCTCCCAATCACATATGAGCAATTTCATTCGGTGTACCAGCTTACCAAGGCTCCATTTCTTTTGTTGAAATTAAGCAAAATCTAATATTCTCAACCGTGTTTGAGACACTTTCGAACATATTTTTCTTCCACCCTTTGTAGTCCTATGTCAAACTCAATTTATTTCCATGCGCTTGCTTGTGGGTTTCTTAACCAACGATTTTCCCAATCCTTGTTTAAATTGTTGCGTTGAGGATAAATTTCACTTAAGTAGTTGTTACATGTTTGTCTGAAGCTAGGACTGATAGAAGGCAAAGCGGAGTTGACAATGTGCCAATGCAGGTATTTCTGCAAGCTAAAAAGAGACATAACATACTAAAGATTGAATAATGATTATAATATAATTTGGTTTGGGTCTACCTGATTGTTTCTGTATATTGATTTGGGTGCTGTCAAATCTTATTAGATTAGTAATTATTCTCAATTCTTCTCTGAATGCTAAAGATTAATATGTCCTCTCCAAATTTAAGAAGTGGGTATGGTTTAATTGATATTGTATACTTGTCATTTTATAGAAAATCTGTCTTTTAGATATATAATCTTAATTATGGCAGTTAATCAATGAATAGTTGTTCCCCATTTTCAGGCTGGTGACTTTTTCCACTCAGCTCAAAGCCGTGCCATCGAGCAGCAAAGAGAATATGAATCACGCCATCTGAGTGGGGATTCTATGGAAGTACCTTTATTACAGGACCAAGTAGATATCTTACCTGCACATATTTAACTTTATTCTCGTATAATGTTGGACAACCTTCATTTAATGAATCTAATCCTGCAATTTGTTTTGTTATAAAGGAATTACCAGGTGATTCATCAAAGGCAGTTAAGTTGGGATTTTTAGCAGGTCTTGTTCCCAGGGAAAAGTCCATGGCATTTGAGAGAATTTTATTTCGTGCTACTAGAGGCAATGTGTTTTTGAGGCAGACTGCTGTTGAGGATCCGGTTACAGACCCTGTTTCTGGAGAAAAGGTTCTTATCTGTGTTCCCCTTGTCTATAAAATATAGCATGTAACAATGAGTTCTGCTGTTGCGGACCATGTTTAACGTTCATATATTTTTGCTTTCATTATAGCTCTTATGTAGACTAGATTGAAATTTGTCAAGAAGCAAGTTAGTTTGGATGCATTGGATGGTGATATTTTTAGTTTGTATCCATGATGGATGCTATCATATATCATTTCATAAAATAGACCAAATGCAGGGCTTTTGTGGTCTAATTACTTTGGTTTGTTGGCTGATGTTTTCTATCGATGGCATATTGTACATGCGTATATCACAGCTTGCCATGCCCTGTTGGATTGAAAATTGAGATGGAGGTCATTATTGAGTGATAACCTCTCCATCTATATGATTCTAGCTATTTGATTTTCTAAATTATACATCTAATATTTGTCAGCACTGTACCTATACATTTGTGTTTTCTATTAAAACATAATAGTGAGGTTCTGCATTTTCTTTTGAATAAAATTTTGCCCGTTGAATTATAATATCCAGTTTTGTGTTCTATTCTTTGCTCACTTATGGATGCTAACCTGCAGACTGAGAAAAATGTTTTTGTCGTCTTCTACGCCGGTGAAAAAGTGAAAGCCAAGATTCTGAAAATCTGTGATGCCTTTGGTGCCAATCGATACCCCTTTGCTGAGGAACTTGGAAAACAAGCTCAAATGATTACAGAGGTATGCATATTGATTGTTATTTCTATTGAGGAAAGCTTCTTTATCCGCCTTCATGTTACCCTGACTTTTTATCTCAAGCTTCTGCTGTACTACTTCTTTACAGCAGTACATACAAATCAATTTCTTGGAACCAAATGGATATAAATTCTTAGATTAAGTATGGACAAGCCTGTCATTACTTTTTATTTGTGCGAGTGGGGAATATGATTTAGTAATATTTGACCTTGACATTAGAGATAGGCGGCAGCCTTCCCTTGCATATAAGCACATGAAAATAAACAAAAAACTACTCTTGTAGCACTGAGCGTTAGCCTCAACTGTGGCCCTAGATGGGCCAGGAGAGGATAGGCTCAGTTTCTATGTTTTTTGAGACACCTTCCTTAACTGTTAGATATTATGTGAGTGCATAATTGCATATACATAATACGATAGCCAAAAGGTAGGTAAGAACTATTTCCTTAAATATGTCTTCATAACCGTCCTTGCTTACTGTGAATACTGAGTACTTGTAATGTGTTTTTGATTGTGTTGTTTACACAGACTAACTTTTTTGTTCACAAGCATAGTCATGTTAGTTGAATGTGCCGAATTAGTCTGAACAATTTCTGATAGACTGATTTTAGTCCTTGGATGTTTCCTCCTTCACAGTTGCATTGCTCTGATTGTGTTCTCTAAATGATTCATATCAGTGAAAGAGATTGTTTGAAAATACTAATAATCAATATAGTTGCTCGCAGGGAGCATTATCTTTTCAGTTTGTTATATGTAATAATGACATTAATCTAGCTAACTTGCTTATGTTTTATTTATAAGAAGTCTTGTCCTTTATTAGTTTCTGAAACTTTATAACTTTGGCTATTTGACTAAACAGTTTTAACTAATGGACCTGCAGGTTTCTGGAAGGCTTGCAGAATTGAAGACCACCATAGATGCTGGACTTTTGCACCGAGTTAACTTGCTGGAAAATCTTGGGACTCAATTCGAGCAATGGAATCTTTTGGTTTGTCAAAACATAAACTAACAATATTCTGTGTTATGCACCTGATGAACATAGTCTGACCGTCTACCTTTACATCACATTTTTTTTATTAATTGTTAATTTTTATCCTCTAATATAGTCCGTCCCACAATGCGTGTTACAATTACTTCTTTCACACCAATTAAGAAAATGTTATAAATAAAAGAAATAGAATGGTAATTTTTTCTAATTATCCTTATTAAGCAGTACTGTATTCACCATTATTATAAATGTAAAGTAGAATTTAACCATTTGGGAGTGATGCAAATAGTGTTAAATTATTAGTTATCAATTAGAGGGTACAATTGGTGACGGGGAATTAAATTTTTATTGAAAACTGAAAATGACATTCATTTTGGCACTTTTTTTTGGGTACAAATGTAACAGTCATTGTGGGATGGAGGGAGTAAAAACTATCTGTAGATTAATATTTTTCTTCTAATGATTATTTTCTCATGAATCTTGACCACATTTCTTCAAACTCGTGAAGGTGAGGAAGGAGAAATCCATCTACCATACCCTGAACATGCTGAGCCTTGATGTGACGAAAAAATGTCTAGTGGCTGAAGGGTGGAGTCCTGTTTTTGCAACAAAGCAGGTATTTGTTGTACCAGTGTTCTATTGTTTTATAATTGATTTTCATTTTGTCTAGCCAATGGTAATATTGCCAATATGGTTACTGCAAAATGAATTTAGTAAGCATGTTACCTTGATATTCCAGGTCCAGGATGCATTACAGCGGGCTTCAAAGGACTCTAACTCCCAAGTCAGTGCCATTTTGCAAGTTTTGCATACCAGAGAGTTGCCACCTACCTACTTTCGCACGAACAAATTTACGTCTTCATATCAAGGAATTATAGACTCATATGGGTGAGCATTGTACTTATTTCTTTTCCCTTCATCTGTATTGTGCTTGTGGAAACAGTAGACTACAGCGTACTTATTTATTATGTAATATATGCAGTGCAACATACATATTGTTTGCACGATCACATTTCTGTGAAATGTTTGCCCTCTAAGTTCTTTGTGCTAGTATATACGACTCATTTGGTGGCCATGATAAGTACGATAGAATATAATATACTATCTTATCGTATTATATCAAGTGTTTGTTGAGGCATTAGGATATGATTCAATTATCCCATTGGCTTATCTTATCCTTTTTTTTTTATAAATATTTTTTGTGATAACATTGGCCTATCGTATCCTACTTGTTAGTGTAAATTTATCCTATGAACGGAAATGGGTTAGAAATAGGCAGGGTACAATAGCATTTAGCAATGGCACAACTTGTGAGAGCCTCCCCTGCCTCCACCTTCTTTTCCGCTCAACACCACTACCACTGCTTCACTCCTCTCTAAACCTGCTCAAAACCTTATTGTCGTTGCCGGCCGATACTCTCCGGCCTCCACTGGTTGACATGCCACCACTTTCCGTGCACCTTGACTACCACCAGTGTTGTCTATGGCGGACAAACAAAAAACATTATTTATACTCACAAAAAACAGTAATAGCACCAAAAAATCAAAAATCGTAAGTCATAAAAATTAGATAACAGAATTATGTAGGAATGAAACTAGAATTCATATATAAAGTAAAATAAAATAGATGTGGCATGTTGTATTTACCTCAAAAGATTCCATTCATAAAAGACATTATAAAACAGAACCATAAAACATTATTAAATCTCTAGTCTTCTTCTCTAACTTCAACATAATCTTCTTTAAAGTTATTTGGTATAAACATTTGGTGCAAGCTGGAACATTGCACTTCTTTCCATTAGATGGTCTTTGCCTCTTGTTATTCCTCCATTAATCAATTTTGTGCAAAAAAAATACTGCGAGTAGAGTTTGTATCTCCGTTAACAATATCTATATATTTTCATCTAGGGTCACTTCTCTTTGAACCGGCAACCCTAGAGGTTAGGGAGGTTTCCCAACCCTAGAGGTTAGGAAGATTTCCTGATTTTCAGACATTGTCTAAAACTACACAAAGTAGAAAATAAAATAAAAAACAGAGCACTTAAAAAGAGGTAAATACAGCACTAAAAAACAGAGCAGGAGAAGAAAAAGGGAGAATCAACAAAGTAGAACAAAAAAGAGAGTGGTGGGAAGGAATAAAAAATAAAAGAGAAAAAAAACTGAAGAAGAGTACCTGATGGTTGTGTAAGAAGATAAGAGAAACAGATGGAGAAGGAAAGTCTGGAGAAACAGGAGAAGAGAGAATGAGAGAGAAGAAATGGAAAGGTGGTAGGGTTTTGGTTCTATAGATATTTAATTAGAGTATTTAATGGTGGTTATTAGTCTTTAACCACAATTATAATTCTTTGGGTCTGTTTACTAGTCGCTAAAAAAAATACTCAGACAAGAATTTTAAAATTTTATTAAAAAAATGCAATTTCTGCCATACCGCCATGCACGTTGAATTTGTGACGGCCGCTATGGCGCAGCAATGCAAAATCCGCAACGCCTTGGCTTTTCCATGGCGCTGCAATGCAAAATCCGCAACGCCATGGCTTTTCCATGGCGCTATGTTGAAAATCCGCAACTGCAATCCGCCATGGCCGCAATTTGACAACACTGACTACCACTAAATCTTATAATATAAGGCTTACTCCCTCCAATCACTATTATAAGCAAAAAAAAATAATTATACTTAACTAACTTATAGTCAATTTTACTTTGATTGTACATGAATCAAGAAAATTAATTATACTTAACTAACTTTCTTAATTAGTGTGAAAATAGTTATTTTTGCTTATAATTATTAGGCTGTTATCCGACTCTACTACCTTATTTATTCGTATCCTATGTTCTCCACCAAACAAGACACGAGAGAATGTATTTTCATATAGTACAAAAATGATGTTTATAGCTGCTGGTCGTGATTAGCGCATGGGTAGATCAGTCATTTTTGCAGTCATCCATTTTCATTGTTCTCCTACAATAAATAATACTGTGAGATGGGATCCTTACCCTTGCACTACTAATGTTGGTTATCTATCCCATTGTAAGTATTTCATTGGACTCTTCAACAAGTTTCACACCCAACAGAGTTTCAACTTTCCTTCCATCTCCATTTGGAGTCTCTTAGCTTTACTTCTAATAATTACACTCTCTTTTTGTCTTTGAGCTTCTTGGAGGTCATCATCAATACCACTGTTTTAGCATTGAGCTAGGGGATGGTGCAATTGTGTTAACAAATAATGATTTTGTTTTTACTTCTGCTTTTGAAAGACATGCATCTTATATTTTGAATTTTTTTATATGAACATTTCAGGGTTGCTAAATATCAAGAGGCAAATCCTACTGTGTTTACTGTAGTTACCTTTCCGTTTCTTTTCGCTGTAATGTTTGGTGATTGGGGGCATGGAATATGTTTACTACTGGCAGCTCTATATTTCATAATCAGGGAGAAGAAACTTTCTAGCCAGGTACTCTTTTAGTTTGTATTGTAAATCCATCCTTTTAAAAACAAACAAAGGCAAGATTTTACACTAAAATGAAGAAAATTAGGTAAACTATCTCCACCTTTCTAGAATATGTATGAGTATCTTTTGTGCTTTGCATGGCGAGTGTATATCTTGAAACATTCAGTGAGGACAATGGGCAGAATTTGTATAGGGTACTCTAAAGTACTTGTTTCCATACTCACATTTAAGAAAAGAACCTTGATTTGGATCAAGACCCTCGTAGATCTGTTACACATATTTTGTTAAATGGAGTATATTTTCCCTTAATATGTCTTTTTTTTTTAAATTAACTATGCATTTTTATTCAAATTTGTAGTAGTTTAACATCTCATGCAACTCCAAAAATGTGCAAAAAACTTTAAAATTCTAATTATATATAAAACAAGATCGGCCTATTAACTAAGCCTGCGCCCGTGCCCAAAAAATTTAGGTAGGTTAAACCCAGCAGACCCATTTAAGCTGGTCTGAGTTCAATTGTCATTCCTAGAAACGTTACCTTGTTGATTAATGAAAAAGCTTAGGTAGCCTCATTTGTGTTAATGTGGTCTTTATTAACCGATTTTTCTGTAACTATGTAGATCTCCTACGTAGTATACAGCACATCAAGTACAATAGTTCAATAAATTTTCCAATGTTTATGTTGCTGTTTAATGACTGATGGCATTTGGGGTTCTTTTTTTCCTTCAAGACCGTGTAATAGAAATCATAGAGGGAGATTTGATTTTCTCTGAATTCTGTTTTTCATTATTGAAAAGTTAGTTACAAGAGAGAGAAACATTGACAGCTGCTTTTATAGGTGGGACTGTTTACCTGCTATAGCAGGTTATACCTGTTACAAACTGACATGTGGCAGCTTATCTAGACAGCTATGATAACTAGCTTATATAGTTAGTTATCTTCTAGATGATGACTAGATTAGTTAAAACAGACTAGCTATTCTATATCTCTAATACTGGGCATCAAGAGTGAACAGACCTTAGAATAGGAAGGCTGAAATTTCTTTTTTTGGTATGTTAGTGCGTAAGTTAGTCCCCCCTCCTTAGTGAAGGTGGATTCAGTGCTCAACTGCTGGTCCTCTTAGTCGTTGAAAAGGACTTCACCAACTATTACTAATGCAACTAAGGCTTGACTATAATTTTATTTTTGCTATTTTTCCAGAAAATTTAAAATTTTGATCAACTGTGAAAAGTTTTCAGATTGATATTACAATTTATAATTCGCCAACAATCTTTGCTGGGTGTTGTGTATTACTTTTGCTCCTCTTGCATAAATGTCTCATGAATGTATGTAACTGCCTTCTAACATTGAGTCTTTGGGTGAATGCAGAAGCTTGATGACATCACGGAGATGACTTTTGGGGGTCGCTATGTTATTTTCATGATGTCACTCTTCTCAATCTACACTGGCCTGATCTATAACGAGTTCTTTTCTGTTCCATTTGAACTCTTCGGCCCCTCTGCATATGAGTGTCGTGACCTTTCTTGCAGGTGAATCAAATCCCTTAATTTATAAATCAATACTATCCTCTATGCTATTAGAGATTTAGTCACTGTTCTTTTATTTACCTACTTTTTGATGCAGGGATTCTACCACAATAGGGCTGATAAAAACGCGTCGCACTTACCCTTTTGGAGTGGATCCTGTATGGCATGGTACACGCAGTGAATTACCATTCCTAAACTCTTTGAAAATGAAAATGTCAATTCTTCTTGGAGTTGCTCAAATGAACCTTGGAATTATAATGAGCTATGCCAATGCCAGGTTCTTTAAGAACCACGTAAATGTATGGTAAGTTAATATTTGAACGGTAACATTTATCATTGGAAGTGGTTTTAAAAAATTTCCCATGCAGTTTTGCAGGTGTTCTCATCTGCAATCATCACTTAGTCATTCTATTACTAAACTTGCTTACGTATTTTAAATTGATGTATATAATTTTTATTTCAATGTATCACTCTTTCAGGTTCCAATTTATCCCCCAGGTGATATTTCTTAACAGTCTATTTGGCTACCTATCCCTCCTTATTATTGTGAAGTGGTGCACGGGTTCTCAAGCTGATTTGTACCATGTAATGATCTACATGTTCCTGAGCCCAACAGATGATTTGGGCGAGAACCAACTCTTTGTGGGTCAGAAAAATCTTCAGGTTGGTTAGCTCCCAATCCCCCCCTCCAAAAAAAAAACTTGTTAACAGTATTTTTCTGAGTAATACTTACATGCTCTGTTCTGTTCCTACTAGCTCGTGCTTCTGCTTCTGGCTGGTGTCGCCGTGCCCTGGATGCTTTTGCCAAAACCCTTTATTTTGAAGAAACAACACGAAGCTGTATGCTTGCTTTTATTATGTTTTCCATTTGTTCTTTCCTGGAACTTTCATTTTGCTCTCGATCTAATGTTTATTATGTTAATTCAGACGCACGGGGATGACTCCTATGCACCACTTCCAAACACGGAGGAAAGCTTGCAAGTGGAATCAAATCATGATTCCCATGGTCATGCGGAATTTGAGTTCAGTGAAATTTTTGTACATCAACTCATACACACTATAGAATTTGTACTTGGAGCAGTATCTAATACAGCTTCTTACCTTCGTCTGTGGGCCCTTAGGTATGTCTATAAATGGCACAGTTGTTTTATTCTCTACTAATAATGCTGGAGCCCCACAAGAGATACAAGATTGGAACCTCACACAATTTTATTTGTCTATTTACCTATAGATTTGGTTTATGCATGTGCTAAACTACAACTATACATTTACTAATGTTTTTCTTTTTGTACCAGTCTTGCTCATTCAGAGTTATCAAGTGTATTCTATGAGAAGGTTCTGCTTATGGCATGGGGGTATGTTGTGTTTAGAAATTTCTGTTAGCATTTTCTTTTGTCCTGATAATTAATGTGGGGATTGATTTGTAATTGTTCTGTCTGATATTTCAGGTACAATAATGTGGCTATTCTGATAGTGGGTCTCCTTGTTTTCATTTTTGCAACTGTTGGAGTGTTACTTGTGATGGAAACTCTGAGTGCCTTCTTGCACGCATTGAGGCTTCACTGGGTGGAGTACCAAAACAAGTTTTATGAAGGAGATGGTTACAAGTTCCACCCTTTCTCGTTCACATTGCTAGACGAAGAGGATGAGTTGATATAAAATCATTTAAATAAGAATGAGAAGTTATATAGCTTCGAACAAGTATTGATTCTTTCATTTGCTGTATCTAGTCAGTGACTACCCGATTGGTATTTGCGGTATTGTATATGATGGAATCCTGGGAGCTTTTTCTTCCGACATCATGCCGTATCTTGTCTATTTATTCGTTGTGGTAATAAATATATCCCAGTTAGTGGTGTAACTTTCTATCAGATACTAGGCAGGCGCGTTTCACTAAAAAAATATACTGGGCTTTCGCCAACTGTAATAATTATTACTTTCAAAATAAATTATTTTTATGAAAAATAGTGTTATATTGATGTCTTTTTTTGCTATAAATTCTACTTCAGTCGTGGATAAAGTGAAGACCATGAGACAATAACTCTACTCAAGAGAAAGACACGTGCATTAACTTTTGCGAGCATTCAAATCTCCAACATTACATCTCACTATAATTAACTAGCTATTTCCTTTAAGTCCTCCTATAGAACAAACTATAGTTAAGAATGGCCTTTCAAGTAGCAAAGTATTTTTTTTACTGCTTCTTGATGAAGTTCAGTTAGTGATTCTATTAACCTGTCAATCTTCATGGTCGGTTAAGAAGTTGATACGAGTGGCTATGATAGACATTAGACTTTCAATTATGTTTAATAAGTGTCAAGTGTTGTCAATCTTTATTCCATCAATATCTTGATTAAATTTATACTGAATTTAATTTTAAAAAAATAGATTTTAAAAAATATGAATTTATACTGATTTCTTTTTAAAAATTAGTGTTAATTAAAATTAAAAAATAAAATATAATTTATACCTATTTTTACCAAACATATATAAAATTGATTTTGAAAAGGTTATAAGAAATAGGAGTAGCATATATAGTTGTGTAATTAAAAAAGAATATGCAGATCCTAAATTTTGGAAAACTGGTGCTAAAGGTCGGCCCTGGTTCCAGCTCAACTAGATTGAAATCATTTATCTTAATTATTTCTACTACCTAATGTTTCTTTTGACAAATAAAAATTTCGCCTATAGATACTACTTATATATCAAAGAAAGTATTTCATTATTTTCAAATCCATCGTCTCAAATTTTTTCATCATGGATTATTTAAACTCTAAATAAATTTTCATCATTTTCAATAAATATCAAATCATCTATATATAAGCACACGATCAAAAAATTACTCGATTCAGTTTTCTTTTAGAATGCGTCTTCGTGAAAACCATCCTAATTACAATAAGTGTCAATTCGACTATACCTAATAGAGTATATAATAGTTAGTGGTGTATACTGTGCCAACTGTATTCGGTTAGTGCTAGCTGCTCTATATATAAAGAGCCACTGTATTCATTCTTATCATGAAATATAATATTATTCTTTCTCTCTCTTATGATACTCTATTATGGTATCTAGAGCTCCTTTTTTTCCGATCCAGTGACCTTCACACATGGCGCCACCGTTTCGCAGCGACGACGCCTTTTCTTCCTCTCACATCAAGCTTTCAAATCTGATCTCTGTAAAGCTTGATGATAAAAATTTCAAGTAATGGAAACAACAAATTGATGGTGTTGTTCGTGGCCACAAGCTTCAACGCTTCGTCACAGTACCGGTGATTCCTCAGCGATCGCCGTCGTCTTCCGATCCTAATCTCATTGAGGTGAATGATGCGTATCTTGAGTGGGAGCAACAAAATGCTCTCATCTGCACCTGGCTCCTCTCCACGATCTCCGATTCGCTGCTTCCGAAACTTGTTGATTGTACCCACGCATGGCAGGTATGGACGGAAGTTCACCGTTACTTCTCCACATTGCTCACGACGAAAGCACGTCAGCTTCCCTCGGAGTTGCGTCGTCTTTCCAAAGGTAATCTCGCAATTGAATCGTTCATGATGCGCGTGCGTGAAATCAATGAGTCCTTGATTTCAATTGGGGATCCTGTTCCCCTTCGAAACCTAATTGAGATCGTTCTTGATGCACTCCCTGAGGAGTACGATTCTATCATCGCCGCTGTTAATAGTAAGGAAGATCTCAACTCTTTGGATGAACTCGAATCATGTCTCCTTGCTCATGAATCTTGCTTGGAGAAGCATCGGAAAGCGATTCTCACGGAACCGGTGTCTGTTAATTTGACACAAGCTCCGTCGTCAACCTCGTCTTCTCCGGTGGAACCTTCGGCGCCTACTACAGAGTCTTTTCCGACTGGCACTAGTCACGTGACTGCTCATGCTGAGAACAACAATTACAACACCAGAGGAGGCCGATCTGGACGTGGTGGCGGTCGTTTTGGCCGTGGCGGTGGCCGTTTTGGCAAGCCTCAATGTCAGATCTGTCACAAAACTGGCCATGACGCTTCAATATGCTATCACAGGTATTCGCAATCTCCGTCTATGCAGTTTCCACCACCTCGTGCTCCCTTCAATCCATTCCAGATGAACACTCGTCCAGTGTATGCTCCATCTTTTGGCTATGCCGCGCCTAGACCAACTGCATCCACACCTTCTCTCCCACAAGCGTTTATGGCAAGTGCATATCCTATCTTCAATAACCAGTGGTGGTATCCTGATTCAGGTGCGTCACATCATGTTACACCTGATTCTTCTAATGTGTCTGATGCTCACTCTGTGACTGGTTCTGAGCAAGTTTACATGGGGAATGGCCAAGGTTTGTATATCAACTCTATAGGTTCCATGAATTTACCTCCCCTACCTTTCCTCACACACCTCTCACCCTTCACAATTTACTTCTTGTTCCTCATATCACAAAGAATTTGATTAGTGTCAGTAAATTTGCCCAAGATAACCAAGTTTTCTTTGAATTTCATCCTTATTTTTGCCTTGTTAAATCTCAGGCTTCTTTTGAGGTGCTTCTTCGTGGAGTTGTAGGAGATGATGGTCTATACAAGTTCCAAAATCTCTCTTCTCAAGTGCCCAAGCCTCCCTCTAGTCTCAAATCTAGTGCTGTTTTAGGATCAAATTCTTATAGTCCTAGTACATCTTGTAATACTTTACTGCATTCTACAGCCAACAATGTTGCTATTCCTGCTTGTACTACTGCTATTCCAATCAATAAAATTGACTCTTCTTGTGTTACTTCACCTCTTGCTTATTCTACTACTTGTGCTAGTTCTGCTCCTACTCCTAATATTATGTCTAACAGCAAGTATGCTTTATGGCACACAAGACTTGGTCATCCTCATTATCAAGCTCTTGCTGAAGTGCTTAAAACTTGTCACATTCCTCTCCCTTCCAGGTCCCTAACTGAACTATGTACTGCCTGTTGTCTAGGGAAATCCCATAGACTGCCTACCTCTCTATCCACCACTGTTTATACACAACCCTTTGAGTTAGTTGTGTGTGACTTATGTGGACCAGCTCCCATACAGTCATTAGGGGGTTACTCCTATTTTTTGACATGTGTAGATGCCTTTTCTAGGTTTGTTTGGGTTTTTCCCTTGAGACTCAAGTCTGGTACCTTTACTCAGTTTGTTCAGTTTAAAACCATGGTTGAGCTTCAGTTTAACTGTAAAATTAAGGTTGTACAGAGTGATGGAAGTGGTGAGTTTATACTTCTCACCAAATTTCTCACTGATCTTGGTATTTCTCATAGGTTTACATGCCCTCATGCTCATCACCAGAACAGTTTAGTTGAAAGAAAACATCGTCACATTGTAGAAACAGGCCTGGCTCTATTAGCTCACTCTCATTTACCACTCAAATTTTGGGACCATGCCTTTGTTACAGCTGCTTATTTAATCAACAGGCTGCCTAGTGTATCTCTTGCCCACCAATCTCCTTATTTCAAGCTTCTTCATAAAACTCCAGATTACTCTCATCTTAGAGTCTTTGGCTGTGCCTGTTTTCCTTTTCTTCGCCCCTATAACACTCATAAATTGGGCTATAGATCCCAAGAGTGCATATTTCTTGGCTACTCCACTAACCATAAGGGCTATAAGTGTCTTGCAGCCACGAGACGTATCTACATCTCTAAGGATGTTTTGTTTCATGAGACACAATTCCCTTATGCTTCTCTATTTCCTTCAACTTCTCCTGCTGCTACCACATCTTCTTCTCCTCCCACTTCTGCCTGGTCTATACCAGCAGGTCCTCTTTCTGTAGCTCCTCTCCATCAAGTTATTTCTATCCCTGCTACCACTACTGCTTCTGGCAGCAGTTCTATGTCTACTTCTGGGCATGCTCTCAATTCTCCTATCAGACCACCTTCCAGCATTACCTCTCCTGCTCCCAGCAATACATCTTTGGCCTCCCCTAATCCCATCACCTCACCTATCACTCCTGCATCTCTCACTCCTCTTACCTCTAATATTGCAGAGGCTAGTACTATCTCTCCTTCTTCTAGTCCTGAATCTGTTGCTCATTCCAGCCCTGAACCAGCCCCCCATCCAACCTTTATTCATCCCCATAATACTCATTCCATGCAAACTAGAGCCAAAAGTGGCATTATAAAACCTAGACTTCACCCCACCCTTTTACTCACTCATGTGGAACCTACTACTGTTGGTCAGGCTTTGGCCTCTCCCCATTGGTTTCAAGCCATGAAAGATGAATATCAGGCCCTGTTGAAGAATCAAACTTGGACCTTGGTGTCACCATCTGTTTCTAGGACGCCAATTGGCTGCAAGTGGGTATTCAGGGTTAAGGAGAACCCTGATGGTTCCATCAATAAGTATAAGGCCAGGTTGGTGGCTAAAGGCTTCCATCAGCAGTCTGGTACTGATTTTACAGAAACTTTTTCACCGGTAGTTAAACAGGTTACTGTCAGAATTGTCTTATCTCTTGCAGTGACACACAAATGGCCTATCCAGCAAATTGATGTGAACAATGCCTTCCTGAATGGAACCCTTAAGGAAGAGATATATATATGCAGCAACCTCCTGGTTTTGAAGCTCCTGACAAGACTCTTGTATGCAAGCTGAACAGGGCTATGGGCTAAAGCAGGCTCCTAGAGCCTGGTTTGACAAGCTTAAGAGCTCTTTACTGCAACATGGTTTTCATGCCAGCAAATGTGATCCTAGCCTATTCCTGCTTCATACTGCAAACTTAACTATAATGGTATTGGTCTATGTTGATGATATTATCATCACTGGTAATTCTGCCCCTTTCATTACCAAGCTGATCAGCAAATTAAATACTGATTTTTCTCTGAAACAGTTGGGAAAATTGGAGTATTTTCTTGGCATAGAAGTTACTCATTTGGCTAATGGTTCACTCTTTCTTTCTCAAGCTAAATACTTAACTGATTTTCTTGCTAAGGTTAACATGCTCAATGTAAATAGTATGCCTACTCCTATGGTATCTACAAGTAAACTGTCAAAAGTTGGCTCTGCTGCTATTCCAGATCCAACTCAGTTCAGGTCCGTTGTGGGGGCACTTCAGTATGCCATTATTACCAGACCTGAAATCTCATTTTCTGTGAATAAGGTTTGCCAGTTTTTATCTCATCCTTTGGAAGAACATTGGAAGGCAGTTAAAAGGATTTTGAGATACCTAAGTGGTACTCTACATCATGGATTACTCATTTAGCCTGCTCCTGCTCATCAACCTCTATCTTTGCTTGGGTTTTGTGATGCTGATTGGGCATCAGACCCTGATGACAGGCGCTCTACTTCAGGAGCCTGTGTGTTCCTAGGCCCTAATTTGATTTCATGGTGGTCTAAGAAGCAACAATTGGTGGCTAGGTCTAGTGCTGAGGCTGAATACAGGAGTATGGCCCAACTTGCTGCATAAATCCTATGGGTGCAGTCCCTTCTTCTTGAGCTTCACTGCAAAATCTCCATTCCCAAACTTCTCTGTGACAATCTCAGCACAGTCACTCTTGCACATAATCCTGTTCTGCATAATAGGACAAAACATATGGAGCTTGATATATTTTTTGTGAGGGAAAAGGTATTGTCCAAAAACCTCATTGTTGAACATGTGCCAGCTATGGATCAATGGGCAGATGCTTTAACCAAGCCACTTTCAGCAGCCAAGTTTCTTCCTCTAAGGGACAAACTGAGAGTGTTCAACAAACATAGTCTGCTTGCTGTACCCTCAGTTTCTAAGGGGGACTAATAGAGTATATAGTAGTTAGTGGTGTATAATGTGCCAGCTATGCTGTGCCAGCTGTATTCGGTTAGTGCTAGCTGCTTTATATATAAAGAGCCACTGTATTCATTCTTATCATGAAATAGAACATTATTCTTTCTCTCTCTTATGATACTCTATCAATATCAAATTTGAGGAGCTTGTATCAATCCATTAAAAGCTCTTTTCAAATTGTAGAAGATATGGTTGCTTCCCTTCTTTACATATCCAAGGTGTTGATCAATAAAAACTTGTTTTATAAGCTCACAATGTAAAAAAGGTAGATTTGCCATCAAATTGAAAGACATTCCACTTGTTTAGAGCAAACAATGAGATAATCATTCTTATTGTATTATGACTTGTTAACGGTGCAAGTACTTTAGAATAATCAACTCCACACTCTTAAGTACTAAACGAGCCTTGACCTTGACAACTTCTTCTTTTTCATTCATTTTTTCCATAAATTCATTTTACTCCCACTGTTTTTTCTCCTTATGACAGTTCCATCATTTCTCATCCATTGTTTCTCTTAATTGTTTCAATTTCTACATCCATAGCTTTTCTCCATTTTGAACTTTTAAATGTCTCATCAAATGCAATAGGATCACTTCCAGCAAGTAAGACAAAGTGAGTCAATGTCTTTTCATCCGAGAGCTCTTCACCACTTGTGTAATCATCCATCCAACATATAATCATCGAAGTTCATTTGATTCTTCCCAATCACATGTGCATTATCTTATGCTTATTCACTTTCATCACCCTCTAGTTCAAGAGGTGTTGGTTTTCCTTTGTCAGAATTTTCCAATTCTAGTTGTTGTTATAATCAAACACCTCATCTTTGAAAACAAAAACCTTATTATTAAATGAATATAAATACAATAAGCCTTACATTCTTCATTTCACTCATGCCTTACATTCTTTCTCTTTGGATATCGAATATGCACATAAGCAATTGATTCAAATTGATGCAGTCGGAATCACGAAAGAATAGCAAACACTACTAGAATGATAACACATGATTACTATTGAGAATATATCTAGTGTGAGTAATGTGGATAATAGTCTCACATTGGTTGAAAATATGGAGCCTTAAAGTATTTATAAGTAAGAGAACTCACCCACCTATAACCTTAAGGTTTTAGGTGAATATGTGGTGTGTCTATCATAGAGGTGTTGCTAAAAAAAGAACAAAATCCCACAATGTTCAATGCTTCCTAGTGAAAAACTCCCTCAATAATTACAAGTGCAGAATCTTGTTAGATAAACTATGGAATCCCCGAGATAAAGAGAATATTGCATTTTATTAATCAAAGATAACATTGACAACCACACCCAAATATGTTTAAATACATAAAATGAGCTTTTAATCTAAAACATAAATAAAATCGAAAAAAGAAATCTTAATAAAATTTTAATTAAAAAAGAAATAAAATAGAAATTTACGGAAAATATTAAAATATTATTTTTGGATCTGAAACAAACTCAGATGACTTAAAAAGATTTCATACATCAGTCCCGTCCACCTTTGAAGAGCTTGACCCTAAGTTTTTTCTTGATAAAGAGCCGCATCTACTTGATATTCATGAATGTCAACAACATTAAAAGTATCAGATATATTCATGAAATTCGGAAGAGCTACCACATAAGCATTATCATTGATCTTTTAGGTCACTTTAAACGGGTCATACTTATGTGGTTGCAACTTGATGTAAGTATCAACTGAAAATCTCTCTTTACGCAGAAACACTATCACATCGTCTCCCATATTGAAAGCTTTAACTTTCCGGCATTTATATCGCATAGGAGGCAAATCGTTTGATAGCTCATCTGCGATAAATTCCTCGAAATCCTCTAGGATCCCTATCACTTATTCTGAAATTGTTGTTTTCTCCTTTACAACACTCATCGGCCCTTTACTCACCACTTGAAAGAAAAATTTAGTTTCTTTAATAGCCTCATCAAGCTCCTTTTCACTTTGCGTTATCACCAAAAAACTATATTTTTTTCCTCCTAAATTTCCATTAAAGTGCAAAACAGTAGTCATAAATTTTTATCTATGCCCCATCTAAACATCATCACGTTATCCCGTTCTCGATAATTGATATCATTGTCAAACTGCCAAAGTCTACCAAGTAAATTATGACAAACATTCATATCAAGAACATCATAAAGTACCTCTTCTCTATAATGCTTTCTGATAGAGATATAAACTCTACAAGCTAGTGTTACTCAAACTTGAGAGTCCTTGCCCATCTAACAAAGGGTGTATGGCTTTTCATGGGATTATGTGGACAAATTTAAATAATCTACCAATTACTGCGACTCCAGATTCTCTATGTTGCCATTATTCACAATCAGACTACACACTTTGTTCTTGATAGAACAATGTGTTTTAAACAAATTCTTGTGATGTCATTTATCTTGGGATGCTAGTTTAATTTTCTACATCACAAAACTTTCCTTCTCATCAGATTCTTACTCTGAAAACTCAACCCTTTCACATTTATCATTCTCAACTGCATGTCCTACTCTTTCCTTTTCCTCTTCCCTTTCTTCTGTAAGATTATCGACTCTCATTGTTGAAAAAGCATTTGATCTGTGACCTCTTCCATTACAACAAACACATGTCTCTAGTGGGTTTAACATATGAATTATTCTGTCTCTAAAATGGTGTCTTACCCTGTTGGACACCGCTAGGACTGTTAGTCCTCTTATTTTCAAGGTTGGAATCCATATTTGTTGCACTCTTTTCTTTGTCGCCTACTGATTTAAAGTTATTCTAGGGGGAATACCTAAAATGTGATAAATTTCGAGGAGTTTTCTCCATCAATTATGCCTTCAAAGCTAGACTGGATGCCTCTGCCATGATTCATACAATCTCTAAACCCATGTTCTCATGCAAGGACCCCTTTAAGCCACTGATGTATCGAGCCACTTTTTGGCTCTCTGATTCTCTCAATTCATTACGCTTAGAAAGACACAAGAACTCAACTGTGTATTTTGTCATAGTTCTCTTGCCTTGAATACACTCAATATACATCTTATAAAGAATATGTTCTTAATTCTCTGGTAAAAACCGCTCAATAAACAATTGCTTCATTCTTCACCAAGTCCTGGCTTGTCCCTTCCTTTGCCTCTTCCTCTGAACAATAAGTTTATCCCACCAGATAACAACAATACTCTTTACCTAATTGCCACCATCTTAACTTGCTTGTTCTCAGGGACGCCCATAATGTTGAAGAGCCTATCAACGCCGATCTTCTAATCCAAAAACTCACCCACTCCCATCGTTCCATAGAATAATGGAATATCGACCTTCACTCGATAATCATGTTTTTGACGATTCCCATGATCACCTATCTCTTTTTCATAGGGTTCTTATTCATCATAACTCGATTTTTCAACAATAATAACACAATTGCTTCTGTGCTGCGAAACCCTATTCGGTTCCTTTCTCGTGTCTGTTCCCTGGTTCTCGTTGTTGTTGGTGTTGTTCACCTAAGTTGTTAAAGTCACCATTTATTCAGTCAAAGAAGTTAGGGCCATGTTAAAATCCACAGTAATACCCTCAAGGTCTAATCTGGTCAATGGTTGATATCCCATGACTGATCAAGCTACAAAAATAAAATAGGAGAAACCTGCTCTGATGCCACCTGATGCAGTCGGAATCACCAAGGAATGGAAAACGCTAAACCTATAATGATAACATAATATTTCAAGCGCAAAACCTGTCAGATAAACTCTGGAATCTACCAGATAAATAAAATACTTAATTTTATTAAATCAAAGATAACCTTGATGACACCACCCAAAGGTGTTTAAATACAGAAAAAGAAATCCTAATGGACTTTTAATCTAAAATAGAAATAAAATAGAAAAAAGAAACCCTAATGAAATTTTAATAAAAAAAAGAAATAAAATAGAAATTTACGAAAAATATTAAAATGTTGTTTTTGGGCTAGAAATAAACTCGAATGACGTAAAAAGCCTTCCTATATCATAAATACTCGAAAGGGATCAACATCTGGTTTATGACCAAACCAAGCTTCTTATGATGTCATATTCTTCACACAAAAAGTTCGACATCAATTTCTAATATGATCACTCTAAATAAATTCCCCTTAACAAAAAATCTTCGACACATTCTTATTTTCTAGTAGACTTCTCACCATATTCACAATTGTTCTATATTTTCTCACCGACAAGACATTTTAATATGGTGTGTGTACTGTCCAAAAAGTAAAGGAGTTTGTGTGTCCCCCCTGCAAGGGTAGGGAGACTCTGAGGCCCTAGTAGATATATAACACATTTGAGGGTGATGGCTAGCTCACGGCGGCAAGTAGCCATGTAAAGTGGTTTTTGAGGCTGTTTAAGGGACCAACTCACATGAGGTGAGAGGTCTTGCTGGTGATCGGAGCCACTAGGTTGTAGGCGGGAAGTTAGATTAATGTTGTTGAGGCTACTTAAACTGGAGTGTTATTTGAGTAGTGTTGGATAGTAGTAAGCGCATATGACTTGAGAATCCCCATATTCCTTTGAGGGATAATATATTTATAGGAGTTCATGATCCCTAGGTTTCTCTTGGAAAAGGTCGTCGCCCACCTAGTCAAAAGGTGGACGACTAAATCCATATTCCCAAGAGAGATGTGGGTCAGTAAGGAATATCACTTTCTCTTTATCCAAGACATGTCTTATCCCACGTTTCTTTTGTCTAGAGGCGAGGAAAACCTAAGGGTGAGGCGATACCTCCCTTCAGGTGGCCTCGCGTCGTCGCCCTTTCCTAGGGCGGTTCCAAGTTGTCGCCCTAGGAAATGTTATTTGCAAATATAACACTACACATTCCCTTAGGCACGAATCCTTTGACATAGGACAAAGTTTTTTTTACTTGCGTCTAATGGGAGTACCCGATAATTGATGTTTTCCCTTATGAGGTTCTAGTTGACCTTTAGGAATATAGGCCTTTACAGATCTACTTCCATGCAGCTTGGACGATGAGGCACTAAGTCCCTCATGCAAAACGTATCTCCTTTTAGGAGGGACTTCCATTGAGCCCTCTAGCAAGACTCGACACTAAGTCTTTGGGGATTGATATAGGTCGCACCCCTTATGCATGGTTTTTTGGATGCGATCTTGCGTCGAGGACATACTGAGTCCTTCAAGCAAGAGCTTTATTAACTTTGGGGATTCTAAGTCCCTCGAAGATTATATCATATATCCCGACTAGGGCTACATTGAGTCCCTCAAGTAGTACATTTTAACCTTTCACGCGGGACTTCTATTGAGCCCTCTAACAAGATTTGACACCAAGTCTTTGGGGCTTGATATAGGTCGCTCCCCTTAGGCGTGGTTTTTTGGAAGCAATCTCACATGAGGATTTACCGAGTCCTTCATTCGAGATATTTATAAACTCTGGAGATCCTAAGTCCCTTAGAGGTTATATCATGTAACCCGACTAGGGAGACGTTGAGTCCCTCCGGTGGGATGTTTTAACCTTTCAGGTGGAACTTCTATTGATCCATCTATGAAGATGTGACACCAAGTCTCTAGGGATTAATATAGGTCGCTCCCCTTAGGTGTGATTTTTGGGAAGCGATCTCGCCCTATGAGATACTTAGCCGCTCAGGTGAGAGCTTTAGTTTGGCCAATCAAGCATAACCCGCGAGGGCGGCCAAAATCTCCCTATGAAAGTTCAGTCGCATGATTGACTCAAGGGACGAAAAGGATATTCATGTGGAAGTCCAACATATAATTTCCTCGAGGGGAGGCAAGAATCTTCATGTGGAAGTCCAACATATAATTTCCCCGAGGGGTGGCAAAGATTTTCACGTGGAATCCCATCATATTCATATTGCCATGAGAGGCAGAAATGATCTTCTCGTGGAAGTCTAACATATAATTGCCTCAAAGGGAGGCAAGGATCTTCACATGCAAGTCCAACATATTCATATTTCCATGAGAGGTGACAAGGATCTTCCCATGGAAGTCCTAAATATAATTTCCTAGAGGGATGGAAAGGATCATCATGTGGAAGTCTAACAAATTTATATTACCATGAGAGAAGGCAATGATCTTCTTGTGCAAGTCTAAGATATAATTGTCTCGAGGGGCAACAAGTATCTTCACATGGAAGGCCAACATATTCATATTGCCATGAGAGGAGACAGGGATTTTCCCATGGAACTCCAACATTTAATTTATTTTAAAGAGGGAGGTTCGTGGAGAAACAAATCATTTGAATGCTTGTTCAAAACTACACAGGCATAAAATTTACTGGAAAGTTACAAATAATTTTAACTACAGTAATATTGGAGGTGGGGTGTGTTCCAAGTCTGAGGTTGGAGCGATTCTTCAAGCTCTTGCAATTTGTTTGCTCCGTAAGGGAGTTTTTGGTATATGAAATATGGTCCTTCCTAGTTAGGTTGTAGCTTCCTATGATGTGCATGTATTACTACTTGCTTTAATACCAAGTCACCCTCCGGCATCTTCCTTGGCTTTACCTTGGAGTTTTATCTTCTGGCGGCTCTATGTTTGGCAGCAAACTCTTGGACACGGGCGACTCCTTATAGCTCTTCGATCATATCTTCTGGCCACTTCAATCATAAATTGTTTCCTTCTTCATCTAAATGGGTTCGTCTCCATGACAACGTCTCGATTTATATGGGAAGAATCACGTCCACCCCATAAGCCATGCAAAACAAGGTTTCCTTGGTGGTGGACTGTGGCGTGGTATGGTATGACCATGGTATCTATTGGAGCAATTCCACCCACATACCTTTGGCATCGTCTAGCTTCTTCTTGAGTCCTTTAAGGATTATTTTGTTTGCTGATTCAGCTTGCCCGTTTACTTGAGAGTGTATAACGGACATTAAATTTGTATGCACACCCAAATCCTTACAGAAGTCAGTGACCACAGTGTTGGCAAATTGGGTTTCATTGTCTAAGACAATGGCGTCAGGAAGTCCATATTTGCAAATGACCCCCTTCCAGTAGAAACGCTTGACTCATTTTTTCGTGATTTTTTTCCATTATCTTAGCCTTTATCCATGTAGTGAAGTAGTCCACTCCTACTATCAAGAATTTTAGTTGCCCAGGAGCTAGAGGGAACATGCCCAAGATATCTAATCCAACTGGTAGAATGGCCAAGGTGAGGTCATGGATTGGAGGAACTCTTCCGGGCGTGGTGAAGGTGAACATGTCTCTGGTATTGATCGTATTTATTGAAAAAGACGATGTTGTCTTTCATTAATGTGGGTCAGTAATAACTTGCTCTTAATAGCTTGTGGGCAAGAGATTTCCCATTGATATGGTTGTTGTAGGGTCCCTTATGGACTTTTGTGAGAACTAAAATGATGTCTCTCTCGTCTAAGCATATAAACATGGGAGTATCCTTCCCCATTTTGTAAAGCATACACGAGAGTAAGGTGTACTTGATAAGTTTTCTTCTGAAGTTCCCCACTCCTCCCTCGTCAAGTAGAAGTTTTCTAGACTGCAGGTAGCACAGTATGGGCGGAATCCAACTGGACTCAAAGACCAATTCCACGTTGTATACTTCATTTACCTCGATGCTGGAGGGGGGGGGGGGGGGTTCCTGTATGACTGTCCTATTGAACCATGCGAACTTCGATGTGGCTAGCTTTAAAAAAAGGTTTACACTGAAGTTGTGTTTGCGGGGTACATAGTCTACTTAGAAAGAAAGGAAATGGGAGGACATATTTCGTATTTTTATAGATATTTTATCAACATGGGCTCATTGGCCTGATATTGTCCCGAGACCTGGTTGGCTACCAGTTGAGAGTCACTTTTGGCCTTTAATCTGGTAACCCTCATTTCCAGGATCAGGGCCATATAGGAAATGGGCACCTTGTATTCCGCTTGGTTGTTGCTGGCAGTGAACCCAAACTTCAACGCTTACTCAATAACTATATCGCCCGGTCCTTCGACCATTATTCTGACACCACTTCCTTTTATGTTGGAGGAATCATCCATGGATAACACCCATTATGAAGGTGGATATTCTTCAACGGGTGAGCTGAGCTCAACTACGAAATTGGCTAGTGCTTAAGACTTAATGCTGCCCCTCGGAACATACTGGATGTCGTATTCTGATAGCTCTATCGACCAGGATACCATTCTTCCATCCAGACCGAGTTTCTTCAACACTTGACAAACAAGATAATTAGTTTTCACCAGGATGGCGTGCCCTTAGAAATAGGGTTGTAATTTTCTCGTTGTGGTAACAACGACTAATGTGAGCTTCTAAATCTTCTAGTAACGCGTCTCAACGCCCTTTAACACTTTGCTTGTGAAATACATAGGTCTCTCTGCTTTGTTTATTTATTGGAATAAGAGCGAGTTCATCGCCCATTCCATGATCGAAAGGTAAAGGAGCATGGGTGAATCGTACTTCAGGCGAGTGAGGATCGGGGGCGACATGCGAAACTCCTTGATCTTGGTGAGTCTTCCTACCACTCATACGTCCATTTGAACTTCTCCTTTTTCCTTAGGGTGGGGAAGAAGAGGAAATCCTTATCTCACAAGAGAGGAAGCGATAAAGGGAGGTTAGGCGTCGAGTAAGCTGTTGAACTTCCTTCCCATTAGTGGGGCTCCTCATATAAATGACTGCCTAGAATGTGTCTGGTTCAGATTTGACCCCCTCCTCGTCAGCATGAATCTTAGAAATTTCATCGGATGTACTCCAAAATATCCTTTGGTGGGATTTAAGTGCATGCCATACTTTCTTAATGATTGCAGGAAATCCTTCAGGTTGTCGACATGGATGTGCCCTTCTTTTGTCATGATAATCATGTGCCCTTCTTTTCCCTGATTTAATATGAATGCGATTTTAGGGGAATCCAGGGGATCCATCTTGATTTGGTTGTATCTTGAGTGGGCGCCCATGAAACTTAGCACACAATAGCCTAAGGATATGTCAATTAGGTGGCCAATATCAGACAACAGATACGAGTCCTTGGGGAAAGCGACATTCAGGTCTGTGAAGTCTACGCAAATGCGCCATTTGTTGTTGTCCCTCCGTACCAGGACTACGTTGGCCATCCAGGTGGGGTACTTCGTCTCAATGATGAATCCAACGCTGGCAACCCTATTCTCTTAACCCACCTTCCAATTCCTCTGTGCTATTGGACTGGAGGTTGGATGGATGGAAAAGCGATAACTCACGACTTTAGTGTCTATACTAGGTATGTCTGAGGGCCCCCAGACAAATAGGTCGACGTTCCTTTTGAGTCGGTCGACTAGCTCATGCTCTTCCTCTGCAGACCAAGAGGTGCATATCTTTTGTAACTTGATGGGCGTGAGGTGATAGATAAATTAGCAAGTGTACTAATCTTCCAATGTAATAATAAGGGAGATTTTTTCCCAAGTATTAATCTCAAGGACTGCTTGACAATACAAAGTCCGTGTTTCAATTTAGGTAAACAAAAGAATTAGGGGTTTTGGATTATTAGTTTGAAAAATAGAAAATAGAATGCAAAATAAAGTAAAGAAAGCAATTGAGTAGTTTAAAAATATTATGAGTGAACATGATAGGGAAGGTGTATGATTGGATTCATCAACAATAGTAAATTAACCTTACAATAACTTGATTCGATAAGACTACCGATTTTTAAGGGCATTTACTCATAAGTCCTTAGTGAGAAAACCTTTAATCATTCAAATCAATCCCTATGTCCATAGTGAATTATAGATGAAATTAAGCATTATTTTAATCAAGAATATTTCGGTTTCCACAGGGTATCCTTAGGCCTATGTGATATATGCTATGAATTATTCATAATAAACGTTAACAAAGTGTTCTCGCATGGGCCACACACAACTTAAATTATATTACATATCTCAACAGGGTCTGGTATTTGAGTGGATATGTGTTTAAAAACTAAAAAACCCATTAAAAATCAGGTTTCGAGTAGAACCAGACTCAAACCCAAAAAATCCACTGACCCACTCATCATACATTTATTATTATAATTTTAATGATTTTTATGAATATTAACTTAGTTGTTGCAATTTTAGTCTCTTGAACATTTTCTATTTAGTAAACCATGGCTTTAACTAATTTTGGATATTTCACTCTTTGGTTATTTTGATGCTAATACAATTTTATGTCATACAACTTTAGTTTCTTACTAGTATTTTATGATAATATTTATTAGTTGATGTATCATTAATTATTTTATGATGCTAAAAAATAGTAAAAATATGTTGTCTAATTTTTTAAGAAGATAAAAATGTTCAATTATTTTTATAAAAAAATATGATGACTCATCATTTAATTATTTAATATTAATAAAACAGAAAATTTTATTTAGTCAACCCACTATCCAATCCAAAAATTAATGGGTTTGCACAAACCGACCCATTGATGTAGCGGATGATTATTTTACCCCATCATAACCAGAATGTCCTATATGGTTTGGGTGTTGGATTTGGTCAAACCCAAACCAAACCGGCCCATGTACACCCCTAATCTCTATCGTGCTAAAGTTTTTTTAAAGATTCTCTAACAAAATTGCATTCATGTTTAAATTGTTTTCTACAATTTTCAAAAGCACTTCTATTTAACTTCAACTTAAAATTTGATTTTTTTTGTTTGAGTATTGTTCTAAAATTAATTCTGATCTTCCAAAAACAATTCTCTTAGAAGCTATAATTCATAACTTTTGAGTTTAGTAGAATCATTTTTACATTTTTTATTATTATTTTTTGTTACAATTCCTTTTAGTTTTTCTTATTTACCCTCTTTAATTTTCATCAATCACTTCTTTTCTTTTTTATTTGATTTATTATCATTTTAGTAATTATACATTCAAAATCCATTTTAATAAAAAAATTCAAACAACATTAATTGATAATAATCACATCTATATTATTATTGTATCCAAACATATATCAATTATATTAAATTCAATTATATTAAAATCAATTATACTAAATTCAATTCTCTCAAAATCAATTAGATCTACCTATAACTGTCAAAACGGACTATCCGGTCTTAAATTGGATGATCTTGACGGGCCTTGGGTTTTTTATAGGACTGGGCAAAAAAACTCTATTGTAATATGGACTCAAAAATTATTACTCGAGTCTGACTCTTTACGGGTTTTGAGCTATCAGACTATAATCAGACTATTTTTAAATTAATTTTTATACACAAATTAAAATAAAACAGCGTAATATTTATTATAAATACAATAAAAATTTATATTATTTTAAATATAATACATTTTAAGTATTAAATTATTTTAATTTAATACTTTTTTTAATCCTGAATCTTAATCTCGACGTTTATTTTGATCCATTAACTTAAAAAATATTCATATTGGTCCCTTAACTCTTCAAAAAGTAACATGTTAGTCCTTTTAAACTAACTAGCGATGAATATAGCGATCAATTTTTGAGTTTTTTCATCGTTAATTAGATGAAAATGACTAATATTTTTTAAATTAAGAGAGTAAAATGAACTCAAGGTTAAGATATGAGACAAAAAATAATATTAAGCCTAATATTTTTTATAAATACTATTTAATATATTAATACATGTCTAAATTATATAAAATAACACTCAAATATTTAACATAAGAAAAACTAATAGAAAATGAGAAAATTGTGACGTAAAATTAAATATCAATTTAAATATATTAATGTATAATATTTAAAAGATAAAGATTGAATATGATAGAGACACAACATAGTAAAGAGGAAAAAATCAATGTGTTATTTTGGAAAGCGAGAGTATAAATATTAATATTTTTCTAATTTATAGTTTAGCGGGCCTAACAAGCAACTCGTGGCCCATATTAGATAGCGTATTTTTTAAGGCCGAATTAAAAAAACCCTGAAAAGTATGGACTTTAATTTTAAGGTATAAACCTACGATTTTTCGGGTTATGAACTAGTATATTTTGGGAATTTTTTATCTCATCCAATATGGTGGAAAAACACCCTATGAAAAATCGAAATTGCCCCTCAGATTTCGGATATGCATCTCCAGACACACCATACACCATCTTATGACGCACCAAATGAGTGTCACCTCACATTAAAACAAAAATTTATTTCGGAGATGCATCTCCGGGTATTTTCAACAAAATATATTGATATTTTAGCAGCTTAGTGGACATTCCGGAGATGTATCTTCGAAGGTTTGAGGCGAAAATTTGAAATTTATGTGACCTTTGCATGTCTAATATTTTCGGATATGCATCTCCGAAATAACTTGAGAAAACACTCAACTGCCACACAACCATACTTGTTTTCTACTCGAAACCTTACAAAAAATTCTTCCATTCTCAATCTATTCAATCTTGTGTTTCATCACATCAAAGGGAGCAAAAGAAGTTGAAATTCCAGATAAATATCATTTATTTCAAGCCTCATTGCTCACATTAATTTTTTTCAGTCGGAAAACCTTGCGTTTATTCCGAAGATACATTTTCGAAGTTTGTATACGAGAATACATCTTCGGTATCTGTCTGTTTTCATTTTTCCAACTCTATTTATAGTAGTTTCAATTATTGAGTGTTTTGTTGTAATTATTTTCATTAGATATGGTGCACCCCGATGTTTTCCCCAAACATGTTGTGTCTCTAGATGCCAAAGATGTTGTTGTGAAGGCGGTAGATATTGACAACCAATTTAAAAATAAGAAAGAGTTTGAATTTCGTGATCACATGCTTCAATAAATTGGTACGGAGGCCCGATAGTGGCTCGAATGGAAGATGTGCGTTTGTGACAATGATGTGCGAAAGAAGTGTGGAATATAGACATTCTCTCCAAAAATTTAAACAAGATGACACAAGTTCAAGAAAATGCGAGTGTCCCTTTAAGTTGCGTGGTTATATGAAAAGTTAGTCGGTCATCCAATTTCGTGTCGCTTCATGCCGGAAGAGAATGAATGTGTTTCAAACATGACATTAAGTTTGATTCAACCGAAAAATATACTTGCAACTTTGAAACATAAAAGATCCGAAAATGTCTCAAATGTCAAACAAGTTTACAATGTTCGATATCAAACTAATAAGACACTAAGGAGGGATATAACTGAAATACAAGAACTCTTAAAACTGTTGGATGATAACAATTATGTGTCTAGGTACCGAACATGATATGTCGCAAATGTCTCCTCAAGCGTGACACTCACGCGAAAGTTTAAGCTTAATGAGTGCACCTCTTTTGCAGATCTGAAATACGAAATGCATAATCTCCTATTTTACGGAGATAATCGGAAAAATTGTGAAGCTCGAGTACTGTTCACCGTCAATTAACAACGAATGCAAGATTGAGTTTAACAACTATGAGCTCAAGACAGATGCAAATGTAAGGGTTATGTAGAATACATTTTTCCATTTCGAAACAAAAGTTTTGCTCAAGTTGGAAGCGACGATTTCAAGATCGGTCAAAGATATTGTGAAGATGTTGAAGTGTCCACCTGGATATTAAAATGTAATGTTTCATTTTATGTTAAAATTACCTATGTAATGTTGTAATGTTGATTTTATGTTATGAATGATAATTTTATTCTGGTTTCTCCATCTGATTCTGTTGCACATATTTTACCAGCCAGATTCTGAAGATGCATTTTTGGATTTAAAAAAACCAACTACTAGGATGTCAATCAAAATGACATAGATTATGTGTTTATTGAATATCTTCATATATATATATATATATATATATATATATATATATATATATATATATATATTATATATATATATATATATATATATATATATATATATATATATATATATATATATATATGAAGATATATCTATTGAATTTGAGGATATTTTTGTATTTTTATATAAAATACTAGTAATTATAAGATGCACTAAAAAAATTCCATTCATTTATGTGAAACACTTGGTAAAGAACCTCTAGCCTAAACAACCTCTAGTCCTCCTGCCTAATACATAACTTGTACGGTAGTTTATTTTCTATAATTATCATTAATGCGTTTGTTTCAAGTCATTTAGAGACATTGTAAATCTGGTTCGAGGTCTTTGAATCTCCTATTTACTCGAATTATTTCTTATTAGTGGTTACTATGAAGTACCTTTCATATTGGAGTAGTTCTTTTAATTTCCTTTAGTAGCTAAGAAATATTGGTAGAAAATATAAGTTCTTGCTTGTTAGAAGGTTTCAAATTTGTGTATACCATTGTTATTGTCACATATATGCGTTTTAATAAATTAATATGAATAAACAGAGTAAAATTAAAAAAAAACAGTTTCATTAGGAGATCACAATTTAATCCTATTCATCAACTCTAGAATTTTACAATAGATTTGATAACTATTAGTTAGTCAGAAAGACACACTCTTGATATATAATCACAAGACATTTTTGGGTGAGAAGAGCAATTCTTTTCATAAATAATAAGGTTCAGAAACGGTTGTTTACAAATTGTGTAGCTAACAAGCTCCAAGCACGGTTTAAAACAAGACTATGAGGTATTCATGTTTTTACCCAATACATAAAAAAGTAACAAAATGTTTTATACAGACAATAGGTAAAATCAAACTACTGAGTAGTAGTAGCAGTAGTATGAACAGCAGCCACAGTAGAAACCATGGAGTCCACTCCACAAATATTTTTTCCCTGGCAAATCTTGTAGTATCCATTTTCTCCCCAATTCTCTCCCCATGAGTTTTTAATGATCCAATATGGCTTCTCTTTCATCCTAATCGGCGCATACGCTCCAGAACCATATCCAACCAGTAACACTCCATGATCAAGCCTCCTTGAACATACATATGGACATGATACTCCTCCAATATATGTCTGCATAAATACCGCATTTATAGCAACTGCAAGAGGGCCATTTTTCACAAGATTGGCAGCAATCTGGTCTTCATTAAGCGAAACAACACTGAAATTCGCCACTGATGCAGCAATCTTCGTCTTGTCGAATTTGCAGACACCTTTATCAGTTCCAGAATATGGATAGTCTTTCTCTCGCATGACTCCACCAGATTTTAGAATGTACTCAAAAGCACTATTCATCAATCCACCATTGCAACCGGAGTCGCAAGAACCCGCCTCCTCAGGATCACACTGCACATGAGAGTGAATCCAAACCAATTTAGACAACCAAATTCACACATGTATTATAACAATTTCATGAATGAATGATAAGTTATTAAAAGTTTAACATTAATTAGAAAGAGAAAAAAAACCTCATGATCACAATCAACGAGTTGTTGCTCACTAAGACTGACAAGTTCTCCAGTAGCGAGGTAATGAGCACCTTCAAGAGCACCAGTGGTGCTGAAACTCCAACACGATCCACAAGAACCCTAATTCGTAATTACAAAAATCAAAATCAAAATCAAAATCAAAAAATAAATAATAATCATATTTAGAAACAATTAATACCTGATTCTTAACGGCGGTAACTGCTCCTTTCTCTCTCCAATCAAAATCAGCAGGAAGATTATCAGTAGGAAGAATAGGAGCTGGTGTTGCATCAGACGGCAAACTTAACCCTCTCAATCCCAAAACGGAATGCCGGAACTCCCGCGGAGTCAGATCCGAGAAACGCGTAACACCGTGAACCGCCGAAGGATCCATTATCTGATGTCTCTTAGCGCGGTGCAGGTTAGTCTTAAACAAATTGAATCTGTAATCATGCTCATCCTTGGAAGAATAGACCTTCCCGAACCTATGTTTGAATTGATTAAAGTGATACTCTGCTCCCAACCGCACTCCTCCGCCATCGACCACCTGCCGGATTATTGGATCTTCGCCGTCATTCGGTGTCTCGGATGAGAACGCCGTGACGGAGAAGAGGAAAACAATAAACAAGAGAATGAAGGTTCGATGATCCATGACTTGAGGAATGAGGAATGAGGAATGAGGAATGAAGAGAAGGGAGTGGCGTGAGTCTACAATTTATAAACTTTGCAGTTACGAAAAGAAAGGAATTTTAATTTTGAAAATCAAATATTCTCCGTAATTTGTTAGGTTTTGTTATTTTTCATAAGATAGGAAAATAAGAATATTGAATTTGAGTGTCCACTAGCGATTACTTAACAGAAAAGTAAGTTTTATTAACTAATAGATACACGACACGTGGATTTGGGTTTTTATCAAAATTGAAGGACGGTTACAAGAAACTGATGTACATGACACGTGGGTTTGGATTTTCATCAAATTTCAACGACCGTTAGAAAAACAGTTTGTTAAAAAGGACTTTAACTTTGTACTCCATAATCATATTTCTATCCAAATCACATAAACTATTACACATAAGATTTAACTAATATACATGGTTAAATATTTTTTTATTGAAATATTCATGATCAAATAATTATAGTTAGATTTTTAAAAATTATAATTATATTTTTAAATTATTTTTAAACTAACACTATAAATAGTTTTAGTTATAATTATATAGTATTATTTTATTGATAATACAGTAACATTTAACCTTATAATATTAGTAGATAATTTTTTTTTACATTTAGTCAATCATAATCTTTAAACTTTTAAATATATTTATCTTTTATCATGATTACTTTTAAATATCTGATGCATTAATTAAGATATCTTTACTGAGTAAAATTTCATGATAGTTGGCTAAGGATGTGAGTAACTCAAAGTCCATAGTTTAATCTCAAACATCTTTAAAGTAGATTTCACAATTCATAATTTATAATATTATTTGCAATATTTGATACATAATAAGTTAATAGATTTTTTATTTATTTATTTTACCTTTAAAATCTGCAGTAGTTTCATTTTATATTTTTTAAAAAGATTACAAAAGTCCCTGATATATTCGTATAACTCTTTACAAATTTAATAACATAACACCTTTAATAATTCTTTAATGCATACTCGTATAACAAAATCTATAGCTATATTGAAAGTTATTATGATATAGATAATATCTATAAAATTTTATATTAATCAGAAATCATTTGACATGTCAATAAAATACATAAAAACAAAATTTTTACAAAATTTCATAAAAATCATTAATTGTTATCATTCTCGTTAATATATATATATATATATATATATATATATATATATATATATATATATATATATATATATATATAGATATATATATAT
This sequence comes from Lathyrus oleraceus, assembly GCF_024323335.1. Classification (NCBI taxonomy): domain Eukaryota; kingdom Viridiplantae; phylum Streptophyta; class Magnoliopsida; order Fabales; family Fabaceae; genus Lathyrus; species Lathyrus oleraceus. Next base: position 285,232,260 of record NC_066585.1, read on the forward strand.
ATATATATATATATATATATATATATATATATATATATATATATATATATATATATATATATCCTCTGGTCATTATTATAAACAACAAAATATTTTTTGATTCATTAAATAATTGATGTATATGATCTAAAATAATGATCAAATACAACATTTATTCAATGAATCTAAAAAAAAATTGTTGCTTATAATATATACATCCTCCAAGAGTAAGTTTTTTTAACTTACTCCAAATCATAGTCTTTGAATTGAATATAATCTAAGGATTAAATTAACATTTTTACTTAATTAACCATTAGATTAGATTCAATTCAAATGTCTTGATTTGGAATAAGTTAAAAAAAACTACTCTTGGAGTAAGTTGATATATATATATATATATATATATATATATATATATATATATATATATATATATATATATATATATATATATATATATATATATATATATATATATATATATATATATATATATATATATATATTGATTCATAGCGACAAGTCAAATTTAGTTTCCTCTAATTTTCTCACTCGAAGTTAAAAAAAAAGTTTCTGATTTGAAAACTAAAAATATGTATATCAACTATTTTGTTTTATTTTCTTCTTTGTCATTTAATCTTTCAAAAACCAATTTTATGATATGAATATTCACATTGTGTCTTTTGTCTTTATAAATTTTCGATAATTTAAAATTTTCACGTTATTTTTATTCCTGAATCATTGATCTTTAGGGGTCTAATGAATGTTGTTTTGGACGATTCATGTGTTTTATATGAATATGTTGAAGTATGTCTTAAAATCTTTGAATGATGATTATGTCCAGGTTGTAGTTGCTTTAGATGTGGATAGTTATAAGAGTGTTGGTGCTCTAGAAGTGTCAAGTTTGAAGACTGGAAAGGGTTATGTCATAAATTCAGGTTGCTCTTATCACATGTGTTCGAGAAAACAATACTTTGAGACATTTAAATTGGAGCAAGGTGGAGTAGTTCTCCTTGGTGATAATAAGGCTTGAAAGGCTCGTGGTATATGTATGGTCAGACTCAAAATGTTCGATGATTGTGAGTTTCTTATTCACAACGTGAGGTATATTCCAGAACACATACGAAATTTGTTCTCCATAAGCATGTTTAATGATCTAAGCTATTGCAATAGAGTTAAACATGTGGTGTTGAAGATTTCACAGGATGAAGTGATCATATCTAAATGGTCTAAAATATGTGGTGTACATATTTTAGAAGGTTCAAATCTTGTTGTTCATTTATTATCAACTAGTGAAGACTTTCATGACAAGAATAAGTTATGTGATTTGAGGTCAAGGCATGATGATTGCCTGAAGGCTGTTTCAAAACATTTTAATGAGTTTTGCAAAAGATAAGAGATAAAAACGCATGTGACCACTGAGTTGTCATTGAATTTATGGGGTAAGGTTGGTGGCAAAGCAACTTACTTGGTTGGTATAAAGTCTCATTAGGGGAAGAAGAGTAATAAACAATGGATTAAGCTTTTGGAAACTATGGCAAAGAAAACTCAATTTGAAGTGGAGTTTCCTACTATGGATACTAGTAGTATTAAGGAAATAGTTACAGAGGCATCTGATTATCATTTGACTCGTGATAAGGTAATAAGGAAGATTATATCATCTCAAAGGGACAATTATGCTAGGCTTGGGTGTTATGCTTTTAATGTGGCTTATTACAAAATTCAGAAACAATGACCTTCAAGGAGGCATTCGAAATTAGGTGGAGTCAATGATGGTTGAAAAACCATTCTTGTAGGCTTCTTAGATTATCTAGGAAAAAAAGGTGATCGGAAACAAGTGGATGCAAGTGGCAAGATCAAAGTTCAAGGGTGGCTTGAACATGATCAAGGTTGTTGAATATTGTTTCAACATGGTAGAAAGCAACAAAGTGGTTAATGGTTAAATTGGCATCATCACAATTTCAAGTCCAGGTGAAGATTGTTAAGTATGTCTTAACACCTATGAGTGATGAAGAGAAATAAAATATGTTTTGAGATTGCCAAAAATAAGCCAAAAAACAGCAAGAATGTCCGGCTCAGGCGGTTCGTAAATATCAGATTTGGTTGGTTCGGTTTGAGGACCCGTTCATTTAATGTTAGAATATTGGATATATATATATATATATATATATATATATATATATATATATATATATATATATATATATATATAATATTAATTTAAAAATAATCTAAATTAATATAAAATACATTATAAGATATTTATAATATTTTATTCTAATAATTAATGGATTGTGTTTTGGATTTTGTTATGAATTTGTTGGATTTTAACAATTATAAATATGTATCTATTTTGTTATTGTATTGTGACAATCTTGAGGACTTTAGAATTAAAGAGAGAAATAAGGGTGTAGATTCTTTTGGAAACATTTAGATTTATATAAGGGGGTCAGAGAATACTTCTAAATATCTTGGGTTTATGTGATTACTATATTGATAGTTTTAGAGATTGGGAAACACTTGGGTAGAAAATAAGGTTTGTTATTAGGAACTTGGAAGACTATTTTCTTGTAACTCATTTATAATTTCTTGTAACAAATTTTAAGGTACAGTGAATTGGAAAGCTAGTTTCTCCCTCAAACGTAGATCATTTAATCGAACTGGCTAAACAAACTTTTTGTGTTTTTTTGTCTTTTTTTTTTTAATTTTCTTCTGCCAAGTTTATTCAATGTCTTATTGCATTGAAAATTATTATTGTTGAAAGTCATTTATTTTGGTTGTTATTGTTCTTTGTCTCACACATCAATCTTATTGGTGTGATTTAATTCTGAATACTTATTTGGAAGTGGCTTTAATTATTCTATCAATTTCACAATAGAATATACATATAAATTTTAGGGATTGTTCACTACACTCCATATCTTACTCACCTACCCTGGATTTTTTTTAAATTCCCCTAAAATTTGGATTTTGGAATTCAAACACACCAAAACACATGTCAAATACAAGTAAAAAAATCTGGACTTTATAACCCAATACACCACATCAAATCCAACCCCTAAACCACAACCAAATCAAAGTTAAATATATGTCTAAATTTCAAAATACGGAATCAACTTATGAATTTCAAAAATTGAAAAGTTTCATTTAAGTACTTACACCTTATCTTCCCATCTTCTTTCCTTTCAATTTGAAATAACAACAAAAAACCTGTGTAGAAAAGAGCTCTCACTAATGTCTACTCTTGTTCCAACATTGTTCCAATGTTTCTCTCAAGTTATACTCGTGTTTATTCAAACCTAGGATCTTCATCAACTTCTACTCATCTTCATTCAGGCTAAGCAAACTCATTTCTCACATTTATTAAGTTTCTCATATCCTTATATTTTTATTATTTGTGATGAGTGCAAGGAATAATATGTTATAGTTATGCTATATCAAGAAACATCTAATAGAAATGTACAAGTTGTTTGGTCTTAATAAGATTTGGTATGAATTTGAGACATTTGAGGGTTATGGTACATGAATGAATGAATTCTACTCTTGTGCGTTTAGTCCAAATTTTGAAATTCAGACCCTTTGTACGGATAACAAAATTCATATTTCTCTATTTTTTAATTTTGTTTGCTAATACTTTTTTTTTCACTTCTTTGATTTTGACATGCTTTTTCTTGTTTGATTATAGAAAATTGGCTGATGAACAATGGTCGAGTGACCCAACATGCTTCAGTACAAAGGGAGAAAGTTAGATATTCGCAATTTGCAGTTTAAGAATCTTCGTGTACTGCTAAAGGATTGTTTTCCCGGTTCATGTATCTCTAGCTCATGATGAAACACCCATTGCTTCTGTTTATGATGATGTACATTGACATGATTTACATCCACCAATTGGACCTGATGTTGTCGCAGTTCCTAGTTTTTCATAAGGCCCTAAAGACACTTCACCACTTCTTCTATATGCACACCATGTTGTTGTTTAAATGTGGAAGGGATATGTACCATAAATGTTTAATTACTTTTTTAAACATTTATTTTATACTAATAGAAGTGTATGACATTTATGCATTTGTTTTTGCAGTACTTTGACACGTTGAAATGTAAAAACCATGGTAGGAAGATATCAAAGATGTCACAGCCTGATGAACCATGGTTTCAAGAAGGAGCTATCTGGGTTGAAGAACTTCAGTAGGACTGGATATGGTTATATTAGCCATGGTCCATTATCTGAATTTATATAGAGATGGCACACAAAGACGTCATAATTTCATCTTCTGGCCGATTATACGACTATTACCCTTGATGATGTATAATGCCCCTACATCTTCCAATCATAGAAATATTTTTGGATCACTCTAGAATTAGAAAACCTGAGACCTTTGACCTGATGGTGACACAATTAGGGGATGATCTAGGTAAAACCCAAGGGGAGATAGAGGAAATCATGCTAGATTGTCATTATTATCAAAAGAATATATTAACCATCTGAATGTAGTTGTGGATGTTGTGGGTGATGAGGCACATGTTACATATCATAGAGTATGTGCATTTATGACATACTTCTTGATATTAGTTGGCACGTGCATATTCATGGACAAAAGTGTGACTTACGTCTATGTTCTCTACATTAAATAATTCACGTACTTGAAGAGGATTCACGAGTACAATTAAGGGGAATCTTGTTTGGTGTACCTCTACTCCAAGTTATATAAAGGTAGTTTATGGAAGACGAGACATATGGGAAGAAACAACTGTCTATTTCATGTAATTTATTTACACAATTATAAATATTAATTTCATAATACTTGTGCTACACACTTAGTGATATTTCATTTGAACTATTTCCAAGCATGCATCTTCCAACATTTTCTAGGTATCATTGTGTGGGAGTATGTTAAAGACTTCTTTAAGGATTTGCCACATGTGTGGTCGATTATCACATTTAAGGATAATCTAGAAACTGAGTTGTACAAGATTTCTCTTGATCGCATCATGACGGGTGATATACGTTCCACACTGTATGGTAAGCATTATCAGACAGAACCGTTAAAGTGATATCCTGGTACTCTAGATGACTGGCTTGTGGGTCTAGACTTATGTACCTGCATCTATCTAAGCAAGTATTGCAAAAATTTGGGTATTTGCAAGGACCTCACATTGTTGCTCATATGATTGTCCACCGCAGAGATTATGATGCGATATTTATAGACTACCATGGGTATCTAGTTCTAGAGAATGTATATCGTGTGCCTGATCTTTTTCTATGGAGTACATTATAGGAGTACATATAATGGATTTATAGAATGTTCCATCTTTACATGATACCATAGCTATAATGAGATTCCCTAGTTTAGCTCATCAAGAGTTACTAGAAGAGGATCAGACAAGGGCGGACCATGCCTTTAATGTATTATCAATATGTCACTTTATTGTTGATATTGAGAGAGTGGTCATAACTATATTAGAGTTTCAAGAAGGAACTTCTTAGAAGGTCACTCTATAGAAAATCTTAGCATATGCTTGACATGCCTTGTAGTATAGGAGGAAAATGAGGAATAAGGGCGTTACATATACACAATAGTTATATTTTTATTTGTATTTTGTAAACAATTTGAAAACTTGTATGGTTTATTATATTTAGTGAATGATTGATGTATGGTTTATGAATGAGTTATGGAAAATAAATTTTAGTTATGAGTAACTTATGTGTATGGTTTATTGTGTGAACAATGTATGCGTTGTCAAATGATATGAAAATTTCTTCCTAGTTACTGTCAAGGGGTTCATAATATTATCCAGGGGTTTGTCTGGATTTTGAAATTCGAATCCACCCCATTGTTCTAAAATGAAGACCAAGATAATGCGTAAAATAATGTTTATGGGTGTGTTTGGATTTTGAAATCCATATTCACCCTCATACAATCAATATTGTTCTTGAGGTTAATCCAAAGATTGAAATTTGGATACTTTTTTTAATAGATGTGGGTGTTTGTCTCATAATCCTCACACCTTACGGTTATAACCATGGGGTCATTATCATGTGGGTGGATACATGAAGAGTCCATCTCATAGAAGGTGATATTAGATTCCAGGGATTCCATCTCTCCCAACTCAGAACTAGTGGGCGAACCTTCATGGTTAGGATTTGGCCAGCGTACCTTCTATAGACAGAGCTAGTCACCCTTCCCCAAATAAATCCTCATGCAATTGTATTAAAGGTGTGGCATATGGTTTTATATTCTCCCTTTACTCGGTTCCTTGTCCTTTTTGTAGTTGGAACTCCCATAAGCATCTTACACTTAAGAGTTGGATCCGTTTGGTATTTGGGTGGCGTCACCCCAGACATATTTCTTTAGATGGTCTTCTTGGATGATGCGTTTTATCCCCTTCTTAAGTTGATAACAATCTTCAGCATGGTGCCCCTTGACCTTGTGAAATCTTCTCCACCTACTAGGCTTAAGCCCCGTGACATATGACTTAGGAGCTGGTGGTTGTGGAATTTTATGCATGTGAAGGACTCACGCCATATTCGTTCATGGTGGGTATTCAAAGTCGGGAAGCTCTCTGCATATTTTTAGCTTCGGTTGAATGTTGCTTTATCTCTAATGGGCGTGGTGTATTGATTATTCTATGACTTCTATTGGGTTACCAGGGGTACGTTCTTTAACATCTTTAGCCTTCTTTTCAGCATTGCTTTCCTCTCCCTTTATATATAATTTTTCCTATGTCACCACCTTATCAAAGGAATCCACAAGCCTATGGGCAAGGGATTCATTAAAATGTCCTAACCTTAGCCCATTTTCAAATGCTCCTACAAACATTTTGTGGTTGGGATGGACGACCTTGGTTGTCACCTCATTGAAATGGGCAAGATACTTTCTCAGAGGTTGATAAAAACCTTGACGAATGTTGAAAAGGAAGGTGGCATACATCTTTTTTTTTCCTGCTTGCTTCAAACTGATGAACTAGTTTCTTCATACGGTTTTGGTAGCTAGTGAATGAGAGTAGAGGCAGACCCATGTACCACCTTCAGGATTCATCTCTAAAGGTTCCAAAGAGAAACTTGCATTCCATGGAATAAAAAGATCCAATAATCTACATTTGTTTGTTGATGGAGGCGACATGCTCGTATGGGTCATTCCACCCATCAGACTTGGCCAACCAGGGCCGCTTGAACTTTTTTGGCACCAGCGCCCCCCATATCTCACCTGAGAGAGGTTGGGGGTCTAGGTTTTCAATTTCTTCTAAAGGGTCAACCTCATTCTATCATTGTTTGATATGGATTATCCTCAAGGTTTGATTATGATGGTGTAATTCGTCGATGGTAATCCGCATCTCGGCCATGACATTATCTTCGTTGTCAAAGTCGCTACTGCCACACCCTAAATTTTCCCCATAAGATTTTGCACTTGTTAATTACATATGCATATTCACCATGCCATGACCATTTAATATGGTTATTAAAATCCACTTGCATCACAAGCTTAATATTGAGTCATGTGTTACTTTGGAATAAATAGTATAGTTTTCTTTTGCATCTTGCATTGTTTCCTTGGTTTTACACCATGAGACCTTGGACATTGGATCCTCATCATTAGTATGGTTAATTATTCTAAAATTTGAAAAAATAATGTGATTGAAGCTTAAGCTTACAATTCCTTTGTTTATTTTTAAATTAACCAAGCTTTGATTAGAGCACATCCTTTGTAGAGTCAATTAGTCTTTTAAGCTTAAGAGTTTTAAAGAGAATATTGATTTTTATTCTTTATAAAGAACCATGTCATTTATTATGATATGTCATCATCATCACATATATTGATATTTTTAAAATACCAAAAAAACACATTTTGCATTCCACATAAAATAAAGTAACAAGTTTTTTTTCATCATCTACCTACACACATATACATTACATTAAATATTAAAATTAAGCTTTTATTAATGAAATAAAGAGAGTGGGTTGTTTGACACAACTTCGTGTTCCCTTTCAGCCATGTCAGCATCCTCATCTCAAAACACCAACATGTCGTCTTCTTCATGTCACCACCATCAAGCATTACATCCATACTGTCATACCCCAAAATTTGCCCGTCGATATTTCAAAGCATTCCTTAAGACCCTCTGACTTGTTCTGCAAGGCGCTGATATCAAATGGACAAAAACTCAGCTCACAACAGGCCCAGTCCAAAGGCGGCCCAAAATAGCTTGCTCGCTAGGCGAGCAGTCCCTTCGCCTAGCGAACATTTCATCATGCCACTCGCCCAGCGAAGCATCAGATCCAGAAAAAAGGCCCAAACCTAGCTTGCTCGCTAGGCGAGCAATTCCTTCGCCTAGCGAAGCTTGCGAAAATCTGAAGTTTTAGACCTCATCTTAAGCCCATTAGGTCACCACCTCTACTACTATAAATATCAGCTCCTCAGCTACGAAAAATACACAGACTCAGAAGGAGAAACACAGAAACCCTGCTGATCCAGAGAATTCGGAAGACAGAAACCCTGAAGGCCGCTCACCCGCCTCGAAGCTACCACCGCCCAGCTCTATCTGATACCTAGAGTGATCAGTTCAACATAGCAATTGCAAACAGGTTTGCGTATTATCGCTGTTATATGGCTTCCAATTGATAACCGTTACCTACATAATGCATCATGATTAAATTTTGATATGTAACCTGATTTCACATGCAAATTTAAGTATGCTTGAACATCATGAATGATATCCATGCTGTGCCTGTAATTTAATGTTATAATTCAAGGTTCCGGAGACGGTACGATTGCCAAAATTCAAAATCTGTGGCCGCTCGCTAGCACATCGCTAAGCGAGCCTGGAGCGAATATTCGCTAAGCCTTCGCTAGGCGAAGCAGAGGCGAACGTACCAGTAGCTGTTCTCATGTTTCGTTTTATGTTTGTCTTATTGTAATCATGCATTATTTGGCCTTGTGACTATTGTGTTCATGCTGTAGTGCAATTCTCAATTGCACTTTAACTTGGTATTCTCACTCGTGTGTTTAATTTGTGTTAAAGCTCGCATATTCTCAAGGAAGTGGTTGGCTAGGTACTCCACTTTATGTGTGGGAGACTTGCATGGAGATGGATTCCAAATTATTTCATTTTAATGCGAAGATTCATATTGATTGCCTAACCAATTTTAATGTATTGATTCTTAATGTATCGGTTTTAATGTAACGATTTAATGCGGAATCATCATAATTACCTAATGAACTTAAAATATGGACTTTAAATGAATAATATCGGACCTCTCTTTATTACCCCACGATTACGTAATACGGTCATGTCCCGCGAATGTGGGGATACACTTAGCAATGGCCGGCCCTTCGATTGAATCATCATAAAATAAATCATGGTCCCTCGGATGTTGCCTTCGAAAGTACGATTTTGTCCCTCGATGTCCCTTCGGTGTAGCCTACGGTTAAATGATGATAGTCCCTTCGAATGCTAAGATATCCTCACAACTGTTGCCTTCAATGACCTATCGATGACCCTACGATGACCCTCCTACATCCCCGGGATAAAACTACTTACTTCTCAATAGTAAGGACAGTTTTACCCTCATAAGGATAGGAAATGCCCGGAAAGACCTCGGACAGGTATAACCCTTAATTGCTCATTCATAACCTAAAATACTTTTCGCACCTCACACATTTCCAAACTATTTTTCTAAACTATTTTCAAAACTAAACGAGATAACCACTTTGTATACATTCATTCAAGAATCATTACAAAGTTAAATTCTCCTTTTTCAAAACATTTCCTACACATTTCTCAACCACTTTTTTTCAAACTAGAAAAACATAAATGATTGAGCAATTAAGAGCCCATGGATAACCATGGATACAAAGGGTGCTAACACCTTCCCTTTGTATAATGTACCTCCCGAACCTAAGAATCTAAATTAAGGTCTTTCCTGTTCTTTTACACCTTTCCTTATTGGATAAAAGAAAAGTCGGTGGCGACTCTTGCTAACCGCGACATTGCGATTAAAAACACACAAAAAGTCAGTTCACCGTATGACAGAACTGGCGACTCTGCTGGGGACACTTTAAAAAGAGAGGTTACCTTAAAAAACAAGATCACTTATTTAAAATTGTCTGATTTACTTTTAAGGGATTGCTTGGGTATTCTTGAGTGAAAGATCCTACACCCGGATCTAGTGTACCTTAGGTAAGTAGCAATAGATCATCGCGACTATCCGGCGTATACTGGAATGGTTAAAATGATGGCTACGGTTAATGTGACATTTTGGTTGTCCTGATGTTCCTCATGTTCACTTGAGAAAAAATTTGGCTTCCGTGTGGTGTCACCAAAGCATTAACCAGACCTTTAGAACCCTAATTGACTCATCCTGGCCATTAGAAAGTAGTGAGATAACTGACTTCGGTTCCGACTGGGGTTGGTTGAGACTCGATACTACACTCTTTGAGATTGGACTTTAGGGAAGCTTTGGTCAACCACTTGGTGTTGCACTGAAGTGGACTTAAGGAAAGGTCAATGATTTGAGATCCTTCTAGAACCCGGTTACTATTCTAGGACAGGTTGAACCAACCAAACTTCAGTGGGGAGGGTACTTACCTATGGAACTCATGCAAGCCTTAAAACCTAGGAATGATGGTTGTGTGACTTGCTTGTGCTTGTTGTTTACTTAACATCATAACATCATAATATCATGACATCATAACATCATGCATTGTACTAACCACTTCGAGGACTTAGGGATTTAACTTTTCTCTATTTCATAAAAAACAAAAAAACAAAAAAAAGAAGGAGTTTTATGCAAAGTTAAATTCCAAAAGTCCTTGAAAACATTTCATACATTGCATAGCATAACATTGCATAACAGGTACTCTAAAGGGATCAGTGTTCTCACGGTTTTCCTCCAAACAGAAAAATGGATCTCGAACAAACTGTCAAAGATCTCCGGGCTCAGAATACCCAAATCCAGGAGATGATCTTGAACTTATCCAAGGGGCAGGAGGAACTGAAGGCTTTCTTGCTCGAGAAGAAGAAAGACCAGAAACCTGTGAGTTACATTAACCCAGGAAGAAGGCTTAAAAGACAGGCCGCGAGAGTCAAGTTTGGAATTCCGAAGGATCAAGAAGAGGAAACAGAGACAGATTCAGAAGATGAGAATGCCAATCCTTTCAACCCTGAGGACGACGATGAAGATTATGAGAATGAACAGTACTCTCCAAGAGATGGCAAGTACAAGTTGCTAGAAGAACGTATGCTAGCTATGGAGGCTCAGAAGGCGCCCGGTCTGGATTTCGAAAGCTTGGGTCTGGTCTCTGATGTAGTTATTCCCCGCAAATTCAAAGTCCCCGCTTTCACCAAGTATGATGGGGCATCTTGTCCTCAGATGCATCTGAGAGCTTATGTGAGAAAAATTCAGCCGTATACCACTGATAGGAAACTATGGATCCATTTCTTCCAAGAAAGTCTGTCTGGCACACAGTTGGAATGGTATTATCAGCTCGAGAGCTCTGACATCCGCACCTGGACTGATTTAGCGACAGCTTTCTACAAGCACTACCAGTATAACTCTGAATTAGCGCCTACCCGGCTACAGTTGCAGAATATGACTATGGGATCTAAAGAAAGCTTCAAAGGATATGCTCAAAAATGGAGAGATTTGGCTGGCAGAGTCAAACCCCCTATGACGGATCGAGAATTAGTGGACATGTTCATGAGCACACTGACTGGCCCATTCTACAGCCATCTATTAAGGAGTTCTTCATTGGGTTTCACTGAACTTATATTAACAGGTGAACATGTTGAAAGCGGCATTCGAAGTAGAAAGATACAGATGGCTACCGCTGATCCTCCGGAGACTCCTAATGTCATCATTGCTCCTCCGTCTAACCATGACGAGACTGTTAATGCTGTAGAAGATGATGATAACGATTATGACTTGGATAGCTGGATTTTCCCAACAATTGGTGACGGACTCAATAATTGGAAGGCTGAAGACACTATCCCGACTTCCTTTAGTCGAGAGTAATTGTTATTGCTATTTTAGCATTTTAAAGCATTGTGTCTATGCCCGGGGCACAATAGCTAATTTTTCAAGGGTTTTGTCATTTTCATAAGCATATTCATATTCAATAAATCAATGGACTTTTTGCATTCAAATGTTGTGCTCTTTATCTTTCATGTCGTCTTTCAAACAAGCTATGCTTTCTTACACACACTCACGTAACAAATTGCAGATCCGTATCCACTCTGGATCCTATTGATAATAATTCCGCTACTGTTCATTATGACTGTGAAAATCTAATCTACCAAGCCGAAGATGGAAGTGAGGAAGATTGTGAAGTCCCTGGAGAGCTTGCCAGACTATTACTGCAAGAGGAAAGGACTATACAGCCGCATGAAGAGTCCCTCGAAATTGTAAATCTGGGTACTGAGATAGACAGAAAAGAAGTCAAAATAGGAGCATATTTGGAAAACAGTGTCAAAGAAAGATTGATTCGAATGTTACATGACTTTGTAGAGGTTTTCGCTTGGTCTTATGAAGACATGCCAGGATTGGATACTGACATAGTAATGCATCGGCTGCCTACGAAGGAAGACTGCCGTCCTGTCAAGCAAAAGGTTCGCCGCATGCGTCCTGAAATGTCTGAGAAAATCAAAGCCGAGGTTATGAAACAATTCAATGCCGGTTTCCTAGCCGTTACTTCTTATCCTCAATGGGTTGCTAATGTGGTGCCAGTGCCAAAGAAGGATGGTAAGGTGCGAATGCGCATAGATTACAGAGATTTGAATAAAGCGAGTCCCAAAGATGACTTTCCACTCCCGCACATTGATGTTCTGGTAGATAACACCGCTCAACACAAAGTATTCTCATTCATGGATGGATTCTCGGGTTATAATCAGATTAAGATGGCACCTGAGGACATGGAGAAAACTACGTTTGTGACGCAATGGGGCACTTTCTGTTACAAAGTAATGCCATTCGGTCTAAAGAACGCCGGGGCAACGTACCAGCGTGCTATGGTGGTTTTGTTCCACGATATGATTCATCATGAGATAGAAGTATATGTGGATGACATGATAGCTAGATCTCCTACTGAAGAGGAACATCTCGATCATTTGTACAAACTGTTCGAGAGGTTGAAGAAGTACAAGTTGAGATTGAATCCGAACAAATGCACTTTTGGAGTAAGATCCGGTAAACTCTTGGGCTTTATTGTCAGTGGTAAAGGAATTGAGGTTGACCCGGCTAAAGTGAAGGCTATTCAAGAAATGCCAGTTCCCCGTACGGAGAAAGAGGTCAGAGGTTTCTTGGGACGCTTGAACTACATTGCCCGATTTATCTCCCACTTGACCGCTACCTGTAAACCCATCTTCAAATTACTGAGGAAGAATCAAGAGACGGTATGGAATGACGAATGCCAAGAAGCCTTTGACAAAATCAAGAAATATCTCCAGGAACCTCCAATTCTGATACCACCAGTCGAAGGAAGACCTCTAATCATGTATTTGACCGTGTTAGAAAGTTCAATGGGGTGCGTATTGGGGCAACATGACGAGTCTGGTCGAAAAGAGCATGCCATATACTACCTGAGCAAAAAGTTTACCGACTGTGAAACAAGATATTCACTGCTCGAGAGAACTTGCTGTGCTTTGGCCTGGGCTGCTCGCCGACTAAGACAGTATATGTTGAATCATACCACTTTGTTGATTTCTAGGATGGATCCCATCAAATACATGTTCGAGAAGCCTGCCCTCTCCGGAAGAATAGCGAGATGGCAGATGATCTTAACAGAGTACGATATCCAGTACACTACCCAGAAAGCAATCAAAGGAAGCGTGCTAGCTGATCATTTGGCTCATCAAGCGGTGGACGATTACCAATCTATGAATTTTGAATTCCCAGATGAGGATGTCATGCTTGTTACTGATAATGAAAAACCTAAACCAGATGAAGGACCCGAATGGGGATCCCGATGGACTATGGTCTTTGATGGATCTTCTAATGCATTGGGCCATGGTGTTGGGGTTGTACTCATTTCTCCCGAGGGTTACCATACGCCTTTCACAGCTAGACTATGTTTTCATTGTACCAATAATATGGCTGAGTATGAAGCATGTATTTTTGGACTCAAAGCTGCTATAGATTGGCGAATCAAGTTTTTGAGTGTGTACGGAGACTCAGCATTAGTAATCAGTCAGATCAAAGGAGAATGGGATACTAAACATCCAAATCTCATCCCTTATCGAGAGCAGGTAATGACGTTAATCCCATACTTTGAAGAGATTACATTTGAACATATTCCACGAGAAGAGAATCAGTTGGCAGACGCATTAGCTACCATGTCATCTATGTTCAGAGTCAGATGGGACGGTGAAGCTCCCAGGATTACCATTGAGCGACTAGATGAACCGGCATACTGTTGTGAACTTAACACTGAGGGAGTACGGGAAAAACCTTGGTTCCACGACGTAAAAAGATATTTAGAAGCTCAGGAATACCCTGAAGGGGCATCCATCAATGACAGGAAATTCCTGAGGAAGTTCTCCGCTAAATTCTTTCTGAGTAATGGAGTGTTATACAAACGTAATCATGATTCGACTTTGCTTCGCTGTGTGGATAAAAAGGAAGCAGAAAAGATTATGGGAGATATGCACGACGGTATTTTCGGGACTCATTCTAGTGGGCATACGATGGCCAAGAAGATTCTGAGATCAGGGTATTATTGGTCTACCATGGAAGCTGATTGCCACCATCACTCCAGAACCTGTCACAAGTGCCAGATATATGCGGATAAAGTACATGCACCTCCTGCTCCATTGAACGTGTTGACCGCACCTTGGCCCTTTGCAATGTGGGGCATTGATATGATTGGGGAGATTAAACCTACTGCTTCTAATGGACATCGCTTCATCCTTGTCGCTATTGATTACTTTACAAAGTGGGTAGAGGCCGCCTCATTTGCTTCTGTCACCAAGAATGTGGTGGCACGATTCATCAGGAGTAATCTCATTTGTCGGTATGGCATCCCTGAAAGAATTATCACTGACAATGGTACTAATTTGAACAACAAGATGATCACTGAACTCTGCACACAGTTCAATGTAAAACACCATAACTCTTCTCCGTACCGACCAAAGATGAATGGCGCTGTAGAAGCTGCTAATAAGAATATCAAGAAGATCATACAAAAGATGACGGTGACGTACAAAGACTGACATGAGATGTTACCGTTTGCTCTTCACGGTTATTGCACTTCAGTACGCACTTCGACAGGAGCAACTCCTTTCTCTTTAGTCTACGGAATGGAAGCCGTCTTACCAGTGGAAGTTCAGATTCCCTCTCTAAGAATCATGCAAGAGGCGGGCTTAGATGAAGATGAATGGATTCAGACTCGACTCGATCAGATAAACTTGATTGATGAGAAGAGACTTGCGGCTGTTTGTCATGGACAGATATATCAGAAGCGCATGACTCAGGCATTTAACAAAAGAGTCAAGAGACAGATGTATCAAATTGGCGACTTGGTGATAAAGCGTATCATTCTACGACAAGGTGATCCCAGAGGCAAGTGGACTCCCACATACGAAGGACCATTTGTGGTTAAGAAAGTATTCTCCGGTGGAGCCATGATACTCGCTACAATGGATGGCGAAGACTTCCCGCATCCTGTGAACGCGGACATAGTTAAAAAATACTACGCATGAAAAAAGACCCGCTAGGTCGACGTACCTAGGCAAAAGTAAGGGCATCCCGGCGAACCAAAAGGGTTCGGGCAAAAATTAGGGATAAACATATACAAATGTACACCCGGCAAGTCGAAAACCTGAAAAGGCGGCTTGGGCAAAAAGGGGTATCCCGGTGGACTGAAAACCTGAAAAGGCGGTCCAGGCAAAAATTAGGGATTAAAGCGTATGACTATGTCCCGTTCTCTGTCAGCTTCATCCAAGTTCAAGGGACTGAACAAGCCAATCGCCTCTATCTGACAGCAGGAGATGAGATGCTTGAAGACATGATGACAGTAGTGGAATTAAAATCAATAGGACTTTTTCTGCATAGCTTCTCTTTATTTGCCTGACGATTTCCTCTTACTAGGATTTCTGTCTCCTTGTACACAAATTGCCTGTTTACAGGCCCTCTTTCAAAATCAATACAATTTTCCAAAAAAATGCTTTCGTTTTACTTTTCTGTTCTGTTTGCATAAACGTCCATTGATTTACTTTGAATTGATATAAGTGTTTGAATATGATTAATGTTTATCAAAAATACATGTCTAAAATGGAAATAGCAATTACTACGAGACTACAGGACCGAGGAGAAGGTCTAACCACGCTTTCCAAGGAGTCTGTTGCTAATTCGATTCCCCGGCAACGCCAATTATTCCCCAGAAGAGGTCGGCACCGCCATACCGAAAGGTCATCTCTTCCATCCCCATCCAGGCTCTGTTGAGTGTTTCCATCGTCAGACAGAAATCAAGTATCCCCCAGCCGAGACAGGGTCATCAGTACCAATGTCTCCGACCAGCAGACGGAGATTTATCTCCCCAGTAGTGCCCCCTGGAAGAATGATTCAGACGCCTAATGCATTCATTACATCATTTCACATACCTATATACAATTTTCATTCCGCATCATATACATGCATCCAATACTCGCATTTGTTCCAGACGCGTAATTCACTCATCGTATCATTTCACAGCGCACGCCTGCATACAACATTTGCGTCTCATGCATCATGACATAGCACGAAGCTAACTTTATTTTTCAGGTTAATTGTCCTCTTGATACAATCAACACAAAGGTCCATTCAGACAGACATCTGTGTCAACCACATTCAGGATTCAGCTACATCTTTCAGATATACTCCATGTCAACATTCATTCTGACATCTTCCTAATGGTGGCATCTCTAAGCCCACCCCAGATATTCACTGCAAATACAACAAATATTATCAGATACAGCCTAACGTACGGTTCATTCTGATTCAGCCCAACATATGACTCCTTCAGCTCGGATACGATCTAACGTACGATCCATTCTGGCTTTCAACAACTCCAATACGGTCTAACGTACGACCCATTTGGACCTTCAAATACTCAGATGCTACCTTCGGACAGGTACATTTCTGAATAGTAGTCTAGCATACGGCTATTCCCTTACTCAGATGCTACCTTCGGACAGGTACATTTCTGAATGGTAGTCCGGTATACGGCTACTCCCTTACTCAGATGCTACCTTCGGACAGGTACATTTCTGAATGGTAGTCCGGTACACGGCTACTCCCTTACTCAGATGCTACCTTCGGACAGGTACATTTCTGAATAGTAGTCTAGCATACGGCTACTCCCTTACTCAGATGCTACCTTCGGACAGGTACATTTCTGAATGGTAGTCCGGTATACGGCTACTCCCTTACTCAGATGCTACCTTCGGACAGGTACATTTCTGAATGGTAGTCCGGTACACGGCTACTCCCTTACTCAGATGCTACCTTCGGACAGGTACATTTCTGAATGGTAGTCCGGTATACGGCTACTCCCTTACTCAGATGCTACCTTCGGACAGGTACATTTCTGAATGGTAGTCTAGTATACGGC
Source organism: Lathyrus oleraceus (assembly GCF_024323335.1). Taxonomy (NCBI): domain Eukaryota; kingdom Viridiplantae; phylum Streptophyta; class Magnoliopsida; order Fabales; family Fabaceae; genus Lathyrus; species Lathyrus oleraceus. The sequence goes on from NC_066585.1 coordinate 285,249,818, forward strand.
TACTCCCTTACTCAGATGCTACCTTCGGACAGGTACATTTCTGAATGGTAGGCTAGTATGCGATTACTCCCTTTTCAGCAGATTCAGCCTAACGGACGGTTCATTCTGCTCAGATGTGGTTTAATGTACGATCAAGTTAGACCTTCATCCCCTCAGATGCTACCTTCGGACAGGTACATTTCTGAATGGTAGTCTAGTGCGCGACTACTCCCTTTAAAGCAGATACAGCCTAACGGACGGCTCATTCTGTTACTCAGATGCTACCTTCGGACAGGTACATTTCTGACCCCTCATCCCCAGCAGTATATAGCATACTCTGGCTCCCCAACGAAGTCAACAGCATGATGGATGATTCACTATATGGTTTAGCGTATGACCCGGTATGACACCTCATCATCCAACTACCTGGATGGCACCTTTAAACCCATCCCCATCAAGACTAATGGACAAGCGCAAATTTTTGGGGCATTCTAGTGTTCAATAATCTTTCACCTCCAGACCACGAACGGCGCATACCATTCTACCCTCTCGGTTCAAGAATATTGAACAGGGGCAGCTGTCATACCCCAAAATTTGCCCGTCGATATTTCAAAGTATTCCTTAAGACCCTCTGACTTGTTCTGCAAGGCGCTGATATCAAATGGACAAAAACTCAGCTCACAACAGGCCCAGTCCAAAGGCGGCCCAAAATAGCTTGCTCGCTAGGCGAGCAGTCCCTTCGCCTAGCGAACATTTCATCATGCCACTCGCCCAGCAAAGCATCAGATCCAGAAAAAAGGCCCAGACCTAGCTTGCTCGCTAGGCGAGCAATTCCTTCGCCTAGCGAAGCTTGCGAAAATCTGAAGTTTTAGACCTCATCTTAAGCCCATTAGGTCACCACCTCTACTACTATAAATATCAGCTCCTCAGCTACGAAAAATACACAGACTCAGAAGGAGAAACACAGAAACCCTGCTGATCCAGAGAATTCGGAAGACGGAAACCCTGAAGGCCGCTCACCCGCCTCGAAGCTACCACCGCCCAGCTCTATCCGATACCTAGAGTGATCAGTTCAACATAGCAATTGCAAACAGGTTTGCGTATTATCGCTGTTATATGGCTTCCAATTGATAACCGTTACCTACATAATGCATCATGATTAAATTTTGATATGTAACCTGATTTCACATGCAAATTTAAGTATGCTTGAACATCATGAATGATATCCATGCTGTGCCTGTAATTTAATGTTATAATTCAAGGTTCCGGAGACGGTACGATTGCCAAAATTCAAAATCTGTGGCCGCTCGCTAGCACATCGCTAAGCGAGCCTGGAGCGAATACTCGCTAAGCCTTCGCTAGGCGAAGCAGAGGCGAACGTACCAGTAGCTGTTCTCATGTTTCGTTTTATGTTTGTCTTATTGTAATCATGCATTATTTGGCCTTGTGACTATTGTGTTCATGCTGTAGTGCAATTCTCAATTGCACTTTAACTTGGTATTCTCACTCATGTGTTTAATTTGTGTTAAAGCTCGCATATTCTCAAGGAAGTGGTTGGCTAGGTACTCCACTTTATGTGTGGGAGACTTGCATGGAGATGGATTCCAAATTATTTCATTTTAATGCGAAGATTCATATTGATTGCCTAACCAATTTTAATGTATTGATTCTTAATGTATCGGTTTTAATGTAACGATTTAATGCGGAATCATCATAATTACCTAATGAACTTAAAATATGGACTTTAAATGAATAATATCGGACCTCTCTTTATTACCCCACGATTACGTAATACGGTCATGTCCCGCGAATGTGGGGATACACTTAGCAATGGCCGGCCCTTCGATTGAATCATCATAAAATAAATCATGGTCCCTCGGATGTTGCCTTCGAAAGTACGATTTTGTCCCTCGATGTCCCTTCGGTGTAGCCTACGGTTAAATGATGATAGTCCCTTCGAATGCTAAGATATCCTCACAACTGTTGCCTTCAATGACCTATCGATGACCCTACGATGACCCTTCTACATCCCCGGGATAAAACTACTTACTTCTCAATAGTAAGGACAGTTTTACCCTCATAAGGATAGGAAATGCCCGGAAAGACCTCGGACAGGTATAACCCTTAATTGCTCATTCATAACCTAAAATACTTTTCGCACCTCACACATTTCCAAACTATTTTTCTAAACTATTTTCAAAACTAAACGAGATAACCACTTTGTATACATTCATTCAAGAATCATTACAAAGTTAAATTCTCCTTTTTCAAAACATTTCCTACACATTTCTCAACCACTTTTTTTCAAACTAGAAAAACATAAATGATTGAGCAATTAAGAGCCCATGGATAACCATGGATACAAAGGGTGCTAACACCTTCCCTTTGTATAATGTACCTCCCGAACCTAAGAATCTAAATTAAGGTCTTTCCTGTTCTTTTCCACCTTTCCTTATTGGATAAAAGAAAAGTCGGTGGCGACTCTTGCTAACCGCGACATTGCGATTAAAAACACACAAAAAGTCAGTTCACCGTATGACACATACATACAACCGCACGTTCATAACACATCATCAACGTTAACAATTTGAAAAGAATGAAAATAGTTTGGATTAAGAAAGTCACAAGTATTTTACTACAAAGAACACCATTAACATACATATAATACACACTAATAACCAACAAAATACATGTCCATGTTTAAAATGAATTAAAAATCAAAAGAAGTAGAAGCAACAAAAAGGAGAAACGTGTGTACGAGTTTTGCACCATCAACACATAACATCATTATAACATATCATACATCCACACATTCATCATCATTAATGAGCATAAAAATTTGGATTTGAATTACAAAAAAAGAAAATAATGAAGGAAAAATACAAAACCTGTGCATATTCATTGACCCCTTAATCCAACTCACTCATGTTTTTTCATTCACTCTTCACAATTCCACTAATTTCCCTCACACGCATAAGCTGTTAAGAGAGGCATATTATTGGCATAGTTTGATGAAAAGTAACACGCTAGCCTTCACCATGACCCCAACTAAAATTCTTCATTCGATGACTTCGCCCTGGCCTTTTTACCAATGAGGTTTGGACTTTTTGGGTCTGTTTTACTTGGCGCCAAGCTAACTGAAATTATTATTAGTGGGAGTCGACTATTTTACCAAATGGATAAAGGTTAAAGTTGTTGCTAAAATCACAGTTGAGATAATCTTTCGTTTCTATTGTTAGAAAATTATGCAAGTATGGACTTCCTGGAGCTATCTTCTTCGATAATAAAACTGGTTCGCCAGTACTATGGTCACAGATTTTTGTAGAGATTTGGGGGTGCAAACGAAGTTCGTTACCCAAGCTAATTAAACTCTTGCCTGAGGAATTTAGTGTTTCCTCGGGCATGACCAAACATATAAATCATCCCAAAGAGGCACGACTAAAGTATAGCCTAAGAGACTTAGTCACACTCCTTGTTGGAGGGCTTGATAGAACTCCCGATCAAGAGGCCTAACACCTCTTATGAGGGACTTATACTCCCATCAGTTAGGATACTTATAACTTCACCGCAGGGACTTAGAAATCAAAGGCTAATTAGACTCTCGCCTGAGGGACTTAGTGTTTCCTTGGGCGGAACCAAACTTAGAAATCATGCCTAAGAGACGCAGTCAAAGTCTAGCCTAACTTAGTTACATGTCTTATTAGAGGGCTTGATAGAACCTATCCAAGAGGTCTAACGCTTTGTCTAAGGGACTTATAGTCTCACCATTCAGGCTACCTATAACTTTTCTATAGGTACTTAGACATCCAAGATAATTAAACTCTCTCCCGAGGGACTTAGTGTTTCCTCTAGCGAGACCAGACATAGAAATCACGCCCAAGAGGCGCGACAAAAGTATATCCAAAGAAACTTAGTCATAAGTCTTGTCGGATGGCTTGATAGAAGTTCTATCCAAGAGGTTCAATACCTCGCCTGAGGGACTTATTATCTCATCAGTCAAGCTACTTGTAACTTCGTTTGAGGGACCTAGACATCTCAGGCTAATTAAACTCTTCCCAGAGGGACTTAGTGTTTCCTCGGGAGGGACCAAACATAGAAATCAAGCCCAAGGGGCGCGACCGAAGTCTAGCCTAAGAAACTTTCTCACAAGTCTTACTGAAGGGCTCAATATAAGTCTCACCCAAAAGGTTCAACGCCTCACCTGAGGTACTTATAGTCTCATCAGCCAAGCCACCTATAACTTCGCAGGAGTGACTTAGACATCCCAAGCTAATTAAACTCTCGCCTGAGGGAATAAGTGTTTCCTCAGACAGGACCAGGCATATAAATAACGGCTAAGAGGTGAGATTGAAGTCTAGCCTAAAATAATTAGTCACAAGTATTTCCAGAGGGATTGATAGAAGTCTCATCCAAGAGGTCTAACGCCTCGGTTGAGGGACTTATAGTCTCGTCAGTCAAGCTACCTATAACTTTTCCCGAAGGACTTAGAGTCCCTCGGATAAGACCAAACAATATGAATCCCCTTTAAAAGCCCAAAGTCTAATTAGGCCTATCATGTCATACATATCTTTGGGAAACTCAAAATCTCAGGACACTCTTGTGCACCACGATCTAAAAACACTTTGTGCTCTATCAAGGGTCTCGTGCTTGAGGGACTATGTAGTGTTATATTTGTAAAGGACTTGGTTAAGGAAATGACTATAAGCCACCTCTAGGTGAGGCGAAGATAAAATATTGCCCTCAAGAAGTATCACCTCGCCCCTAAAACTTCCATATCGTCCATTTACGAGAAACATGGGTAAGATGTTTTTGGGACAGAGAGAAGTTAGGGTCAACAACTGACCCATATCCTCTTTGGGAATATGGATTAAATGGTCCACCATTGACTAGGTGGGCGGTGACCTTTTCCCATGAAACCCAAGGCACACAACCTCTATAAATATCTCTCCCCCAACAAGAGAGGGGAAAGCTTAATCCAAATATATCATACCGCACACTTATACACAAGTAGCCAACACATATACATAACATTTCACCTCACGTGAGCTGGTCCTCAAAACCACCACAAAACACCACCCTACCGAGCTTCTCGCCATCCCGGACAATCCCTAACCACCATATAGTATAATATACCTACTAAGACATCCGAGCATCCCTGCCCTTTGCAGGGGTGACATGCACACATGTACTTTTTAACCAATACATTTTTCAATTGAGCAAGACATCTAACATTATAGTTTTTAGTGTTAATCAAAAGTAAGAATGTTTTAGGATCTCAATCTAACACAAACTTTAAACTTATATATGAAATCGCTACCAATATGATAAACCCTAATATCATGCGATTTTAAGGAAACATTAAATCTAAACTTGCAATCCTAAACAAAATATAAAAATAAAGAGATATTATGTTGAATTTATAGTAGTTCGATAGTTTGTCCTCGCTTATGCCTACTCCATTCTCCAATGGTTTCCCAATGAAAATTTGTTACTCTTCCACTATGATTTTGACAATATTATACAGATTCTTTTAATACAATCACAGTTCGAGATAACTCCGAAAATAAAGATCTTAAATATGAATCCTCATCAACTATATATAGCATCTTGTAACACCTCAAAATTTGCCCTCCTCTCTTGGGACTAGCTTAGCATATTGCATTTCATTTTGTAGGTCATTAGTCATTGCATCTTTGCATGTCATGTGGAAACATTGAGCAAGTCATCCTCCTAAGTCTTGTTCAGAAGATAAAGAGGTTAAAAGATTCAAGCCTGATGGTCTTGTTGAATTGATCACTAATCATCTGAGGATTGTGCTTCAATTGGGGTTTTCTTGGTTCCTCAAGGAGGTTGATCTTTATCTTGGTTGAAGTGGTACACCATCATTATGGATACATCATCATCACCAAGAGGTTCATTATTCCTGGCAAGTTTCCTTGGGATTAGGGTTTTGACCTCTGGTCAACCCTAATCAGTTGAATTATGCCAATCAGGGTTTTTCAAGGAGAAGAGGTCTTTCATGAAGATGGGGATCATTATATGTGTTTTAATGAGCTTGTATAAGCTAGGGTTTCATTTTGGAGCCATTTCATCAGGAGATTGAGGCCCAAGTTCATCTGTGCATGACCAAGTCATCTATCAATTGAAAAAGTCAACCAAAAGTCAACTGTTGGATTTGGAGGTGGGAAGTGGTTAGAAATACTTCATTCATGTTCAAACAAGTCTCATTTGACATTTCAAACATCAACATTGAAGAAAATAAAGTCAGGACAAAAATTTCCAAAAATGGAAAGTGACTTATAATTCAAAATTGCCAAAAATGGAAAGGTTTTCTCCTCAGGATTACATCATCAAAAATGCTTCAAATGAAATTTTGTTGAACATGAAAGTTGTAGATCTTGTTCTCCCATTTCCAAAACGTCCAAGATCATGAATTTCTCATGTATGGTTGAAGAGATATGGATCAATCTTGGTCAAATGAACATGGAACTTCAAATGAGCATAACTTCTTCATCAAATGTCCAAATGAGATGGCTCTTTTTGCTAAATTCTTGTTATGACCTCTAGTTCCCAAATTTGACATCACATGGCATGCATTCCATTCACATAAATATTTGAAAATTCAATGCATTTTGGAGGGAAAAAATCAAGTTCAAAATTGGTGAATCATTTGCACATTCTATCAATTCCATTGGTCTTAAAACATTATTTTGAGAGAAAATGAATGCAAAAACATGCACTATTCACATGGCATGCCATGCATAAGGTGAAAAAGTCATTTTTGTAAAACACCTCCAAAATTAACCATTTTTCATTAGCATTTGATTAGAGCTTAATTAATCATGATTAGTGGAGCATATAAATAGAAAATCATAACAGAATTTACACAATTTCCAAGTTTGGATCTAGAATTTTCAACTTTCTCTCAAATTTTTCTTCACTTTTTTTTTCAAATCAATTCACAATTTCTTCAAACACTTTGCATTTTTCTTGGTTGATTCATCATCTAGCATCATTGTGGAGCAAGATTGAAGCTAGAATGACATGAATTCGTGGAGTTTGAAGCCTATGCAAGCTTGAAGTTCATCAATGGTGGAATCAAAATTTTGTTGAATCAAGTGCAATCAAGCCTCAAGACTTCATCCATACACTCATACAAGCTTGCTAGAACACATTGGAAGCATTTCAAGGCATTGAAATCACACGAATCCAAAGCTGCTCTTCAAGAGGTCATTTTTTCGATCTCTTTAATTCATGAAATTGTTGATATGTTCTTGTAGATCTTTTAATGGTGAGAATTCTGCGATTTGAATCGAGTGATTTGGTGAAATATTCATGAAGTTACATGCGTTTAAAGTTTCACTCATGATTCTTGAAACCTTCGATTCTTGCATATGGTGTTGTTTCGTGTCAAATTAATTGTTGATTATTGTTATGTGATGAAAGATCTACCAATTAGTATGTTTAATTTTAAGAAACAAGAAATTTGTTCTTGATGATGTTGAATTCGTACTGTTCATGGCGCGAAATTCTGGTGAAGAAGAAGAGGAACTTTTGGCCACGGTTTTTTCCATGTAATAGCGTTGCCTTAGGTCTGGTAGGGTTTGCATGCTACTGTTTGCATGGGACGCACATGCAAGCGTCCTGGTTGGCTGGGCAAGCGCGCCATTCTCATTCAAAAGGCTGCTGGGTTCGAATCCTGGCAGCGTGTGATTTCCTTATGCTTCATTGTATTTTTCTCCATGCTATGAACCTTGCTCCTTCATGTTTTTTTTAGTTTTTTTTCTCACTTTAAAAGTTCATAACAATTAAAATAATCATCCAAAAAATATGGTTGTTTTTGCATTGTGTCAAATTTTGTGTCTAGTTTTTTATCATCATTTTTTCATGAATTGTGCCTGGCTGGATTTAATTTTGCCCTAGGGTTTGTGTATACATGTCATGTTTTGACCTTGCCTTGATATGTCAATTGTGAAATGATGGTTGTTTATCCAATGCTCATGAAATTTTACATGCTTAAACTAGACATCTGGATGAACATTTTGGTGTTGAGTTTGCATTTTTATCAATTGCCATTGCTGAGTTATGATTTTTCTAAGTCTGGTGTGACAATGTGTGTCACACCTTTGCTTGTCCAACTTGATGGATGCATTTACCATACCAAATAAATGCCAAATGTTCTGATTTTTTGTATGGTGCTTCTTGTGAATGTTAGTATTGCTCATGAATTTTTGTGGAATTTTTGGAATCATTTATGGTTTGTTTGGGATTTTTCTTTCTGGATGACCATTTGTGGACTTTTGAATAGTCATGAACTTCAATGATTTGGGAAATGCTGGTTGTTTATCATGTGAATTTGAAATTTTGCACATTGTTTATAGACACATTGAAGTTTATTGTGGATTTGGTTTGAGGTCTTTATCATTTGCCAATTCTGTTTTAGGCTTGTGCTAAGTTGATGTATCAAATTGTGTCTCAATTGAGCTTGTTTGTGCTTGCCTTGTCTTATGGAATTTGACTGCCTTGCCTAAACTTGTCCAAATGCCTTGATCTTTGGTGTGTTGATCATGTGATGTGCTCTGTTTAGCCATGATTTTTCTTGGGATTTATTGAATTATTTTGGAATTAATGTGGATTTGTTCATTCTGTTGCTTCAATGTGCTTCCAACTTGCATGCCTTACCTTATTTGTTTTGTGAAATGAATTTGGTTGATGCTATTGACATGAGACTTTTTGGATTGTGTTCCTAATTGGTTTAAGTTGATTCATGTCAATTTTCATGTTCTGTTTTGAATTATTTCTCCCTCTTTGACCCTAGGCCTTGTCCTAGTGGTTTGTGCTTATGTTTGAGCTTTGTTTTCAGGATAAGAAGCATATGGCCATGAGGGGATTGATTCATTTGCTTGAGTTGGATTATTTGGTTGATGTTGACTAATCTTGACTTGTTTTGTAGGTGGATTTTAGCTCATTTGAGTTGAGCTTGTGCCTTGCACATTGTTGCATAGCTTGTTTGACTATGTCTGTTGACTGTTGACTATTAACTGTCTGTTTGACTTTTTGACTTGTATACTGATTGAGTTGGATTGTTTTCAGGTACATTAGTTGCTTGAGTTCTTTTGAACTTGCATTTGCTTTTGTGGGTTGCTTAACCTAGGTATAATTTCTCTGACTTCATGTAGTCTGGAAGACCTGTCCTGTTACTTGGGCAGGCACCTGTCTGAAGCCCTCCTTAAGAGGCAATGCTTGTGATTGTTTACTTTTGTGCCAAGCAGGAAAAGACCTTTGATAAGGCAATTGGCAGATAAAAGAGATGTGCAATTCATCTCCTGCTATTCAGTGTGTCGTCCACTTTGCTCACACACCTTGTGTTGATGCATTGTGGATATTAACCCAAGATCTTTGTTGAGTCAGTCATATGTGGAGAAGAGTTCCAACTTTCTGAACTCCCACTTTCATTTGTCTGAAGCTCTCCCAGGCCAGGGATAAGAGCTGTGAGGTCTTACCCCCACTTCCCATTTCATCTGCTTCACCCTAACTCTCAATGTTAGGGTTAAGAGCTAACATCACCCGATTCCAGTTGGCTTGTGTTGCACAGCCTAACCTTGTGTGAGCCCACTTTGTTTGTATATAGTGTGTGCTAATTGTGTGTATGTTTGCTTTGCTTTGCCTGTTTAGGATAGCTTGCTGCCTGTGCAAGTTAGATAGAAACCTCAACCTAGGACCATTGTGGAATACATGATAACTATTAGGCTCGAGTCAGTCTCCCTTCTAGTTTGTCATTTCGCAGTCTCTGGTTAGGAGAAAGTTTCTCCCCTGTTAAGGGGAACTACGTTGCCCTGATCCTCATACCAGATGAGGTACGTAGGCAGGAGATCGTACGAGATCTCTCCGGGCACCCCTTTTTCTTTTGTGTGTGTTTGTTTGACAGTTACTAGGCTCGAGTGCCAGACTCCTTAGTAACCTGTTGTTTGTTGATCCTTCTTGTGTGTGTTAGGAGATGGATGTAAGCCCAGCGATTGGCATTCCGTATCCTATTGGCGTTTGTTTGTGTGGAGTCTGACGTAAGTCCAGCGATTGACAGTTGGTTTCCTGTGTGTGTTTGTTGGTTCGGAGTCTGATGTAAGTCCAGCGATTGGCATTCGGTTTCCATGTTTGCCTGTTTGTGTGTGTTTTGTTTCGGCGTGCGTGAGCCGAACTACGGTAGCTCTGATTCTCATTCCAGATGAGATACATAGGCATAGGATGCGATATCCTAGCGAGCCCTTTCCCCTCTTCATCCACCTGTGTTGTTTCCAGTGTGTGTGTGTGTGATGTTTGTGAGCAGTTTTAGCAACCTTATTCTTCCTTTCTGAGCGTGGATCCCGTCGAGTACGACGGATGCGTAGGGGTGCTAATACCTTCCCTTCGCATAACCGACTCCCGAACCCATCTCTCTTTGGTCGCGAGACCATGTCTTTTCCAGGTTTACTTCGAGCGTTTCCTTTCCCTCTTTTGGGATAAATAACGCACGGTGGCGGCTCTGTTTGTTTTGTTTTAGCCCGCCGGTTGTCTCTCCTAGCGTTCTCTAGGATAGTTTAGGTTGCTTGTGTTGCTTTATTTATTGCATTTATGATTATTCTGTTGTGTATATATTTGCATAAATATTTGCATGCATCATACTATCATGTTGCTGTCCTCTGTACAGGTGGTTCCTCTGATATGGGGGGTGTTCTGAGTGGGGCTAAAACCCAGGCCCGAGTATACACCTAGGATTAGTGTGGTCTCACGTTCCTCACATGCTGGTTGGGCATGTTGTTGCGACGTGACATACCACAAGCCGGACGAGGTTCATCTGAGAGTGCTCTTCTTTTGTGGGGTTTTCCACTTTGGTTGGGTTACCTCTTTTGAGCTATTGACTTCGGTGACCGTTCTTTCCCGGATCTTTGGTTTAGACGATCTTACGAGAGCTGCAACGGCACATCCGAAAGGGCAAACCTGTTGAGTATCTTTGCCCGATTGTCGAGACCATTATCCGCCTTAGGGTAACCTGATTAGAATTTACCTGTGAGGGGAGGGTTGATTTTTACAGATGCATGTTCTGATGGTGACTTTGATGGTGACTAATGGTTCAGCTGTTGATCAGAGTCCTATTTATAAGTCGGATTTATGGATTTATTTCCGAGACGCCGGAGTTCTGTCCGCGGTATTTATCAGTGGGGATCCGTTTATTTCAGGATTCCCCGGGCTGGTTCAGAGGGTCTTATGGTTATCAGATCAGTGGTTCTCCAGTGATGATGGTGATATATCTTCAGGTTCCATTTATTTCGGAACCTCAAGTCAGATTTGTGGTTGCTCAGTACCTCAGATGGTTGAGATCAATTCAGAGGCCGTAACTCAGTGCAGTAAATGTTCAGATGACTTGGAGGATGGCACAGTGCATTGCATTCAAGCATCAGCATCATCCACATTTTGCATTCATCGGCATCTAACTCATGTCTATCCGTACTTAGGGTACATTCTCGATTGAGATTCTGGTTGAGAGACATCCTGATGTCAGAATGTTATTGTCGAATTTTTTATCCGTCTCGATGAAGCCAGAATCGAAGGAAAGAGTGATCCTCATATGGATAAACATTGCATTCATGCGTGAGTCATAATAACCTGTCTTCTGTTTTGCAGGTGTCAGTTTCTAACATATTTGGGTTTACTCAGGAATCATTGCTCGCGCACGCTGAATCATTCCCTTGCACACAACCCGTCCGCACAGGTATTTTACCAGACGCAATACACCCAGATTGATGGATACTTCCAACACAGACATTCTCGAGCTGAAAGAGAAAATGGGAGAGCTGATCAATATTATGCAAGGGTTCGCCTTGGGACAGAAGGCGTTGGTTGATAAAGTGGAGAAGCTCGAGCGGGCTTCAGCTGCTAACATTGGTGTCAATCTGGATGGTGTCTCTAACCAGGGTCTTGGTGGTTCTAGGGACGGTGGAAAGAGGACAACTGTGGGTGTGGTGACCAACGACGCTGGTGGTTTTGGTGCTGCCACAGGTGGTGGACCAGGTTCAGTGGGCAATAATATGAAGGACAGTCTGTTCCCTCCTTTCTTTGGGGCTGAGGATGATATGGAGGAAGACAGAGAAGCTGATCAATTCTCCATGCATAATGAGCCATTCGGCCAGTACGGTGCCCAATCGCCAAACAAGGAAATTCAGGTGCTGGCAGAAAAGATCAGGGCTCTGGAAAGCCATGCTACTCCGGGGGTTGTCAATATGTCGAACATGGGGCTGGTAGAGGGGATTGTGATCCCACAGAAGTTCAAGGCGCCTGTATTTGATAAATATAATGGGAGTTCTTGCCCGGAAACTCATCTCCAGGCCTTTGTCCGGAAAATTTCTGCCTATACAACAAATCAGAAGCTCTGGATGTACTTCTTCCAAGATAGTCTGTCTGGTGGATCTCTTGAATGGTATACCAAGTTGAAGTCTTCGGATATCAAAAGTTGGCAAGATATGGGAGATGCATTCTTTAAACAATACCAGTTCAACGCAGACATGGCTCCTAGTCGTACCTAGTTGCAGGGTATGTCTCAGAAGCCTAATGAGGGGTTTAAAGAGTATGCGCAGAGGTGGAGGGAGTTGGCTGTCAGGGTCCAACCTCCGCTGGTGGATCGGGAGATGTCTAATATGTTCATGGGTACCCTGCAGGGGGTTTTTGCTGAAAGGATGGTGGGTTGTCCCGTCACTGGCTTTGCAGACATTGTGGTGGCAGGGGAGAGAATTGAAAGTTGGCTGAGAATGGGGAAAATACAGGGAAATGCTCCGTCATCTGGAATAAAGAAGCCATTTAGGAACGGTCAACGCAAAAATGAAGGTGAATCTAGTGTTGTGTATGCCCAGAGAGGACACGGTAGGGATCGTTACTACCAGCACACTGCTGCGGTAACCACCCCTGCTGGTAATCAGTCAGTACGACAGCAACATCAGCCACCTCAACAGAGAGCATAGAGAGCCGGGTACCAAGTGAGGGGAAAAGGGATTGATTGTCAGTTCGATAAGCCTCCCGTGACATATGTTGTTCTGTTTAAAAAGTTGATGGATCTTGGGTTGGTTCAGCCAAGGACGATGGTTCCGTTAAGATCAGATCAGAGACCTCCTAACTATGATGAGAACACCTAGTGTGAATTCCATTCTGGAACGCCGGGGCATAACATTGAGGGCTGTAGAGCTTTTAAGCATGTTGTCCAGGATCTGGTAGACTCCAAGGCCATCAATTTTGCACCATCTCCGAATGTTAATGCTAATCCCATGTTGGCGCATGGTCAGGCGTTGGTGGGTGCAATTGCTGAAGATTCGGATCACGCCTGTGCGATAGGTGAAGAGACTGACAGTGACTGCGAGTTTGATGGTTGGATAAAACCGTGCGTACCAGGGATGGAAGTCCAGAACTGGAAGGCCTGAAAAGATCATCACTGTCACTCATCTTGAAGAGTAATATTTTTCTGTTTTCAATTTTGTTTGCATGAAATCCATATGTTTTGCTCGAAACGTAATGGTCCATTGTAAGGGCCACCCCATGTGTTTCATTGTGCAACATTTTGCATCATTAATAAATGGATGTTTTTCACATTAAAAGCGGTGTTCCCTGTTTTTCATTTATTTTTGCAGTTTAAAAACAAATAAAAATGGCAATGTTTGTTTTCATTTTTCCCTTTTTTTTGATTTGACTTGTTCCAACTTCGAAAAATAATTCTCCTGATCTCGTTGATAACAATTCGGTTACACCTCTGTATGACTTCGAAAATCCGATCTATCATGCCGAAGAAGAAGGCAAAGAAGATTGTGATCTGCTGGAAGATTAACCAGGTTGTTGAAACAAGAGGAGAAGGTGATTCGGCCGCACGAGGAGCGATTCAAGATTGTTATTCCAGGCACCGCCTAGGTCAGAAAGTGGAAATTGGGGCCGCTTCAGAGGCAAGTCGAAAGCAGAATGGTAGCCCTGTTGAAAGAGCATGTGGATACCTTCGCCTGGTCATGTCAGGATATGTCAGGGTCGGACACCGATGTCGTTGTGCGCAAGCTACCATGGAGAGAAGACTGTCCTCTAGAGCAGCAGAACGCCGGTGCCACGTATCAGAGTGACTTTGTTTCATGATATGATTCATCATGAAATTGAATGCTATGTTGATGACATGATAGCAAAGTCCCAAACAGAAGAGGGGCATCTGGTGGATCTGGCCAAGTTGGTCGACCGGTTGAGACAATTCAAACTGAGGTTGAATTCAAATAAGTGCACTATCAGAGTGCGGTCCGGTAAGCTGCTAGAGTTCATTATAAGTGAAAGAGGAATTGAGGTTGATCCTGCTAAAAAAAAAGTAATACAAGAAATGCCTGAACCGAGAACAAAGAAAGAGGTTTGTGGTTTCTTAGGTAGATTGAACTGCATTTCATGGTTCACATCTCACCTAACAACCACGTGCGAACCTATATTTAAGCTGTAAAGAAAAGATCAAACGGTCAGGTCAAATGATGATTGCCAAGGGGCATTGAAAGATAAAAGAATATTCGCAGGAACCTCCGATTCCGATGCCTCCCTGTGGAAGGAGACCGTAAACCCTGTACTTGACAGCCCTCGAGGGGTCTATGAGGTGTGTACTGGGGCAGCATGACGAGTCCGGTTGAAAAGAGCATGCAATTTACCTTAGCAAAAAGTTTACTGACTGTGAAACAATACATTCACTGCTCGAGAAAACTTGTTGTACTTTGGCATAGGCTGCTCGCCGACTGAGACAGTGTATGCTGGTTCGTACCACTTTGTGGATTTCCAAGACGGATCTGATCAAGTACATGTTTGAAAAGCCAGCATTGACCGGACGGGTTGCGAGATGGCAAATGATTTTGACTGAATACGATATCCAGTATATCCCTCAGAAAGCAATCAAGGGGAGTGTATTGTCTGATTACATCGCCCCGCAACCCATTGAGGATTACCAACCGAGGAAGTTTGAGTTCCCTGATGAGGACATCTCGAGGTGCTCAAGTCGAAAGATTGTGAGGAACCGATCCCGGAGGAGGGGCCTGACCCTGAATCCGAACGGATTCTGATGTCTGATGGGGCCATTAACATGAATGGAAGCGGAGTTGGTGCTGCTTTGGTTACGCCAAAGAGATCCCCACATTCCTTGTGTTGAAATTTGGCACACCTGGGGCACGTTTTTATCTAACGATCTCCTTTGCAGGTACTGTTAGATGTTTTCATTCACTTGCAGGTTGTGATGTGAAGCCTTTTTGACAAAAGAATCCCCACGGAGTCCAATCAGGGACGAAGGAATTGAAGAAGGGTAAAAAGACGACGAAAGACGTACGACGATCCTGGATATTAATCAAGAAGACTCTTCAAAGTCTGAAGATTAGAAAGCTTGTACCAATCTAAGGAGTTCGCTCTTCGTAGAGTACGGAGAAGTCGAGAATACAAGGTGATGAATCAGAAAAGTCCAGACGAGTCTAGGAGTTCTCAAAATTGGAAAGCTGACATTGGATTTAGATGTTGAATGCCATGGTTCGACGAGTCGACGGGTGTTCAGTACCAGACTTTCCTGGTTTCCCCCAAGCAGAGTTGGGATTGTTAGCTCCTCAGCAAATTCGAGGTCTGTGTTTCCCCTAGCAGGGTCGGGATGGTTATTGTCGCATTACGCGAAAAACCGGCGGGAAACGAAGACAACAGAGCCGCCACCGTGCGTTATTTATCCCAAAAGAGGGAAAGGAAACGCTCAGAGTAAACCTGGAAAGAACATGGTCTCGCGACCAAAGAGAATGGGATCGGGAGTCGGTTATGCGAAGGGAAGGTATTAGCACCCTACGCATCCGTCGTACTCGACGGGATCCACGCACAATAGAAAGGAAAAATGGTTGCTAAAACACTGCTCACACACACACACACTGGCTGAAAGAGACACGAGAAACTGACTGAAACTGACTCGGCAGGATATCGTATCCTGGGCCTACTTAGTCTATCAGGCATAGACATCAGAGTCGAAGTAGTTCGGACTGGGGAAACGACACATGCTCGCTAGGATGTCGCATCCTATGCATACGTATCTCCTTGGACGAAGGAGAATCAGAGCATTCGTAGCTCGGCTGACACGCACACAAACAAACACACAAAGGCAAACGTGGAGTCCGAATGCCAATTACTGGACTTACATCAGCATCCGAACCAAAACACACACAGGAAACCAACTGCCAATCGCTGGACTTATGTCGGACTCCAACCAGAACATACACAAGGGTTGTTAAGACACAAAGGGTTGAAAAAGAAAAAGGGCGCCCGGAGAGATCAGCTCAATCTCCTGCCTACATACTTCATCTGGTATGAAGATCAGGGCGATGTAGTTCCCCTACGCAGGGATAAAGGACCTAGCCTAACCAGATAACAGAGGGAGACACAACTAGGGAGACTACGACTCGAGCCTAGATGTTATCATGCAAATCATCCCTAAGTTAAGGTTTCTAGCTAACTGGCACCGGAAAAAAGAAGGGTCTCGATTGCAACTAGGGCAAGAGAAAGGGGAGGTCTCAATCGCAACGAGGGCGAGAGAAAAGAATTAGTGTTAGTGGTTAGTCAAACTCGATAAGACATCGCATCTCGTGCCTACGTATCTCATCTGGACATGAGAATCAGAGTTGCCGTAGTTCGGCCAAACTATTTCTGTTGGTTTGTGTTTTTTAAGTGGACAACGTCACTGCGTAATCTACCTGATGCTCGACCTTTGGAGACTTACTCACCTGTAGTAGAAGGAGTTAACGTACCCTTAAGAGGGGATAATGTTTGTTTGTGTTTTAGGAAAGCTCAAGCAAGAAAGGAAGTCCTATACGAAGGAACCGTGCTACCTTAATTGACATGCAAACGAGACTACGCGGAGTCTAACAAACCTAGGGGATACAATCACACCACACAAGCACATACAACATAAAATAAACACACCAACAAGGGGCTCAAACATCAAGGCTAGGTTTTAGTCGAGGGGTCATATCAACCTCAACAAACAAACCTCTGGAACGGGGTAAATGGTGCTCTTAACCTTGCCATTGAGGGGCTAAGGTGAAGCAGATGAAAGGAGATGAGGGGTGTGCCTCATTGCTCTTATCCCTGGTCAGGGAGAGCTTAGGACAAGAATGTGTGGGTTCAGAAAGTGGGAACCCTTCTACACATTTGATACTGACTCAACTGTACAATTGTACAAGATCTTGGGTTTGTATCTGCAATGCATCAACACGGTGGTGTGAGCAAAGCAGATGACACACAGAATAGCAGGGGATAGGTTGCATATCCCTTGGGTTCTGCCAATTGCCTCATCACTTAGGAGGTCTTTGAATATGTACAGGGACAAATTGTAAACATACACAAACATTGCCTCTTAAGGAGGACTTCAGACAGTTGCCTGGCCAAGTAACAGGCCAGGTCTTCCAGACTACATGAAGATCAGAAATATACCTCAATGCAAAATGCTTAATAAGCAAAGCAAAGCAAAAGTTCACAAAGGAACTGAGCAACTAAAAGCACCTGAAATAGTCAAGCAGACATTAGTATACAACTTCAAAACAAAGCAAAAGGAAACAGACATCAACAGTTAATCATAAGCAAGTGAACGTGCAAGGCACAAAGCTCAAGGCATGTGAGCCAAGCAACCTACAAAACAAAACGTGTTAGTCATGGTATTCAAGCAAGTTCAATCAAAAAGAATTGGTCTCATTGGTCATTTGTTGATCAACCTGAAAAAATGAACTCAACTGTGAGTAATAGGACCACTAGGGCAAGCCTAGGGTCAAAAGGGAATGAAAAAGTTCAAACAGCAAGTGGCAAGCATCCAAAATCATGTTCAAACAATCAAGAAACAATCCCAATTGGATTCATATTCATATCAATCACCATCATCATTTCATGAACAAGTTAAGTCAAGGCATGGCATTTAGAAGCTCATAGAAGTCAACAGCAAGACTTGAATCAAAAGCAAACTCAAACATTTCCAAAAATCACCAAATAATTCATGATCAAACATAATCCATAACAGGACATGCATATAAAATTTCAGCTCATTTGGATCATGGAAAGATAGTCAATGAAAATCAGAAAGTCAAAGCAATTTTGAACATGCTCAAAGAAGTCAACCAAACATGCATCAACTTGAAAAAAATCATAAATCAGGGATGGCATATGATAAATGAATGGGACTAAAACCATGGCAAATCTTAAGATGTCTAGTAATCTCATGTAAAATTTCATGTCCATCTAATAAAGTATGAGCATTTCACAAAACAAATGGGCACAAGTGTCACACAAAGTCAACATATGATCAAACAGGGGACAAAAATCTCAATCAAATGGAAAATGCCATAAACAAATCCACAAAAAATCACATATAAACCAGACATACTCAAGCTCAAACATGCAAAAATTCAATCCATTTTGAGGTCAATAGGCATGGTTATAAAAATCAACAAGTTGCACATCAATGGTGTGACACAAATTGTCACACCCTACTTCAAAAAATCACAACTCAATGACCAGAAATGAGAAATTCATAACTTTATACCAAAATGACCATGGATGTGTCTAGTTTGTGCACAAAAAATTTCAAAGTCAAAGGATAAAGCATGACTATTTCACAAATGATTTGGTAAAATGTGCAAAATATTGATACATGAGCAAAACCCTAATGCCAATTAAAAACCAACCATCCAAAAATTCTGGAAAAAATATGACAACATACTAGAGGTCATGATGAAGGCAATGCAAAAAATCCCATTCAAATTGGATCAAGCATGGTGGAGTTATGATTTTTACAAGATGAAGATCACAAATGAAATAAAAAAATGAAACCAACATATTTTAATGAGTCACATGCCACGCTGAGTGGCAATTTTGAAATTACTTGGACAAATTAGCAAAACGCGGCGTTTAAGGCAGGCAAACGAAATGTTCTGATTGGCCCGCATGGAGGTACAGTAACAGGACCTGGCTCATGCAAACCCTAGCCCAGAAATCCGCAGGAAAAAATCATGGCTAAAGCTATGAAGGTTGCAGGAGAATCCGCAGGAAATTCTCCAGCAACCAAGACCAGCAAGCTGCACTTTGTCACCCCCAATCGTGATTTTTTCCAGAAAATTAAAAAGTCCCATAAGTGAAAATCAAGGAATGCAACGTGTATATCCAACATCACTCATCAATAAACAACCATCAATTCATTAAACAACAACAAATCAAACATAAATCGACTGAATCTAATCATGAATACAAAACTTCAAAACCCTCGTTCTCCCTCATTATGGCATGGTTTTACTTGACTCAAAGCTCACGACACTCACAAGGAAAAGATCTACAAGATGCATCATGCGATTTTAAGAATGGTTAAAGTCGAGTCTCACCTGATCTTGAAGGGCAGTGATGATTCCATGATTTTCTGGCCATGATTGCTCGAAACAGCTGCTCTTCAAGTTCCCACATGATGAATGGTTGAACAACTTTGGCTCAAGAATGCTTGGAATGGCTTTTACTCATGGCTGCCATGGATGAATGCTTGGAGAAACAGAGCTCGAAATTGTTGTTCCAGTTGTGAAATGAAGCTTGTACTATGCTCAAAATGTTGGTGAGTGATGAGGTAAATGGCCAGGGCTCGAGTGCTTGAGGTTTGTTAACAGAAAATTCCAAAATGAGAGAAAGTGAGCATTGAGAGAAAGATGGTTTTTCTGTATTATGTGTTGGCTGCTAGGGTTTTGGAATGACAGAAAAATGGTTAATATACTTCTGTTTTAAGTTGGTTTAATGAGAGCTAATCACAAATTAACTTAATGAAGCATTTTGCTAAATGGCCATTTTGGTTCATATGGTGAGGTGTAATGGTAGGAGCACGAAAATTGGGCCTTCCACAAGTCACAAACAACATTTCAGAACTTAATTGAATGGCAAAATGTATTAAAATTGGTTATTTCAAAATTTCACTTTTGCACCATACTTGAAATTAATCATGATAGTTAAAAAATTCCATTTTGATCCATGAGGTTTTGGTGCATGAAAGTTACATTTTTGGAAAGAGGAGGTCAAATGTGACTTGTTGGAAAAAACCCCACCAAATTTGGCCAAATGGTTTGAGAGATATGGCCTTTTGAAGTTCAAGAATTTTTGAAAATGAATTGATCATAACTTGCCAACCATACATGGGAATTGAGAGTTCTTGGACTTTTTGGAAATGGGAGAACAAGATCTTCAACTTTCATGTTGGGAAAAAATTCATTTGAAGCTTGTATCATGATGTAAGTTTAGGCTCAAGAAGTTTCCATTTTTGGCAGTTGAAATTACAGGTCCAGTTTCTATTTTTGGAAATTTCTGATTTGGCTTCAAATTCTTCAATGATGATGTTTGCCATGATATATGAGGCCTATTTGGACATGAATAAGCACTCTCAAACCAAATCCATCCATCAAAACCATAAAATCAATCACAGTTGACCAAGTTTGACTTTTTAGGGTTTCTGACTGACTGTGCATTGATTGATGGCTTCTGAGCATCCAATCTTTGACCTAAACACTTCAAATGGATCCCCAAGTTATGTGAACATGTTGGACCAACCCTAGGGCCTTGGCTCCTTGAGAAACACACTTGCTTGCTTGACTGACTGATCTCTTGATCAGTTTGACCTAATTCTTCTGACTGGCTTGCACTTGAGGCAAAAGGACAATGCAATGCTATGCAGTGGACCATGTTATGTTATGACCTAATATTAGAATGTATGTACAATGATAGGTGCAAATTTGAGGTGCTACAGTTATCCCCCAGTGGGTTTGAGATCGGTGTTTCCTCAGCAGCCAGGCCTGAAGGTGGCTATTTCCCAGCGGAGGTATCTATTGGTATTGGTTTCTCCAAGCAGAGTTGGGATTGTTGTATCCCCAGCAAGTCAGAGACCGTGGTTTCCCCACAGAGTCCGTTGGTGGTTCTTTCCCCAACGAAGTCCCCAAGCGGATCGGGTTCAGTGGAGGTTATTCCTGGTAAGGGTGGCCTATTTCCCAGCAGCGGCGCTATTCCCCAACAGGGTGGAGATGGGAAGTGTTGGCGAGTTTCTCAGCAGAGTGCCTTGAGCTCCCTAGAAGAGTCCCTCGAGGGGGATACTTTTTTATGCATTCATCATGTAGATAAGCATAGCATATTGCGTAATAAATCGCGTAGCATTTCCATGATTATGGAGCATTACGCTGAAAAAAGTCATGCATCATCATTGCAAGCATCAGCTAGTCTCAAGCCGTGGTTACCGTTTGAGATTTGGTTTCGCCAGTGGGTGAAGGTGTTACTCAAGCCGTGGTTACCGTTTGAGAGATGGTTTCGCTGGTTGGAAGATCAACATCAGCATTGCAAGCATAAGTTAACCCCAAGCCGTGGTTACCATCCAAGAATGGGTTTGGCCGGTTAGTGAAGATAATACTCTGAGGAGTTTGGCATTGTGACCTTGGGTCAACCGTATTCCCTAGTAGCGCGATACTGGAGGAAGATTTCTGTCGTGCGAGACAGAAGTTTGAAGATGTTACTCTGAGAAGTTTAGCATTGTGATTTTGGAGCAACAATATTTCCCAGTTAGTCCCCGACAAGCGTCTGCCTGGTTTTGACATATGTGGATGTCATCCTTGCGATACCAGTAAGTGTCGTGTCGATTGTAACACCCTTCTAAAATACCCCAAATATTTTAATTAAAATAATAAACATATAACAATCAGAGTAATTATGCCATTCAAGGGTGTCACACAAATTTTTCCCACCATTCCTCATAATATTTAGTCATGCTCATTATTTAATTCAAAACATAAATCTTTGCATAATACGCAGCGGATGGAGATCAAATCGATCAAAACATGTAACATACTACATGTAAACTGGTTCAACAATCCTTAACATCATAATTAAAAGGTTCCCTCCCGATGTTACATCTATCAGAGCATGACCCACTAAGGAGACTACACTAGACTCCAAGCATTCGCTTCTACTCAACTCATTTCTCGTTACCTGAAAAATAGTTGTAAGGGTGAGTTCCTCAATCAATATAATAAGCATTATAAAACATCATGTCATGTTAAGTAATTTAACACATTAATCACCCTAATCACATAACACATTCAGTAACGGTACATCAACTCAAACATCATATTCAATACCGATGCAAATCATACTCATACTCAATATCAACACAAACACACGTATAATATTGGAATACATCCATTCATATTATACGCCATACACATTTTATGCAATGAGACTCCATGCATGCGGTACCGACTATTCGTGAACATATAGTTCAACTTCACCGACCAAATCCAGGTACGGCTACCAAGCTCACTAGTCCCACTCATTTGAGACCTAGTGACTCACATCACTAATTCCTCACCATGGGAATTAGCTACCACCCCAAGGGCCATGCTATGCACGCTAATCACCTAGCATGCAAATATCAACAACAGTCCAAAATGACTAACATCACTAATTCCTCACCATGGGAATTAGCTACCACCATAAAGGCCACAATATGCATGCTAATCACCTAGCAATGCAACATCAACAACAATTCAAGAATAGACATATGCTCACACTCTAAGCCATAAACAGTCTATTCACAATGCATACATCACTGATACATTCACAGCATTATGCATACCATTACACATTATCAACACATTTTATCACAAAAGCATATTACATCATGCCAAAACAACAATCACAGTATTAGCACACTTTACTAATACCTACTACATCATACATCAGCTAAGTTACGTCACTCAGCCTAAACAACCAAAAACTGCACAACAACAGCTCAGAAAACCACAAGTCTGCCCATACGCGTACTGCCTAGTCCCATACGCGTATGGCCCATTCCTCAGCCAAAACCCATACGCGTATCATCTGCCTCATACGCGTATGCTACGCGTACCACTCTCCCATACGCGTACCAACAGAGACAAATCTACGTTCAAAATATCATTTTCCTCACCCATACGCGTAAGGCCTCATCCATACGCGTACCAGCCATCTCATACGCGTATTGCCTAGTGCCATACGCGTATGACCAGAAACCAGAATTTCCAGATCTGCAATGGCTTTCTCTGCTACGAGATCTATCCAATTCAACCTTCCACAGTCCAAATTTTACACACAATTCATTCATATCATCTAACACGAATCATACACTTTCGATTTCACAAATTGCTAACCTTTCTACCTCTAATTCCTACGAATTTCTTCAATTATAATCCAAATTTCGTTCATCCCAAAAGTTCACAAATTCATCATACATCATTCAATCAGAGGCAAATCAATGGTTTCTCACTACCCATCACATATTATCCCATAATACCCATTAATCGATGATAAACCCCCCTTACCTGAGTTAATCCGGCGAATCCTGCAGCTTCAAGTTCTTCCTCTCTTCAACCCTTGTTCTCTGGCTCTCTTTTCCCTTTTCCACTCTTCTGTCCCTTTTTCCTTTTCACGTGAAAAAAAATAACCTTTTTACTAAATGGGACCTTTTCTAAATTCCAACTTTTATTCCAATAAAATAATAACCCAATAATAATAATAATTTTAATAAGAATATTCCAATTATTTAATTAAATTAATAAATATATTATTAACTTAAATTAAACAATTATCTTGTTTTATCGGGGTGTTACAACTCTCCCCCACTAAAAGAGTTTTCGTCCTCGAAAACATACCTCAAGCGAATAACTCCGGATATGACTCCTTCATCTGACTCTCAAGTTCCCAAGTCACATTGCCACCTGCTGGTCCTCCCCAAGCTACCTTCACCAAGGCAATCTCTTTACCCCGCAACTGCTTCAACTCTCGATCCTCAATCCTCATAGGTGATGTTTCAACAGTCAGGTTATCTCTCACCCGGACATCATCTACTTGGACCACATGCGACGGATCAGGAATGTACCTCCTCAACTGAGACACATGAAAAACCTCATGCAAATTCGCAAGTGACGGCGGTAAAGCGATACGATAGGCTACCTCCCCTATCCTCTCCAAAATCTGATAAGGACCAATAAATCGAGGTGTCAATTTCTTCGACTTCAAAGCTCGACCAACCCCAGTTATCGGAGTAACCCGAAGAAACACATGGTCTCCCTCTTGAAACTCAAGTGACTTCCTCCTCTTGTCGTGATAACTCTTCTGACGACTCTGAGCAATTCTCATCTTCTCCTGAATCATCTTAATCTTTTCCGTAGTCTGTTGAACAATCTCCGGTCCAACCACAGCACTCTCACCGGACTCATACCAACATAAAGGTGTCCGACATCTCCTACCATACAAAGCTTCAAACGGTGCCATACCAATGCTCGAATGAAAACTATTGTTGTAGGTAAACTCAATCAAAGGTAAATAACTATCCCAAGAACCTCCCTTTTCCAAAACACAAGCTCTCAAAAGATCCTCTAGTGACTGAATCGTCCTCTCAGTCTGACCATCAGTCTGCGGATGATATGCAGAACTCAATCTCAGCTTAGTTCCCAAAGCCCTCTGCAAACCTTCCCAGAACTTCGATGTAAATCTAGGATCTCTGTCCGAAACAATACTCGACGGAATACCATGCAAACTTACAATCTTCTCAATATACAACTCGGCTAATCTCTCTAACGGATAATCCATTCTGATCGGAATGAAATGAGCCGATTTTGTCAACCTGTCAACAATCACCCAAATGGCTTCAAAATTCTTATTTGTCCTCGGCAACCCAGAAACAAAATCCATACTGATACTATCCCACTTCCACTCTGGAATAGCCAACGGTTGCATTAGCCCAGACGGCTTCTGATGCTCAATCTTTGACTTCTGACAAGTCAAACAGGAATAAACAAAACTTGCAATTTCTCTTTTCATTCCCGGCCACCAAAATAACTTTTTCAAATCATGATACATCTTCGTAGCTCCAGGATGAATACTCAAGCCACTACGATGTCCTTCCTCCAGAATACTCTTCTTAAGTTCGGTAACATCCGGAATACACACCCGATTACCAAATTTCAAAACACCATTCTCACCAACTTTGAATTCACCACCTTGACCTTGATTCACTAAAGTCAACTTATCAACCAAAAGCATATCGGATTTCTGACCCTCTCTGATCTCATCCAAAATACCACTTGTTAACTTCAACATTCCCAATTTAACACTATTGTGAGTACTCTCACACACCAAACTCAAGTCTCTAAACTGCTCAATTAAATCTAATTCCTTAACCATTAACATAGACATATGCAATGATTTTCGACTCAATGCATCAGCTACTACGTTTGCTTTACCCGGATGGTAATTCAAACCAAAGTCATAATCCTTCAGAAATTCTAACCATCTCCTCTGTCTCATATTCAGCTCTTTCTGATCAAACAAATACTTTAAACTTTTATGGTCACTGAAAACTTCAAATCTTGACCCATACAAGTAATGCCTCCATAACTTCAGAACAAATACCACAGCTGCCAACTCTAAATCGTGTGTCGGATAGTTCCTCTCATGAATCCTCAATTGTCTCGAAGCATAAGCTATAACCTGCTTGTTCTGCATCAACACACCACCCAGACCCAACAATGAAGCATCACAGTAGACCTCAAATGGTTCCGACGGACTCGGTAATATCAGAATAGGAGCAGTAGTTAACCTCCTCTTTAACTCTTGGAAACCTTCTTCACATTTTGAATCCCAAACAAACGCTTGCCCCTTTCTAGTCAACATCGTCAACGGTAACGCCAACTTCGAAAATCCCTCAATGAACTTCCTATAATAACCAGCCAATCCAAGGAAACTTCGAATCTCAGCAACAGACTTCGGAGCTTCCCACTTAGACACCGCTTCTATCTTAGAAGGATCAACAGCAACACCACCTCTTGAAATCACATGACCAAGAAAACTCACCTCTTCTAACCAAAATTCACATTTGGACAGTTTAGCAAATAACTTCTTTTCTCTTAGAACTCCTAAAACCATTCTCAAATGCTCAGCATGCTCTTCTTCAGATTTCGAATACACCAAAATGTCATCAATAAACACCACAACAAACTGATCTAGGTACAGATGGAAAATCCTATTCATATACTCCATAAATACTCCAGGCGCATTAGTCACACCAAAAGGCATCACGGAATACTCATAATGTCCATACCTTGTTCTGAAAGCAGTCTTCTGAATATCCTCAGTTTTCACACGTATCTGATGATACCCAGATCTCAAATCTATCTTGCTGAACACACTCGCACCAACCAACTGATCCATCAAATTATCAATCCTCGGCAAAGGATACCGATTCTTGATCGTCACTTTATTCAGTTGCCTGTAGTCCACACACAACCTCATAGTACCTTCTTTCTTCTTAACCAATAACACTGGTGCACCCCACGGTGACACACTCGGACGAATAAATTTCTTATCCAACAAATCTTCCAGCTGACTCTTCAATTCAGCTAACTCAACAGCAGACATACGGTACGGAGCCATCGATATCGGCCTAGTACCAGGTACCAAATCAATCGAGAACTCAACTTCACGCTCTGGCGGCAATTCATTCACTTCTTCAGGAAACACATCAGGAAAATCACACACCACTGCTAGATCGCCAATCACCAGTTTATCTTTAGCCTCCAAAGTCGCTAACAGCATAAACAACTCTGCCCCATCTGCTACTTCCTCATTCACCTGCCTGGCTGATAGAAATAAACTCTTTCCTTCTTCCATCTCAGGAAATATCACAGTCTTATCAAAACAGTTGATAGAAACTCGGTTAAACACCAACCAGTTCATTCCCAAGATAACATCAATCTGCACTAGTGGAAGACACACAAGGTCTATCCCAAATTCTCTACCAAAAATACTCAAAGGACAATTCAAACAAATTGAAGTAGTAGTCACTGAACCCTTCGCAGGAGTATCAATCACCATACTTCCAAGCATCTCAGATATCTCTAACTTAAGTTTCACAGCACAATCCAAAGATATAAAGGAATGAGTAGCACCGGTGTCAATAATAGCTACAAGAGGAAAGCCATTAATATAACACGTACCTCGGATCAAACGATCATCTGCAGAAGTCTCAGAACCCGATAAAGCAAAGACTTTTCCTCCTGACTGATTCTCTTTCTTCGGCTTAGGACACTGTGGACTGATATGGCCCACCTCTCCACAGTTGAAGCAAGTCAGAGTCTTCAACCGGCACTCTGCCGCCAAATGACCACCTTTACCACACTTGAAACACTTCTTTTCAACACTAGCACACTCATGGAAACGATGTCCCGCCTGACCACATCTGTAACACTTAGCAGGAGCACTAGAGTCTCCCCCACTAGGCCTCTTCATCCCACTCTGCTTCTGAAAACCTTTGCCAGCTGCATACGGTTTTCCACGATCATTCTGGTTCTTGCCTTTCCTATCAACTCTCTGTTGATAGCTCTCTGCTCTGGCTTTGGAATCCTGTTCAAAAATCCTGCAACAGTCAACCAAGTCAGAAAATACTCTGATCCGCTGATACCCAATAGCCTGCTTGATCTCGGGACGTAACCCATTCTCAAACTTCACACACTTTGAAAATTCTCCAGTAGCCTCGTTATAGGGAGTGTAATACTTTGACAGCTCTGTGAACTTAGCAGCATACTCAGTAACAGACCTGTTACCCTGCTTCAATTCCAAGAACTCTATCTCCTTCTTTCCTCTGACATCCTCTGGAAAATACTTCCTCAGGAATCTCTCTCTGAACACCGCCCAAGTGATCTCAGCATTCCCAGCAGATTCCAACTCAGTGCGAGTAGCAACCCACCAATCATCTGCTTCTTCTGACAGCATATGCGTACCGAACCTGACCTTCTGGTTATCGGCACACTCAGTCACTCGGAAGATCCTCTCGATCTCCTTCAACCACTTCTGAGCACCATCTGGATCGTATGCTCCCTTGAACATTGGAGGATTGTTCTTCTGGAACTCACTCAGTTGACGAGCAGCTCCCATTCCCACAACATTCGGATTTCCTCCAAGTACTCCAGCTAGCATACCCAGAGCCTCAGCAATGGCAGCATCATCTCTACCTCTTCCAGCCATCTCTATTCTGAAAACCCAAACAACTAAAACAATGAGTACTGATAGGGTTACACAACACCTATCCCGTACAGGGGAAACAGAATAATTACGACTCGACTCGACCGACTATGCTCTGATACCACTAATGTAACACCCTTCTAAAATACCCCAAATATTTTAATTAAAATAATAAACATATAACAATCAGAGTAATTATGCCATTCAAGGGTGTCACACAAATTTTTCCCACCATTCCTCATAATATTTAGTCATGCTCATTATTTAATTCAAAACATAAATCTTTGCATAATACGCAGCGAATGGAGATCAAATCGATCAAAACATGTAACATACTACATGTAAACTGGTTCAACAATCCTTAACATCATAATTAAAAGGTTCCCTCCCGATGTTACATCTATCAGAGCATGACCCACTAAGGAGACTACACTAGACTCCAAGCATTCGCTTCTACTCAACTCATTTCTCGTTACCTGAAAAATAGTTGTAAGGGTGAGTTCCTCAATCAATATAATAAGCATTATAAAACATCATGTCATGTTAAGTAATTTAACACATTAATCACCCTAATCACATAACACATTCAGTAACGGTACATCAACTCAAACATCATATTCAATACCGATGCAAATCATACTCATACTCAATATCAACACAAACACACGTATAATATTGGAATACATCCATTCATATTATACGCCATACACATTTTATGCAATGAGACTCCATGCATGCGGTACCGACTATTCGTGAACATATAGTTCAACTTCACCGACCAAATCCAGGTACGGCTACCAAGCTCACTAGTCCCACTCATTTGAGACCTAGTGACTCACATCACTAATTCCTCACCATGGGAATTAGCTACCACCCCAAGGGCCATGCTATGCACGCTAATCACCTAGCATGCAAATATCAACAACAGTCCAAAATGACTAACATCACTAATTCCTCACCATGGGAATTAGCTACCACCATAAAGGCCACAATATGCACGCTAATCACCTAGCAATGCAACATCAACAACAATTCAAGAATAGACATATGCTCACTGTCGCATCACGCGAAAAACCGGCGGGAAAACAAGAACAACAGAGCCGCCACCGTGCGTTATTTATCCCAAAAGAGGGAAAGGAAACGCTCAGAGTAAACCTGGGAAAAGACATGGTCTCGCGACCAAAGAGAATGGGATCGGGAGTCGGTTATGCGAAGGGAAGGTATTAGCACCCCTACGCATCCGTCGTACTCGATGGGATCCACGCACAATAGAAAGGAAAATGGTTGCTAAACACTGCTCAAACACACACACACACTGGCTGAAAGAGACACAAGAAAACAAACAAGACTGAAACTGACTCGGCAGGATATCGCATCCTGGGCCTACTTAGTATATCAGGCATAGACATCAGAGTCGAAGTAGTTCGGACCGGGGAAACGACACATGCTCGCTAGGATGTCGCATCCTATGCATACGTATCTTCTCGGACGAGAGAAGAATCAGAGCATTCGTAGCTCGGCTGACACGCACACAAACAAACACAGGCAAAGGCAAACGTGGAGCCTGAATGCCAATCACTGGACTTACATCAGCATCCGAACCAAAACGCACTCAAGAAGGCAAACATGGCGCCTGAATGCCAATCACTGGACTTACATCAGTATCCGAACCAAACAAACCCACACTGGAACCCGAATGCCACTCGATGGACTTACATCAGCTTCCAAGCACACAGCAAGACAAAACAAAGACACGGGCGCCCGGAGAGATCTGCTCATCTCCTGCCTACGTACCTCATCTGGTATGAGGATCAGGGCGACGTAGTTCCCCTACAGAGGGATAAAGGACTAGCCTAACCAGATAACAGAGGGAGACACAACACTAGGGAGACTACGACTCGAGCCTAGATGTTATCATGCAAATTCATCCCTAAGTTAAGGTTTCTAGCTAACTGGCACAGGGAGCCAGCCTATCCTAATCATGACTTGCACAGGAAGCAAGCCACACACACACTTAACTTGCACAGGAAGCAAGCCAAGCACAACCTAACTTGCACAGGAAGCAAGTCTAAACTAACCCTAACTTGCACAGGAAGCAAGTCAAACAAACATACAAGCACAGATAGCACACACTATACACAAGCAAGTGGCTCAAACAAGGGTTAGGTTTTAGTCGAGGGGTCACATCAACCTCAACAAACAAACCTTTGGAACTGGGTGAATGTGCTCTTAACCTTGCCATTGAGGGGCTAAGGTGAAGCAGATGGAAGGTGAGTGAAGATAAGACTTCACAGCTCTTATCCCTGGCCTGGGAGAGCTTAAGACAAGAATGTGTGGGTTCAGAAAGTGGGAACCCTTCTACACATTTGATACTGACTCAACTGTACGATTGTACAAGATCTTGGGTTTGTATCTGCAATGCATCAACACAGTGGTGTGAGCAAAGCGGATGACACACAGAATAGCAGGGGATAGATTGCGTATCCCTTGGGTTCTGCCAATTGCCTCTTCACTTAGGAGGACTTTGACTCTATGCAAGGACAAAATTAAACATCCACAAACATTGCCTCTTAAGGGGGACTTCAGACAGTTGCCTGGCCAAGTAACAGGCCAGGTCTTCCAGACTACATGAAGATTAGAAGTATACCTCAATGCAAATTGCTTATACAAGCAAAGCAAAGCAAAAGTTCACAAGGAACTGAGCAACTAAAGTACCTGAAACCAGTCAAGCACAGTTAGTATACAAGTCAAAGTTAAATCAAGATGAAACAGATATCAACCAGTCAACACAAGCAAGTGAATGTGCAAGGCACAAGGCTTAAGGCATGTGAGCCAAGCAACCTACAAAACAAAGAGGTTAGACAATGATATTTAAGCAAGCTCAATCAAAAGGAAATGGCCTCATTGGTCATTTGTTGGTCAACCTGAAAACATGAACTCAAAGGTGAGTAACAAGACCACTAGGGCAAACCTAGGGTCAAAAAGGAATGAAAAAGTCAAAACAGCAAAGGTCAAGTATCCAAAATCATGTTCAAACAATTAAGAAACACAACCAATTGGGTTCATATGCATATCAATCACTATCATCATTTCATGAACAATTTAGGTCAAGGTATGGCAAATGAGAGCTCATAGGAGTCAACAGCAAGACTTAACTCAAAACCAATCATAATCAATTCCAAAAATCATCAAATAATTCATGATCAATCACAATCCATAACATGACATGCATATCAAATTTCATCCCATTTGGACAAGTGGAAGGCAGTCAATGAAAATCAGAAAGTCAAAGCAATTTTGAACATGCTCAAAGAAGTCAACCAAACATGCATCAACTTGAGAAATTCATAAATCAGTGATAGCATATGAGAAATGAATGGGACTAAAACCATGGCAAAGATGAGGATGTCTAGTTATCTCATGTAAAATTTCATGTCCATCTAATAAAGTATGAGAATTTCACAAATGAAATGGGAACATGTGTCACAAAAAGTCAACATTTGACTAAGCAGGGGAGAAAATCTCAAACAATTAGGAAATGCCACAAATAATTCCAGGAAAATTCACATGTGAACTAGACATACAAGAGTAGGTTCATGCAAAAAATCAGATCAATTGGAGGTCCAGAAGCATGGTATCAAAAATCATGAAGTTGCACATCAATGGTGTGACACAAATTGTCATACCCTAATTCAAAAACTCATAACTCATAAACCAGCAATGATAAATTCACAAACTCTACACCAAAATCACCATGAGTGTGTCTAGTTTAAGCACAAAAAATTTGGGAGCCATTGGATAAAGCATCATCATTTCACAAATGTTTTGGCAAAGTGTACAAAATATGCATACATGTCACAAACCCTCATACAAATTAAAATCCATTGATCACAAAATTCTGGAAAAATTATGATAAAAAAGTAGAGATCATGATGAAGATAATGCAAAAATTCCCATGAGAAATGGATTTAAAATGAATGAGTTATGATTTTTCAAAGTTTGATGATTAAAATGAAATTAAAATAAAAAAACAATGTCATTTAATGGGTCATGTGCCACGCTGATGGCAAACTTGTAAATAAACCATCCACTTAATCAAACGGCCGTGTTTTGGCAAAGGAAATGAAATAATGTTATTGGTTGATGGCCCAACAATGCCATGCAGCACGTGAAACAGCAGAAAAAATCTGGAAAAAATGGCTTTAGGGTTTCTAAGCTACAGTAGCAACTTCATCTTCTTCCCAAATCGTGAAAATCGAAATATGCCCAGAAATTGGAAACAAGCATGGCAATCAAAACATTAGACAAACCTTATCAACATCCTAACATCAAAAATCATGAAATCGAGCTAGCAATGGAAGAACTAAGCAAAACATCATTCACATGTAAAACTTTAAAACAACATAACTTGCTAAATACTTGACCATTTTCAAAAACAAAACCATCATGAAGCCCAGCATGGAGAGACCTTTCTAAAGCATGCATCTATTTTAAGAAACAAGGAGGTCGAAATTTTACCAAAGTTGATGAACAGTTGTGATACAGTCGTTATTTGGTAGCTTTGACTCAAAACAGGTGCGCCTCAAGCTTCTAAAAGATGGATGATGCAGAAAGTCTGGTTTGAAACAACTTGATTTGGCTCTGAATAGCTTCTGCCATTGAAGATGTTTGAAGATGGACAGCCACGAAAAGCTTCTTACAGTGGAAGGATGATGGTTGAAATGTGCATGAAATGATGCTTGGATGATGCAGCAACAGTAGTATGGTCGTGCTCTTTGAAGGTTTTTACAGATTTTGGAAAAATGCAAAAAATGAAGTTTGAGAGAATGAGTGAAGTTTTTTTGTTTGGAGGCTGCAACTAGGGTTTTCTAAGTGACAGAAAATCATCTTTTAATTCTCTGTTTGAAGGTACAAATGATGGTTCATGAAAATATGGAGTAGAGTGGGTGAGAAGTGTACTTTCTTTCCAATTTTCAAGCAACTAGGTGATGGCTATGTGTACTGCATAAAAATGGGCTTGCAACAAGTCATAAACCACATTTCTGAACTATTTCAATTGGCCAAATGGTTTAAAAATGATTATTTTGAAAAGTCAAAATTCTACTCACTTGAAATTAATTAAGGCAAGTTCAAAAAGGCCATTTTGCATGGTGATGTTTTGGTGAATGAAAGTTACATTTTTGGAAAGAGGAGGTCAAATGTGACTTGTAGGAAAAAACCCCACCTAAATTGGCCAAATGGTTTGAGAGATATGGCCTTTTGAAGTTCAAGAATTTTTGAAAATGATTTGATCATATCTTGCCAACCATACATGGGAATTGAGTGTTCTTGGACTTTTTGGAAATGGGAGAACAAGATCTTCAACTTTCATGTTGGGCAAAAATTCATTTGAAGCTTGTATCATGATGTAAGTTTGAGGATCAAGACTTTCCATTTTGGGCAGGTTTCAATTACAGGTCCAGTTTCCATTTTTGGAAATTTCTGATCTGGCTTCAAATTCTTCCATGATGGTGTTTGACATGATATATGAGGCCTATTTGGACACGAATAAGCTCTCTCAAACCAATTTCCATCATCAAATCACTGATTAAATGGACAGTTGACCAACAGTTGACTTTTAGGGTTTCTGTCTGATTGTGCATTGACTGATGACTTCTGAACATCCAATCCTTGACCAAAACCCTTCAAATGGATCCCCAAGTCATGTGAACATGTTGGACCAACCCTAGGGCCTTGGCTCCTTGAGAATTGTGCTTGCTTGCTTGACTGACTGATCTCCTGACCAGTTTGACCTAATTTCTTGATTGGCTTGCACTTGAGGCAAATGGGACAATGCAATGCTATGCAGTGGACCATGTTATGTTATGACCTAATATGAGAATGTATGTACAATTATAGGTGCAAATTTGAGGTGCTACAGCTGCCCCTATTCAATCAGCTGGGAACCCGAACGGATGATAGCAACGGCTGTCAGACTTTCAGGGTAAACAGGGATTGAATACCAAGAACCGTAGAAATTTGCACTCTGTCGGATATGATACAAGGAGAACCACGTCATTTACCGATGACGCCTGCAATTGACAACTTCAGAAAGGCGAAACCATTTACCGATGGTTAGAAACTGGAAACTTGATATTTACCGATATCAACCTCAGCAAGACCATTTACCGATGGCTGTTGGGAAACAACTCTGATGTAAAAGGAAGCAAGACCATTTACCGATGGTGGCTTCAAAGAAACTTGACATTTACCGATATCAACTCCAACTCGACCATTTAACGATGGCTACTGCAACTGGGGATCCGATATTTACCGATATCGAAGAAAACGGGGCCATTTACCGATGGCGGATAAAACTGGGCATTCAATATTTACCGATATCGAAGCATACGGGGCCATTTACCGATGGCGTTTCCACTTGGGGAGGAACAAAATCTTTGTTGTGTAATCAGACAAGACGTTTACCGACGACTTCTGGGGATCTAAATTTTATCAACAAGGAATCAAAGCATGACCAGACATTTACCGATGACTGGGATGAGACTCGACGTTTACCGACATCGAAAGATGATGTTTACCGACATCAAAACAAACGACCAGACATTTATCGATGACTGGGAATGAGAAATTTATTGGGGAGATACAAACAAATATTCGCAACTGGAAACCAGACAGGACATTTACAGATGATTCTACTGGGGATCTCTAACTGGGGATTATCAGACATTTACCGATGACTGCAGAAAAGACTCGATGTTTACCGACATCGAAAGATGATGTTTACCGACATCAAAAAATGACCAGACATTTACCGATGACTGGGGAGAAAACCCGATGTTTACAGACACCGAAACAATGGTGTTTACCGACACCAAAAATGATGACCAGACATTTACTGATGACTGGAGAGAATACCCGATGTTTACAGACACCGAAACAATGGTGTTTACCGACACCAAACAAAGAAACACACGCGGGTGCTAGTATGACACTTACCGGTATCACAAGAACGACATCTTAGATATGTCAAGGCAAGGTTGACCACTTGCTGGGGGTCTCACTGGGGAGAAACAAACTTTCTGTCACCAACGGGTGAGGTAATAAACCTTTGTGGGGATATCAATCCTGAATGCTGTCAGGAGCAACTGTAGCAGACTTGCTGTGCTGATGTTGAATGAAATGATCCGCCTCTGCCGGGGATACGGTCTGGTGAGGTTAACACATGAATGCATATGTTTGAATTTTTCTATGGCGTAATGCTCCATATGGAATGGAAATGCTACGCGGTTTTGAGGATGCAATGATTACTACATGCAAAATGCAAAATGATGAAAAACTCCGGCTGGGGAGCCAAAACTGATTGGACATTCCAACTTTGCGGGGAGACTCTGCAGGGAGAGCAACGACTTCTCACTCATGTTGGAGAATAGCACTACTGCTGGGGGAAGGTAAACTCCGCTGGGGATATCCTTCAGTCCACATATAGGATAAATGTTGGAGATAAATTTCAAAGAACCTGCCTCACTCGGGGAGGAAATCGGCAAACACAGGCCTGCTGGGGATAGGCAATCCTTAGATCTGTTGGGGAATAGAAGGCACTATCCACAGACGTCTCCGCAGGGGAACATAGCTCTGATAGCTTCCAAACTTGCTTGGGGAAAATATCTGCTGAGGAAACGTCCTCACAGATGCCAACCTGAAAAACAGCACAACAAAATGCCCCCAGGGGATACATGGACAAGATACGCTCAAGTGTCCTCAACATTCAAAATGATTTTCAAATGTTTTATCTTTCTGCACATTATTGTGTAGCCTTCATGTTCTTATATGCAATGCTTATCAAAAGTTCGGACATTTTTGCAAACAAAACAGTAAAAAATAAAAACCAAAGAGCTATTTATCTGAATAACGACTTTTATTGATTGAAAATGTGCCTGAAAAGGCAAATACATTGGGAGGCAATTCCTAGAAAGAGGTAATTGCGCACAAAAGGAAAAATCTATCCTAATGGCAACGTGAACACGGCATCCACTATTTCCCAATTCTGTTATAACTCACAGATCATCAGTTTTCCTCCCAACTCCTTGCTTTCTGAGAAGAATGACTGGACGGATCACATCTTTCGAGATGGCAGACGACAAAGCTCGATGAAGTACAGACAACTCAGACTGTAGTCTTCGCTTTAATCCCTCTTTTGCCTGGATCGCCCTTTCGGGTTTTCAATCCACCGGGATACCCATTTTTGCCTAAGCCGCCCTTGCGGGTTTTCGACTTACCGGGTGTACAAATTCTTTTCATTTTATCCCTAATTTTTGCCCGAACCTTTTCTTTCTGTTTTTTGGTTCGCCGGGATGCCTTTTTTTTGCCTGGACTCTTTTTTTTCTTTTTGTCCAGCGGGTCAATTTATGCGAAGTATTTTTTGACTACATCTGAGTTAACAGGAGACGGAAAATCTTCACCATCCATAGTTGTAAGCATCAAGGCTCCACCGGAGAAGACCTTCTTCACAACATACGGACCTTCATAATTAGGAGTCCACTTGCCCCTGTTATCTGCACCGGGAGGGAGGATCCTCTTCAAAACTAGATCACCGATCTGATAGCTTCGAGGACGCACTTTCTGATCAAAGGCTCGCTTCATCCTTCGCTGATACAACTGTCCATGGCATACAGCTGCTAGCCGTCTCTCCTCGATAAGGCTCAACTCGTTAAACCTTGTTCGAATCCACTCGGCTTCGTCCAGCTTGACATCCAATAAAACTCTCAGAGAAGGAATCTCCACTTCAACAGGTAGGACAGCTTCCATACCATACACAAGGGAGTAAGGGGTTGCCCCGGTCGACGTACGTACTGAGGTACGGTACCCATGCAAAGCGAAAGGCAGCATCTCATGCCAATCCTTGTACGTAACGACCATCTTCTGCACAATCTTCTTGATATTCTTGTTTGCCGCTTCTACAGCA
Source organism: Lathyrus oleraceus (assembly GCF_024323335.1). Taxonomy (NCBI): domain Eukaryota; kingdom Viridiplantae; phylum Streptophyta; class Magnoliopsida; order Fabales; family Fabaceae; genus Lathyrus; species Lathyrus oleraceus. Next base: position 285,286,857 of record NC_066585.1, read on the forward strand.
CCATTCATCTTCGGTCTGTAAGGAGAAGAATTGTGATGTTCAATCTTGAAATCTTTACAAAGCTCTTTCATCATCTTGTTGTTGAGATTCGAACCATTGTCAGTGATGATTCTCTCAGGAACTCCATAACGACAGATGATTTCTTTCTTGATGAACCGGGTAACCACTTGTTTGGTAACGTTAGCATAGGAAGCTGCTTCCACCCATTTGGTGAAATAGTCAATCGCTACCAAAATGAAGCGATGTCCATTCGAAGCAGTAGGCTCAATCTTCCCAATCATATCAATGCCCCACATGGCAAACGGCCAAGGCGAATTCATGACATTCAGAGGGCTTGGTGGTACATGCACCTTATCAGCATAGATTTGACACTTATGGCACTTCCGAGCATACTTGAAACAATCGGATTCCATAGTCATCCAGTAATAACCCGCTCTCAACAATTTCTTAGCCATTGCATGTCCGCCGGCATGAGTACCGAAGGAACCTTCATGAACTTCCTGCATTAACATGTCCGCCTCGGGTCTGTCCACGCATCTGAGCAAGACCATGTCAAAGTTTCTCTTATACAACACATCATCCTGATTCAAATAGAAGCTTCCAGCTAGCCTTCTCAGGGTTTTCTTGTCATTCTTCGACGCACCTTCAGGATACTCCTGAGTCTTGAGGAAGTTCTTGATGTCATAATACCACGGCTTCTCATCAACCACAACAGACTCGGCTGCAAACACATACGCAGGCCTCTCAAGTCGATTCACCGCAACATGTGGCACATGATTCCACCAATGAACTTTGATCATAGACGACAAAGTAGCCAAGGCATCAGCCATCTGATTCTCATCCCGGGGGACATGATACAACTTCACCTTCTTGAAGAACGTCAGTATTCTTCTGGTGTAATCTCTATACGGAATCAAATGCGGCTGATTCGTATTCCAATCTCCGTTGACTTGATTGATCACTAGAGCGGAATCTCCAAATATATCAAGAGTTTTGATCCTCAGATCAATGGCTTCTTCTATCCCCATGATACAAGCCTCATACTCAGCTTCGTTGTTGGTGACGTCAAACGTCAATCTGGCAGAAAAAGGTATATGAGCACCTTTAGGATTGATCAATACTGCCCCAACACCGTTACCGTTCATATTCACAGCCCCATCAAACATCAGTGTCCATTTGTCATCCGGATCCGGTCCTTCCTCGACAAGAGGCTCTTCGCAATCTTTCATCTTCAGATACATGATGTCTTCATCAGGGAATTCAAACATCATAGGCTGATAATCTTCAATCGGTTGCTCGGCGAGGTAGTCTGACAGAATACTACCTTTGATGGCCTTTTGTGACGTGTACTGAATATCATATTCTGTTAGAATCATCTGCCAACGAGCAACACGTCCGGTGAGAGCTGGTTTCTCAAAGATGTACTTCACTGGATCCATCTTAGAAATCAATAAGGTAGTATGGTTCAACATATACTGCCTCAGTCGGCGAGCAGCCCAGGCCAAAGCACAGCAAGTTTTCTCGAGCAGTGAATATCTTGTTTCACAGTCGGTAAACTTTTTGCTAAGGTAGTATATGGCATGCTCTTTTCGACCAGACTCGTCATGCTGTCCCAATACACACCCCATCGAGTTCTCAGTCACTGACAGGTACATTATCAGAGGTCTCCCTGGAACTGGAGGTATAAGGATTGGAGGTTTCTGTAAATACTCCTTTATCTTGTCAAAAGCTTTCTGACAGTCATCATTCCACTTGATCGCTTGATTCTTTCTGAGCAGTTTGAAAATTGGTTCACATGTGGCAGTTAGGTGAGATATGAACCTTGCAATGTAGTTCAATCTCCCTAAAAACCCACGGACTTGCTTCTCCGTTTTCGGTTCAGGCATCTCCTGAATAGCTTTGACTTTTGCTGGATCAACCTCAATCCCTTTCTCACTGACAATGAAGCCTAACAACTTCCCTGATCTCACCCCAAACGTACACTTGTTCGGATTCAACCTCAGCTTGAACTTTCTCAATCGGTCAAACAGCTTCTGCAAATTAACCAGGTGCTCCTCTTCTGTCTGCGACTTCGCAATCATATCATCTACGTACACTTCAATTTCTTTGTGCATCATGTCATGAAAAAGAGTCGTCATTGCCCTCTGATAGGTAGCACCAGCATTCTTTAGCCCAAATGGCATCACCTTATAGCAGAACGTGCCCCAAGGTGTAATGAATGTCGTCTTTTCCATGTCCTCTGGCGCCATCTTGATCTGATTATATCCAGAGAAACCATCCATGAAAGAGAATACCGAGGATTGAGCCGTATTATCAACCAATACATCAATGTGAGGTAATGGGAAATCATCTTTCGGACTCGCTCTATTCAAATCCCGGTAATCGACACACATTCTGACTTTGCCATCCTTCTTCGGCACAGGAACGATGTTGGCCACCCATGGGGGATAACTTGTAACAGCCAAAAAACCTGCATCCCACTGCTTCTGAACCTCTTCCTTGATCTTAGTTGCCATGTCAGGACTCGTTCTACGAAGCTTCTGCTTGACCGAAGGACATCCTTCTCTAAGAGGTAATCGATGCACCACAATGTCTGTATCTAACCCAGGCATATCTTGATATGACCAGGCGAATATCTCCACATATTCTCTCAGCATCTCAATCAGCCTCCTCTTGACAGAGTCCTCTAAAGCAGCCCCAATCTTGATTTCTCTTTTGGCGTCCTCAGTACCCAAATTAACAACCTCCAACTCCTCCTGATGAGGTTGGATGACCCTTTCCTCCTGCTTCAGCAATCTGACCAATTCTGCAGGGAGTTCACAGTCTTCCTCACTCTCCTCTTCAGCTTGGTAGATGGGATTGTCGAAATCATACTGAGCCATAACAGAACTGTTCATAGTGAATGCCATAAGATCGCTTCTGCATGTTTAATGCTTTGTTTTAGAAAAAGAGTTCAATAAAGTCACAAAAACAAAAACATTGCCATTTTTATTGTTTTTGAAAAAAAGATGAAAACAAAAAATAGAAAGACAGGGATCACAAAGTTTGATTTCAAAAAATGTCCTTCATTAATGATAATCATTAAAACATGATGAGGCCCTACAATGAATCACTACGCCTTGGGCAGATCGTAGGATTTTCATGCAAAATGACAAAACAACAGAAAATTACTCTGTCAGAAGAGTAACTTGAACCACTTCTTCAGCCGTCCAGTTGTTGATAGACCCCCCTGGTGCACACGGGCGAACCCAGTTGTCCAAATCACAATCACTGTCACAGTCTTCACTACCGGTTGCAGAGACGTCGCCATGATTCATCAGCCCAGCGCTGGTAAAGGTACTCGGACCCGCTTGACCATTCTGCTCTGCTTGGAGAGGCTCATAACCAACGCCAAATTTGTCTTCTTTAACAGGCAAGTCCACCATCTTGCCCCAGCCTTCAGCTTTGCCAGAATCAACAACCTCCTTAGCCTGCTTGTAAGAAGTAATTGAAGCACCTGGCTTCCTCTGCTCAGCGTACGCCACTTTCTCAAGAGCCACAGTCTCAAACGCCTGGCATAAGGTTTCGTGGATCTCGCCATCCACCTCAACATATTTGAACGAGGATAGATGACTCACCAGAATCTCTTCTTCACCGCACACGGTCACAATCTGACCGTTCCAGACATACTTGAGCTTTTGATGGAGAGTCGACGAGACTGCCCCTGCTGCATGAATCCATGGACGCCCCAATAAACAACTATAGGCGGGCTGGATGTCCATAACATAGAAGATGATATCGAATACCTCAGGACCTATCTTCACAGGCAAGGTAACTTCCCCACACACAGAACGTTTGGATCCGTCGAAAGCACGAACGATCAGGTCACTGGGAGTAAGCACAAACCCTTCCACATCAATCTTCTTCAGAATCTGCTTAGGCAGCACATTCAGCGACGACCCGGTGTCTACCAATACGTGAGACAACACTGCCCCCTTGCACTCCATGGTGATGTGCAAGGCTTTGTTATGGTTTCGCCCTTCAGGCGGTAAGTCCAGGTTGGTGAAACCCACACCATGCCTGGTGCTCACATTGGCCATCACACCCTCCAGTTGATTGACAGAAATCTCCTGAGGCACGTAAGCCAGATTCAACATCTTCAGCAAGGCATTACGGTGTGCCTCAGAGCACAACAACAGTGAAAGTATAGAAATCTTGGACGGAGTTTGATTCAACTGATCTACAATCTTGTAGTCACTCTTCTTGATTATCTTCATAAACTCCTCCACGTCCTTCTCAAATGACCCCTCGGGCGCTTCCTTCTGGACAGGCTCTTCCTCAACCACAGCTTGCTTACCCTTTGCTTTGGCGAGAGCCTCAGCATTATTGTCCCTCAAAGGCTGCGGTGCGAACAGACGACCGCTTCTGGTAAAACCTCCTGGACCCCCTACATTATCCACAGCCGGACCAACAGTTGCAGGAACTCTATTCGGTAAACCAATTGTCACTGGAGTTTGATTCACTGGTCTCGTCTGACTTTCAGCCCTTCTGTTACTGCGGTAAGCATTATCATACTTCCACGGCACGGCTCTACTATTCTCAACAGCCCTTCTTCCAGACGCAACGATAGTAGTTGGAGCACTGATGGTTACAGGCACGGAAATGGTAACTGGGGTACCATTTGTTGCAGGTGCACTAACGACCCTTTGTCCACGTCCTTCAGACGGTTTAAAGTAAATGGTGATAGTTGACACTGTTCCACGATCTTTTACAGCCCTACTGAATTGCAAACAACCCTCATCCATCATACCCTGGATACCGGCCCTTAACTGGTCGCAACCATTCTCAGATTCTGCACAGCCCAAACAATCCTCATCACAGCCCGAGTAGACACCCCCATTCAGCAGACGGCCCTTCACAACTAGCAGAGAAGTCTGAACATCATCAACATTAACAACCAGATCTTCAGCTTCTTTCCCCTCAATATTGTTCACTCTATGCCCACCATGCTGAGGCATAGGGTTGTTTACGACGTTAGGCACTGGAGCGAAGTTGATTGCTTTGGCATCGATCAAATCTTGGACCTTGTGCTGGAGAGCCCGACACTTCTCAGTATGATGCCCTGGTGCCCCAGAGTGAAAGTCACAACGGACGTTGGCGTCGTACCCAGGAGGCAATACTGTAGGCGGAGCCATTGTACGCAACTCAACCATCCCCAACCTGAGTAGTTCGGGCAGCAGTTCGGCGTACGACATGGGTAGCGAATCAAAACGTCGATCAGGCATCCTTTGTCTGGGCTGATACGGACGTTGCTGTTGTTGTTGTTGCGGTTGTTGAACTCTTTGTTGTTGTTGTTGACGAGGTTGAGGTGCCGGAATGGTCACTGCAGTAACTTGACGGTATTCACTTCTGTTCTGATCTCTGCGGTGTTGAACAGCATTAGTTTCACCCTCTCTTCGACGAGGTGCCCCAGCAAATGGCTTCTTAGAAGAAGAGGAACCAGCATCTTGGATCTTCCCAGTTTTAATCAAGCTCTCAGTCCTCTCTCCACAAATGACAACATCAGAAAAACTACCGAATGGGCAGCTCCCCATCCGGTCCATAAACACACCTTGAAGAGTACCGATAAACATATCTGTCAACTCCCTCTCCAGCATAGGGGGTTGAACTCTAGCAGCCAGTTCACGCCACCTCTGGGCGTACTCCTTGAAGCTTTCATTGGATTTCTGACAAAGACTCTGCAGCTGAGTCCGGCTCGGTGCCATGTCCATGTTGTGTTTGTATTGCCTCAAGAAGGCCTCACCCAGATCCCTCCAGCATCGGATAGAATCTCTCTTCAATTCCATGTACCAGTCCAAAGAAGCCCCAGATAGACTATCTTGGAAAAAATACATCCACATCTTTTCATCATCGGTATACGCAGAGATTTTTCGATAATAAGCCTGCACATGGGTGCGAGGGCAAGAAGTACCGTTGTATTTATCGAAGGCCGGTGCTTTGAACTTGTAAGGGATTCTCAAACCTTCCACCAACCCCATATTGGTAACATCAAAACCGAGAGAATTCTGACATTCCATAGCTCGGATCTTCTCAGCAAGGGCATCAACTTTACGATCCCTCTCATCAACCCTTCCCAGAACGTCTTCGTCTCCACTAAGCAGAGAGAACATATCCTCTTGTCTGTCAACAATCGGAACAGGATTACGGGCCGGGGCACGGACTACTCTGGCATTAGCGGCATCTGGAACAATAGGTTGACCGTTGATTCGAATACCCCCCAACTCATCACCTACAGCATAGTTGTTGATGGGTACAGCAGCGGCAGCATTGTTATCATTGATTGGGCCTCCCTCTGGCGGAGCATGGTTGGCCGGTGGATTTGCAGCCTCTTGTCTCTGAACCATGGCTCGAAGCTCTTCCTGACCTTGTGCAACCCCTTGCATCATATTCATAAACTGGGCCATGTTAGCCTTCATCTCAGCCAACTCAGCTTGAACTTGATCCATACCTCTCTGTTGATTCAGTCTTGTTGAGTAGCGGTGCGGACGTTGATCAGCTATCCTGCCTCAAACAGGAACCAGAGTGAGAAGTCACGACCAAGAACACCTGTTATGCAAAATGATATGAGTATGGTGCTAATGATGCGTATGATGCACATGATATGTTCATTTCTCAGGCATTCAAAGAGCCTGAGTCATCCTCAAAAGATGGCAACCTGCAGCAAGAACAACACAGAAGCACAGAAACAACATACACAAGGGTGATGAGTACAAGGTGAAACCAACAACCCCATATATATGAGTAACAGGATCATACAACAAAGTCGACAAAGAAAATCCAAACAATCGGAGTACAACAATGAATCCCATCCAACAAGCCTGGAGGTGATTCTCAACATACATATCAAAGATACAAGCTAAGACAAACGGCCTCCCGGAATGAGAGTCTTCAAGTACTGACACTGGTCTATCAACAGGTCACATTCTGAACATTCTGGAAAAAGAGTGATCTTCTCCTTCAGTTGTCGTCTAAGCTCTACCACTTCTCCTCCAAGGTGGTCCTCTGATGCCTGTCTCAAGTCTACTTCCTTCTTCAACTGGATGTCTTTATCTCTGAGTTGCTTCTCCAAGTCTCTGATCTTCTTCTGATAGCTGGCCTCAACCCTCTGCAACCTCAAGCACTCCCGGTGTTCTGCATCTAACATGCTCTCCATCTCCTCGTAGGATCTCTTCTTGTTTCTCAGTCTGCTAGCATCTTCTTCTCGCACTCCTCTGAGTTGATGAGCCAAATTCAACCTATCAGCTTTGGCTTTGTACAGCTCCATCTGGGTATCTTGCTCCTTCCCTCTCAAACGGCGATTCTCCATCAGGGCTTGCTTGTAGTGCTCCGCGGGCACACTCTCAGCAAGGATCGAAGGTGGTTGCTCTTGCAACGGCTCCATCCTATCGTAGGGTAACAACAAAGTTTCTACTCTCTCCTTGACCCAATCAGTGTAATCAGGCATAGCAACGGCAAACTTCTTCCCTAAGACAGATCCATCCTTCACACCAATAGACTTCCAAGCTCTTCCTATCTGCTCCAATCTATCCGGGTCACTCTGCTTCTCAAAATACACACTTTCAGCTACCTCAGCCTCAAGTGGTCTTCCCTTCATCACAAACCCCAACTGGCGAAGAGAAAGAACCGGGTTGTAATTGATGCAACCCCTAGTCCCTACGAGTGGCACATTACGGAATCCTCCACAGCTCATAATGACGTTACGCACATCCATCCGGTAAGATTGCCACCTGATATCATAGGAGGTAAGAGACATAACCCTCTGAGTCCACTTATGCGTGCTCTGAGCATCCACAAAAGGTCCACTGACTGGCAGGAGAGACAAGAACCATCTGAGCAAAAGCGGGAGACAACACCTGATAGCCCCACCCTTACCATGCCTACTGTGAATAGCATAGTAAGTGTCAGCCAACAGAGTAGGAACTGGATTTCCTCCAATGAAAATACTGACTGCAGCATAGTCAACAAAATTGGGCATACTCGGAAACAGGACGATCCCATAGATCATGACGGCCAACTGAGCATGAAAGGCTTCCCAACTTCCCTTCTCTGCTTCTTCTCTAGCTACCCTCAACAGAAACTTCAAAGGCAATCCTACAACATCCCCACTGGACTTCCAACTATCACTGACTTCCTTGATACCCAAATGGAGAGCTCTGGCAACAACTCTGAAATCAACCTCCTTGGGCACATCCAAGAAAGGAACCTGATACCGGACCGGGACACTCAGCAGAATGGAGTACTCCTCAAGAGTAGGCGCCAACTGATAATCTCGAAAGGTGAAACAATGAAGCTCTGGGTCGTAGAACTGGAGAAGAGTCTGCAACGGCACCGGATCGACTACCATCTTCAACAGTGTCAGAATATCTCCATACTGGTCAACAAACCCCTTCTGGTTACCACTGGTCATAAGGTTGCTCAACTCAATCAGAGACGTCAAAGGTTCACGATGAAAGCTGTAGGAACAAGTCTTCCGCTTCAACTCTGGGACTGTTGCCATCTATATCAGTGAACAAGCTCTGGAATGTACCTGAGAAATGATATGCATGCAGGGATCAATTTTTTTCTTTTTCCTTTTTTTTCCTTTTTTTTTTTTTTTTGTATTTTTCATTGCGTTTCTTTTGAAAAATAAATATGCTATGATGCAAATGATGCAGACACGACTGGTTGGCTGTGTCTCTCAGAACACAGGATCAAAACTTCGGCTTGAACTCGGAACCACAAATTTATCTGAAACCCAAAGTCATCTGAGACCCCAAAATTCTGAACCAATAGTCACCAACAGGATCACAAGTCACCAACAAGTCACCAACAAGTCACCAACTGTACCTGTACCTGTGATAATGATCATTCCCTCCCCACTCACGGGTGTCATCTAGGCCAGGGTAAGGTCGGGAGAAACGCAGCATAAATAACCTTTCGCAGAACATCATCATATACACACCCGAAGTATGTAACGATAATATCCCACCAGGGTCTGAACTGCTCGTGATATCAATGTTCCGCTAAGTGGCGCAATACCACCCGCTTCCCATGAATCACTCTATTCCTAAGTATCCTAGATTTCACTCATGGCCTGGGTATTGGGCCTTTTACCTCATGTAACTCCCACCCCAGCAGAGAGAAACAGACAACCGACCAGGTGAATAATGAATGTGAATGAATGCAAACATAAGTGCAAACATAAATGCAAACAATAAATGGAATGAATGCAATAAAAAACAGCAAAAGCAACCAAACCCTAACCTAGAGAGCGCTAGGAGAGACTCGCTTAGGGAAGATGGACCAGCATAGGTCAACTTCTCTAGTAATCCCCAGCAGAGTCGCCAGCTGTCGCATCACGCGAAAAACCGGCGGGAAAACAAGAACAACAGAGCCGCCACCGTGCGTTATTTATCCCAAAAGAGGGAAAGGAAACGCTCAGAGTAAACCTGGGAAAAGACATGGTCTCGCGACCAAAGAGAATGGGATCGGGAGTCGGTTATGCGAAGGGAAGGTATTAGCACCCCTACGCATCCGTCGTACTCGATGGGATCCACGCACAATAGAAAGGAAAATGGTTGCTAAACACTGCTCAAACACACACACACACTGGCTGAAAGAGACACAAGAAAACAAACAAGACTGAAACTGACTCGGCAGGATATCGCATCCTGGGCCTACTTAGTCTATCAGGCATAGACATCAGAGTCGAAGTAGTTCGGACCGGGGAAACGACACATGCTCGCTAGGATGTCGCATCCTATGCATACGTATCTTCTCGGACGAGAGAAGAATCAGAGCATTCGTAGCTCGGCTGACACGCACACAAACAAACACAGGCAAAGGCAAACGTGGAGCCTGAATGCCAATCACTGGACTTACATCAGCATCCGAACCAAAACGCACTCAAGAAGGCAAACATGGCGCCTGAATGCCAATCACTGGACTTACATCAGTATCCGAACCAAACAAACCCACACTGGAACCCGAATGCCACTCGATGGACTTACATCAGCTTCCAAGCACACAGCAAGACAAAACAAAGACACGGGCGCCCGGAGAGATCTGCTCATCTCCTGCCTACGTACCTCATCTGGTATGAGGATCAGGGCGACGTAGTTCCCCTACAGAGGGATAAAGGACTAGCCTAACCAGATAACAGAGGGAGACACAACACTAGGGAGACTACGACTCGAGCCTAGATGTTATCATGCAAATTCATCCCTAAGTTAAGGTTTCTAGCTAACTGGCACAGGGAGCCAGCCTATCCTAATCATGACTTGCACAGGAAGCAAGCCACACACACACTTAACTTGCACAGGAAGCAAGCCAAGCACAACCTAACTTGCACAGGAAGCAAGTCTAAACTAACCCTAACTTGCACAGGAAGCAAGTCAAACAAACATACAAGCACAGATAGCACACACTATACACAAGCAAGTGGCTCAAACAAGGGTTAGGTTTTAGTCGAGGGGTCACATCAACCTTAACAAACAAACCTCTGGAACTGGGTGAATGTGCTCTTAACCTTGCCATTGAGGGGCTAAGGTGAAGCAGATGGAAGGTGAGTGAAGATAAGACTTCACAGCTCTTATCCCTGGCCTGGGAGAGCTTAAGACAAGAATGTGTGGGTTCAGAAAGTGGGAACCCTTCTACACATTTGATACTGATTCAACTGTACGATTGTACAAGATCTTGGGTTTGTATCTGCAATGCATCAACACAGTGGTGTGAGCAAATCGGATGACACACAGAATAGCAGAGGATAGATTGCGTATCCCTTGGGTTCTGCCAATTGCCTCTTCACTTAGGAGGACTTTGACTCTATGCAAGGACAAAATTAAACATCCACAAACATTGCCTCTTAAGGGGGACTTCAGACAGTTGCCTGGCCAAGTAACAGGCCAGGTCTTCCAGACTACATGAAGATTAGAAGTATACCTCAATGCAAATTGCTTATACAAGCAAAGCAAAGCAAAAGTTCACAAGGAACTGAGCAACTAAAGTACCTGAAACCAGTCAAGCACAGTTAGTATACAAGTCAAAGTTAAATCAAGATGAAACAGATATCAACCAGTCAACACAAGCAAGTGAATGTGCAAGGCACAAGGCTTAAGGCATGTGAGCCAAGCAACCTACAAAACAAAGAGGTTAGACAATGATATTTAAGCAAGCTCAATCAAAAGGAAATGGTCTCATTGGTCATTTGTTGGTCAACTTGAAAACATGAACTCAAAGGTGAGTAACAAGACCACTAGGGCAAACCTAAGGTCAAAAAGGAATGAAAAAGTCAAAACAGCAAAGGTCAAGTATCCAAAATCATGTTCAAACAATTAAGAAACACAACCAATTGGGTTCATATGCATATCAATCACTATCATCATTTCATGAACAATTTAGGTCAAGGTATGGCAAATGAGAGCTCATAGGAGTCAACAGCAAGACTTAACTCAAAACCAATCATAATCAATTCCAAAAATCATCAAATAATTCATGATCAATCACAATCCATAACATGACATGCATATCAAATTTCATCCCATTTGGACAAGTGGAAGGCAGTCAATGAAAATCAGAAAGTCAAAGCAATTTTGAACATGCTCAAAGAAGTCAACCAAACATGCATCAACTTGAGAAATTCATAAATCAGTGATAGCATATGAGAAATGAATGGGACTAAAACCATGGCAAAGATGAGGATGTCTAGTTATCTCATGTAAAATTTCATGTCCATCTAATAAAGTATGAGAATTTCACAAATGAAATGGGAACATGTGTCACAAAAAGTCAACATTTGACTAAGCAGGGGAGAAAATCTCAAACAATTAGGAAATGCCACAAATAATTCCAGGAAAATTCACATGTGAACTAGACATACAAGAGTAGGTTCATGCAAAAAATCAGATCAATTGGAGGTCCAGAAGCATGGTATCAAAAATCATGAAGTTGCACATCAATGGTGTGACACAAATTGTCATACCCTAATTCAAAAAATCATAACTCATAAACCAGCAATGATAAATTCACAAACTCTACACCAAAATCACCATGAGTGTGTCTAGTTTAAGCACAAAAAATTTGGGAGCCATTGGATAAAGCATCATCATTTCACAAATGTTTTGGCAAAGTGTACAAAATATGCATACATGTCACAAACCCTCATACAAATTAAAATCCATTGATCACAAAATTCTGGAAAAATTATGATAAAAAAGTAGAGATCATGATGAAGATAATGCAAAAATTCCCATGAGAAATGGATTTAAAATGAATGAGTTATGATTTTTCAAAGTTTGATGATTAAAATGAAATTAAAATAAAAAAACAATGTCATTTAATGGGTCATGTGCCACGCTGATGGCAAACTTGTAAATAAACCATCCACTTAATCAAACGGCCGTGTTTTGGCAAAGGAAATGAAATAATGTTATTGGTTGATGGCCCAACAATGCCATGCAGCACGTGAAACAGCAGAAAAAATCTGGAAAAAATGGCTTTAGGGTTTCTAAGCTACAGTAGCAACTTCATCTTCTTCCCAAATCGTGAAAATCGAAATATGCCCAGAAATTGGAAACAAGCATGGCAATCAAAACATTAGACAAACCTTATCAACATCCTAACATCAAAAATCATGAAATCGAGCTAGCAATGGAAGAACTAAGCAAAACATCATTCACATGTGAAACTTTAAAACAACATAACTTGCTAAATACTTGACCATTTTCAAAAACAAAACCATCATGAAGCCCAGCATGGAGAGACCTTTCTAAAGCATGCATCTATTTTAAGAAACAAGGAGGTCGAAATTTTACCAAAGTTGATGAACAGTTGTGATACAGTCGTTATTTGGTAGCTTTGACTCAAAACAGGTGCGCCTCAAGCTTCTAAAAGATGGATGATGCAGAAAGTCTGGTTTGAAACAACTTGATTTGGCTCTGAATAGCTTCTGCCATTGAAGATGTTTGAAGATGGACAGCCACGAAAAGCTTCTTACAGTGGAAGGATGATGGTTGAAATGTGCATGAAATGATGCTTGGATGATGCAGCAACAGTAGTATGGTCGTGCTCTTTGAAGGTTTTTACAGATTTTGGAAAAATGCAAAAAATGAAGTTTGAGAGAATGAGTGAAGTTTTTTTGTTTGGAGGCTGCAACTAGGGTTTTCTAAGTGACAGAAAATCATCTTTTAATTCTCTGTTTGAAGGTACAAATGATGGTTCATGAAAATATGGAGTAGAGTGGGTGAGAAGTGTACTTTCTTTCCAATTTTCAAGCAACTAGGTGATGGCTATGTGTACTGCATAAAAATGGGCTTGCAACAAGTCATAAACCACATTTCTGAACTATTTCAATTGGCCAAATGGTTTAAAAATGATTATTTTGAAAAGTCAAAATTCTACTCACTTGAAATTAATTAAGGCAAGTTCAAAAAGGCCATTTTGCATGGTGATGTTTTGGTGAATGAAAGTTACATTTTTGGAAAGAGGAGGTCAAATGTGACTTGTAGGAAAAAACCCCACCCAAATTGGCCAAATGGTTTGAGAGATATGGCCTTTTGAAGTTCAAGAATTTCTGAAAATGATTTGATCATATCTTGCCAACCATACATGGGAATTGAGTGTTCTCTGACTTTTTGGAAATGGGAGAACAAGATCTTCAACTTTCATGTTGGGCAAAAATTCATTTGAAGCTTGTATCATGATGTAAGTTTGAGGATCAAGACTTTCCATTTTGGGCAGGTTTCAATTACAGGTCCAATTTCCATTTTTGGAAATTTCTGATCTGGCTTCAAATTCTTCCATGATGGTGTTTGACATGATATATGAGGCCTATTTGGACATGAATAAGCTCTCTCAAACCAATTTCCATCATCAAATCACTGATTAAATGGACAGTTGACCAACAGTTGACTTTTAGGGTTTCTGTCTGATTGTGCATTGACTGATGACTTCTGAACATCCAATCCTTGACCAAAACCCTTCAAATGGATCCCCAAGTCATGTGAACATGTTGGACCAACCCTAGGGCCTTGGCTCCTTGAGAATTGTGCTTGCTTGCTTGACTGACTGATCTCCTGACCAGTTTGACCTAATTTCTTGATTGGCTTGCACTTGAGGCAAATGGGACAATGCAATGCTATGCAGTGGACCATGTTATGTTATGACCTAATATGAGAATGTATGTACAATTATAGGTGCAAATTTGAGGTGCTACACTCACACTCTAAGCCATAAACAGTCTATTCACAATGCATACATCACTGATACATTCACAGCATTATGCATACCATTACACATTATCAACACATTTTATCACAAAAGCATATTACATCATGCCAAAACAACAATCACAGTATTAGCACACTCTACTAATACCTACTACATCATACATCAGCTAAGTTACGTCACTCAGCCTAAACAACCAAAAACTGCACAACAACAGCTCAGAAAACCACAAGTCTGCCCATACGCGTACTGCCTAGTCCCATACGCGTATGGCCCATTCCTCAGCCAAAACCCATACGCGTATCATCTGCCTCATACGCGTATGCTACGCGTACCAACAGAGACAAATCTACGTTCAAAATATCATTTTCCTCACCCATACGCGTAAGGCCTCATCCATACGCGTACCAGCCATCACATACGCGTATTGCCTAGTGCCATACGCGTATGACCAGAAACCAGAATTTCCAGATCTGCAATGGCTTTCTCTGCTACGAGATCTATCCAATTCAACCTTCCACAGTCCAAATTTTACACACAATTCATTCATATCATCTAACACGAATCATACACTTTCGATTTCACAAATTGCTAACCTTTCTACCTCTAATTCCTACGAATTTCTTCAATTATAATCCAAATTTCGTTCATCCCAAAAGTTCATAAATTCATCATACATCATTCAATCAGAGGCAAATCAATGGTTTCTCACTACCCATCACATATTATCCCATAATACCCATTAATCGATGATAAACCCCCCTTACCTGAGTTAATCCGGCGAATCCTGCAGCTTCAAGTTCTTCCTCTCTTCAACCCTTGTTCTCTGGCTCTCTTTGCCCTTTTCCACTCTTCTGTCCCTTTTTCCTTTTCACGTGAAAAAAAATAACCTTTTTACTAAATGGGACCTTTTCTAAATTCCAACTTTTATTCCAATAAAATAATAACCCAATAATAATAATAATTTCAATAAGAATATTCCAATTATTTAATTAAATTAATAAATATATTATTAACTTAAATTAAACAATTATCTTGTTTTATCGGGGTGTTACATCGATCCCCGTAATGTGTGTTTTCTTTGGTGTCAAGTAAACATCATTGTTCGATGTCAGTAAACGTCGAGTTCCCTCCCAGTCATTGGTCAATGTCTGGTCGAGTTTTCTTTGGTGTCAAGTAAACATCATTGTTCGATGTCAGTAAACGTCGCGTTCCCTCCCAGTCATTGGTCAATGTCTGGTCGAGTTTTCTTTGGTGTCAAGTAAACATCATTGTTCGATGTCAGTAAACGTCGCGTTCCCTCCCAGTCATTGGTCAATGTCTGGTCGAGTTTTCTTTGGTGTCAAGTAAACATCATTGTTCGATGTCAATAAACGTCGAGTTCCCTCCCAGTCATTGGTCAATGTCTGGTCGAGTTTTCTTTGGTGTCAAGTAAACATCATTGTTCGATGTCAGTAAACGTCGCGTTCCCTCCCAATCATTGGTAAATGTCTGGTCGAGTTTTCTTTGGTGTCAAGTAAACATCATTGTTCGATGTCAGTAAACGTCGAGTTCCCTCCCAGTCATTGGTCAATGTCTGGTCGAGTTTCCTTTGGTGTCAAGTAAATATCATTGTTCGATGTCAGCAAACGTCGAGTTTCTTCCCAGTCATCAGTCAATGTCTGGTCGAGTGTCCTCTGATATGTCGCCATCGGAGTGGCGTTTTGGTGTTATTTCCGACGTTGCCAACGGAATTATCACAAGTTTCTGGAGAGTGGGGTTCAAATGGAGAAAAGGAAGGGTTGAGGCATTTTCTGGAGAACGGGGTCCAAATGGAGAAAGGGAGACACGGGGTGTTTTCTGGAGAGAGGGGTTCACAATGGCGATCGCAAGTTATCGTCAGGCGACTGGGGTTCAAATTGGAGAACGGGGTTCATTGTTTGGCAAACAAGACTACTATGAAGTTGCCGGGGTTCAACTACGGTGATCCGGGATCATTCGCGCAAAAGAAAATGTTCGTTCGGGGTCCAAGAAAACTAAAAAGAGTATCACTCAGAAGGTTCCGGGGTTCAAGAAAAGGTACAAAAATGATAATCCCCAGCGGATAGGTGGTGTTCAGGCCATGGTTATCCCTGTGTTACCATTTATTTCGGTATACAGGTCAGTATTTCTGTTCGGTATTCAGGCCGACTTTCTCCGTACCAGACGGGTTCTTCTTTAGAGATTGCTTCTTTGCCGATTCTAACAGGCCTTGTTGATTATTTTCCCATCAGAGTGCAAATTGTTCGTTTGTTCTTGGTATTCAATCACTCTTCACCCTGATCATCTGAAAGCTGAGGCTATTCATATCGACAGGTTCACAGTGGATTGAATAGGGGCAGCTGTAACACCTCAAAATTTGCCCTCCTCTCTTGGGACTAGCTTAGCATATTGCATTTCATTTTGTAGGTCATTAGTCATTGCATCTTTGCATGTCATGTGGAAACATTGAGCAAGTCATCCTCCTAAGTCTTGTTCAGAAGATAAAGAGGTTAAAAGATTCAAGCCTGATGGTCTTGTTGAATTGATCACTAATCATCTGAGGATTGTGCTTCAATTGGGGTTTTCTTGGTTCCTCAAGGAGGTTGATCTTTATCTTGGTTGAAGTGGTACACCATCATCATGGATACATCATCATCACCAAGAGGTTCATTATTCCTGGCAAGTTTCCTTGGGATTAGGGTTTTGACCTCTGGTCAACCCTAATCAGTTGAATTATGCCAATCAGGGTTTTTCAAGGAGAAGAGGTCTTTCATGAAGATGGGGATCATTATATGTGTTTTAATGAGCTTGTATAAGCTAGGGTTTCATTTTGGAGCCATTTCATCAGGAGAATGAGGCCCAAGTTCATCTGTGCATGACCAAGTCATCTATCAACTGAAAAAGTCAACCAAAAGTCAACTGTTGGATTTGGAGGTGGGAAGTGGTTAGAAATACTTCATTCATGTTCAAACAAGTCTCATTTGACATTTCAAACATCAACATTGAAGAAAATAAAGTCAGGACAAAAATTTCCAAAAATGGAAAGTGACTTATAATTCAAAATTGCCAAAAATGGAAAGGTTTTCTCCTCAGGATTACATCATCAAAAATGCTTCAAATAAAATTTTGTTGAACATGAAAGTTGTAGATCTTGTTCTCCCATTTCCAAAAAGTCCAAGATCATGAATTTCTCATGTATGGTTGAAGAGATATGGATCAATCTTGGTCAAATGAACATGGAACTTCAAATGAGCATAACTTCTTCATAAAATGTCCAAATGAGATGGCTCTTTTTGCTAAATTCTTGTTATGACCTCTAGTTCCCAAATTTGACATCACATGGCATGCATTCCATTCACATAAATATTTGAAAATTCAATGCATTTTGGAGGGAAAAAATCAAGTTCAAAATTGGTGAATCATTTGCACATTCTATCAATTCCATTGGTCTTAAAACATTATTTTGAGAGAAAATGAATGCAAAAACGTGCACTATTCACATGCCATGCCATGCATAAGGTGAAAAAGTCATTTTTGCAAAACACCTCCAAAATTAACCATTTTTCATTAGCACTTGATTAGAGCTTAATTAATCATGATTAGTGGAGCATATAAATAGAAAATCATAACAGAATTTACACAATTTCCAAGTTTGGATCTAGAATTTTCAACTTTCTCTCAAATTTTTCTTCACTTTTTTTTCAAATCAATTCACAATTTCTTCAAACACTTTGCATTTTTCTTGGTTGATTCATCATCTAGCATCATTGTGGAGCAAGATTGAAGCTAGAATCACATGAATTCGTGGAGTTTGAAGCCTATGCAAGCTTGAAGTTCATCAATGGTGGAATCAAAATTTTGTTGAATCAAGTGCAATCAAGCCTCAAGACTTCATCCACACACTCATACAAGCTTGCTAGAACACATTGGAAGCATTGCAAGACATTGAAATCACACGAATCCAAAGCTGCTCTTCAAGAGGTCCGTTTTTCGATCTCTTTAATTCATGAAATTGTTGATATGTTCTTGTAGATCTTTTAATGGTGAGAATTCTGCGATTTGAATCGAGTGATTTGGTGAAATATTCATGAAGTTACATGCGTTTAAAGTTTCACTCATGATTCTTGAAACCTTCGATTCTTGCATATGGTGTTGTTTCGTGTCAAATTAATTGTTGATTATTGTTATGTGATGAAAGATCTACCAATTAGTATGTTTAATTTTAAGAAACAAGAAATTTGTTCTTGATGATGTTGAATTCGTACTGTTCATGGCGCGAAATTCTGGTGAAGAAGAAGAGGAACTTTTGGCCACGGTTTTTTCCATGTAATAGCGTTGCCTTAGGTCTGGTAGGGTTTGCATGCTACTGTTTGCATGGGACGCACATGCAAGCATCTTGGTTGGCTGGGCAAGCGCGCCATTCTCATTCAAAAGGCTGCTGGGTTCGAATCCTGGCAGCGTGTGATTTCCTTATGCTTCATTGTATTTTTCTCCATGCTATGAACCTTGCTCCTTCATGTTTTTTTTTGTTTTTTTTCTCACTTTAAAAGTTCATAACAATTAAAATAATCATCCAAAAAATATGGTTGTTTTTGCATTGTGTCAAATTTTGTGTCTAGTTTTTTATCATCATTTTTTCATGAATTGTGCCTGGCTGGATTTAATTTTGCCCTAGGGTTTGTGTATACATGTCATGTTTTGACCTTGCCTTGATATGTCAATTGTGAAATGATGGTTGTTTATCCAATGCTCATGAAATTTTACATGCTTAAACTAGACATCTTGCTGAACATTTTGGTGTTGAGTTTGCATTTTTATCAATTGCCATTGCTGAGTTATGAGTTTTCTAAGTCAGGTGTGACAATGTGTGTCACACCTTTGCTTGTCCAACTTGATGGATGCATTTACCATACCAAATAAATGCCAAATGTTCTGATTTTTTGTATGGTGCTTCTTGTGAATGTTAGTATTGCTCATGAATTTTTATGGAATTTTTGGAATCATTTATGGTTTGTTTGGGATTTTTCTTTCTGGATGACCATTTGTGGACTTTTGAATAGTCATGAACTTCAATGATTTGGGAAATGCTGGTTGTTTATCATGTGAATTTGAAATTTTGCACATTGTTTATAGACACATTGAAGTTTATTGTGGCTTTGGTTTGAGGTCTTTATCATTTGCCAATTCTGTTTTAGGCTTGTGCTAAGTTGATGTACCAAATTGTGTCTCAATTGAGCTTGTTTGTGCTTGCCTTGTCTTATGGAATTTGACTGCCTTGCCTAAACTTGTCCAAATGCCTTGATTTTTGGTGTGTTGATCATGTGATGTGTTCTATTTAGCCATGATTTTTCTTGGGATTTATTGAATCATTTTGGAATTAATGTGGATTTATTCATTTTGTTGCTTCAATGTGCTTCCAACTTGCATGCCTTGCCTTATTTGTTTTGTGAAATGAATTTGGTTGATGCTATTGACATGAGACTTTTTGGATTGTGTTCCTAATTGGTTTAAGTTGATTCATGTCAATTTTCATGTTCTGTTTTGAATTATTTCTCCCTCTTTGACCCTAGGCCTTGTCCTAGTGGTTTGTGCTTATGTTTGAGCTTTGTTTTCAGGATAAGAAGCATATGGCCATGAGGGGATTGATTCATTTGCTTGAGTTGGATTATTTGGTTGATGTTGACTAATATTGACTTGTTTTGTAGGTGGCTTTTAGCTCATATGAGTTGAGCTTGTGCCTTGCACATTGTTGCATAGCTTGTTTGACTATGTCTGTTGACTGTTGACTATTAACTGTCTGTTTGACTTTTTGACTTGTATACTGATTGAGTTGGATTGTTTTCAGGTACATTAGTTGCTTGAGTTCTTTTGAACTTGCATTTGCTTTTGTGGGTTGCTTAACCTAGGTATAATTTCTCTGACTTCATGTAGTCTGGAAGACCTGTCCTGTTACTTGGGCAGGCACCTGTCTGAAGCCCTCCTTAAGAGGCAATGCTTGTGATTGTTTACTTTTGTGCCAAGCAGGAAAAGACCTTTGATAAGGCAATTGGCAGATAAAAGAGATGTGCAATCCATCTCCTGCTATTCAGTGTGTCGTCCACTTTGCTCACACACCTTGTGTTGATGCATTGTGGATATTAACCCAAGATCTTTGTTGAGTCAGTCATATGTGGAGAAGAGTTCCAACTTTCTGAACTCCCACTTTCATTTGTCTGAAGCTCTCCCAGGCCAGGGATAAGAGCTGTGAGGTCTTACCCTCACTTCCCATTTCATCTGCTTCACCCTAACTCTCAATGTTAAGGTTAAGAGCTAACATCACCCGATTCCAGTTGGCTTGTGTTGCACAACCTAACCTTGTGTGAGCCCACTTTGTTTGTATATAGTGTGTGCTAATTGTGTGTATGTTTGCTTTGCTTTGCCTGTTTAGGATAACTTGCTGCCTGTGCAAGTTAGATAGAAACCTCAACCTAGGACCATTGTGGAATACATGATAACTATTAGGCTCGAGTCAGTCTCCCTTCTAGTTTGTCATTTCCCAGTCTCTGGTTAGGAGAAAGTTTCTCCCCTGTTAAGGGGAACTACGTTGCCCTGATCCTCATACCAGATGAGGTACGTAGGCAGGAGATCATACGAGATCTCTCCGGGCACCCCTTTTTCTTTTGTGTGTGTTTGTTTGACAGTTACTAGGCTCGAGTGCCAAACTCCTTAGTAACTTGTTGTTTGTTGATCCTTCTTGTGTGTGTTAGGAGATGGATGTAAGCCCAGCGATTGGCATTCCGTATCCTATTGGCGTTTGTTTGTGTGGAGTCTGACGTAAGTCCAGCGATTGGTAGTTGGTTTCCTGTGTGTGTTTGTTGGTTCGGAGTCTGATGTAAGTCCAGCGATTGGCATTCGGTTTCCATGTTTGCCTGTTTGTGTGTGTTTTGTTTCGGCGTGCGTGAGCCGAACTACGGTAGCTCTGATTCTCATTCTAGATGAGATACGTAGGCATAGGATGCGATATCCTAGCGAGCCCTTTCCCCTCTTCATCCACCTGTGTTGTTTCCAGTGTGTGTGTGTGATGTTTGTGAGCAGTTTTAGCAACCTTATTCTTCCTTTCTGAGCGTGGATCCCGTCGAGTACGACGGATGCGTAGGGGTGCTAATACCTTCCCTTCGCATAACCGACTCCCGATCCCATCTCTCTTTGGTCGCGAGACCATGTCTTTTCCAGGTTTACTTCGAGCGTTTCCTTTCCCTCTTTTGGGATAAATAACGCACGGTGGCGGCTTTGTTTGTTTTGTTTTAACCCGCCGGTTGTTTTTCGCGGATGCGACACATCTGACACTAAATTTTGTGAAACCTTTACTCGATCTCGACTTCTATCTTCCCACTTCAAGAATTCCACTCCAAGCTTCCATTATGCAACGACCTTTACTCAACTCTACCGGTTCCTTGAGCCTTGAACTTCCCAAAGATGAGGAAAAATCCAACTTCATCTGTAGCAACTTCCACACAACTCTACCGAAGCAATCTTAGAGAGAAAAGCCTCCTTATTTTTCCACTGAATTTTATGCATGCGTAAAAACAATTTAGCACTCAATCCTAAAATGCACAACTATGTGAGGAAACTCAATTACAACAAACAAACCCAACTACTAAATTGACATGCAATAAAACATAAATGGGTAAATCCTATGAGGTATAACAACTTTATGTATATATCATCATGAATTAGGGTAAACAAATGTTGCATTTCCGTGAATGAACCTCTAATAATAAACCAGTATGTCGATCTTGACTTATACATCTGCTGCACATTTGTCAGATTACTAATACACATATCTTTCAATGCAGTCACTATGAACCTCAAAGTTATGCGGCTTTGTCATTTCATTCACAAACTATATTTCATTGGGTTTTAGACATCCTACTATGTTATGACCGTTTAAGTCCTTAACTAGATAATGGTTGTGAATACCACATCTAATCGTTATATTCCAACCACAATCGCTTGACATAAAACTCAACTTAAAGGGGATATTTAACTCTTTTACTGCAAGTGACTTTCAACTTTTTTTGGTTCTTATAATTTCCTCCCCTCTCGTAACCAAGAATAGTTTATCAGTCCTACCTCTTTGCCCATTAGTTGTATCAGAACGAACGATATCAACAATAATATCGTGTTGTCTGCCAATAGATTGTGGCCATGATAACACTTTGGCCCAAGACATAAATATCTGTACATTAAAACATACGATAAATTACTCATAAATTCCATAGCTCGTTTAAATATTTTAAAAGTTTAGATAAAACATGTAAGTAAAACATATCAAATCTATTGTGAAGAAATGTATAAAATATGTAAGAGAACCATCAATCTTAGATACGTTCGAAATGAACATGTAATATAACTACAAGATTTTTAGGAGTGATGAAAAAATATTCGGTATACTTTTTATATACATGGCGGACTAAATTACGCACCAATTATTTCATGTAAAAAAGTTCACACCGAATTTTTTAAAAATTGATAAAAAAAATGTTTTTCTTTTGATCAGTATATAGTTCTACCTGATTTTTTTTATTATTACTACCGAAATTTTCGCATTTTACTGATTTTTTTAGAGTATCTTTCTTTTTAAAACTGTAAAATTTATGAAAAGGAAATAGTAATAAAATGATTATTTTTGATATTAATGAATTATGCAGGGATGCCATGTTTAATTATAGGGGTGCGTGCTAGATTCCTCACTATAAGGTCATGGTATTAGAATTAGGCCCAAAATATACCCCTCTTGTTGGAATAACTAAACTCAGTCAATAACTTCTATACTAAAATCTGCAAGTAATATCGAAACAGAAGAACCTCTCTTACAAACAAATCTCATCTTTTCTCCTTTCTTCCACCTTGGTATGTTTTTTCTATCTCTAATTTTCTTTTTCTTCCCTCCCAGCTCTTTCATTTCGTTTCCGCTTTTTTGCTTCTGGAAAATATTTCTCAAATTTCTCTTTCCCAACGTGTTTTTGTTATTATTATTATTATTTTTTTACATTTTGTGCTTACTGAACAAATTATTGCTTATAGTTGAGGAGAGAATTCATTGCAATTAGAAAAGTGAGATGTTTTTCACTAAACACGGTTAATTATAGTCCTTGAGTTAGGTTATTGATGATTATTTGTGTGAGGTGCATTGCAGATGGAGGGTAAGCTTGCTGAAGAACTTTATGGTGAAAGTTTACAATTCTCTAAATTAGAATTAAGTTCGAATCACGCCGATGATGATCACGGACATAAATTAAAAGGTAAATAAGATTCTGTATGGGTGAATTCATTTGGAAAATCTATTACTAAATGTATAGGTGAATTGCTTTAATGCATCTAATTGTGTATTATGCTTTCAGATTGTGATGGTGATAATTTGAACCTTGATGATTCTTTGTGGGGTGATTCTGATGATGACAAGGTGAATAAGTCATCAGATTTGGACAGGGAGTGGCAGAGGAGGCGCGACCAGTTTCATACGGTGTTTAACAATTTAGAATCTATGAATCCATTTTCGTTGTTTTAGTTTTTATTTTTCTACTGCTAGAGAATGATTAGCTACTGATTTTCATTCTTCATATGCTTTAGATTGGTTATCGAGAAGGTCTTATAGCAGCTAAGGAAGCTTCTGCACAAGAGGGATTCAATATCGGTTTTAAACAGTCTGTCCATGCTGGTTATAACTGGGGTGTTGTAAGAGGAGTAGCCAGGTATAATGTTTTAAACAACGTTCCGTTTTTTATTATAAGCAAAGTTTTATTTTTTAGGTTTAATTGAATAACTGATGTATCTGGTCTAGCTTATAATAAGGAATTGAGGGAAGGGAGTAGACGGTTTTGCAAGTTTATTGAATTTTAAACTGTTACTAGCTGACTAGTTTATTTTTTGATTATTTTCTTTTTCACTTTTTTGTTCCTGTGAAGTGCTTTTGCTCATCTTCCAAATCAGTTAAAAGAGAAATTGGTTGAATCACTAGAAAAGAGAAATCAATTCCAAGAGCTGTATGAATCAGTGCAATCTTTGTCAACAACAGATTCCCTTAGGTTGTTTCATGAAGACTTCAAAGCACAAGAAGCTATGGAACAAAATGAACACACAGATGTTATCAGCCAAACAGTAAGTTTGCAAGAGCCAATTCCACATAACACTCCTTTGACAAAATATCGTGCACAGCTTGAATCTCTGATTTGCGATACTCCTTCCATTGACAGTCATTTACCTGAACCGAAATAAGTGGCGATACCCTGTATTCTATGTAAAATACTTTAGCCTAGAATGGGAAGGGCTTCTTGTGGAAACTATCTTGAGTATCTTCCATTTGCATGATTGTAAAAACTTATAGGTTGTGTAATTCAGTTCCATCTATAAACTCTGTTTTTGGTAATGAAAGCCATGTTTTTTTTTATACAAACAAGTGTTTTTTTACCTTAGTTGTAATCATAATTATACTAGGTAATTAAACTTAAGTTGCAGTTAACAGAATTTGTGTTAGCTATTTCACCTCAAATAAACAAATAATGTTCCACCTGTAATCTCTGCTTAATTAAACACAGTTGAACTTAACGAAACAAGTCGAAATTCAGTTGCAATTTGCATTATGATCCGTAGTTAATAAAACTATATTCTCAGTGTGGTTCTTTGTCATGTTGATTTTTCATTTTTTTCACATATATATAATAAATGTATAGCTTAAGTCGCCCCTATTGGACCTTTTCTTTTTCTGTATATTTATGTTGTTTGTTTATTAGTATTAGCTTGTAAGATATTGTTTATGGTGTTTACTTCATATCATCATATCAGGCTCTTTATCATGTATGTATATGAATATTTTGACTAATGGAAAGAAAAGGTTTGTTATTTATTGATCTCTTCGAATATTGAATCGCTGTGGTTTATAATTTCTAGCTGCAGATATATGTGAACTACCTATCAGAATCTGAATAACAAAAGCTGAAAATTATTATAAATTTTACTTTTCATGTGTAATAGATTCCTCCATTGGTTATAGAACCTCGAAACTGATCACTGGAATTTATCACGAGAGCAATTTACTAGTCAAATTTTGGTATTTCTTAATGATGAATGATAGAAAAACAAGAAGAAAAAAAATATATAAAGCAAATTTTAGCTATGCATCTACATTACACAAAAAATAGAATGTATTATCAAATTTGGAGCATGAGTGCTTCTTATATTATAACATGAAAGTGCTAGTGCAACAAAAACAACTTAAAGAAATTAATACACCAGGTTCCAGAATACAACAAATAAATTGATGAAGAAAATCCACAAAGTTTAGTGGAAACCATAAAATCCCGTTCTTTGTTTCTCTTTCCGTGTAAGCAATGTCACTGCAAGCTGAATTGTCTCCATGCTTCAGTAAAGGAGATGTAGAACAAATTACTTGTTGTAGTAGGTTGTATATTGCTCATAGAAATTGGCTTTCTCTTGCGTTGCTTACTCCTCTGCTACCGGGGCAAGATAGCACTTCCCGAAAAGTATAAGGTCAGGCCTTTTTTTTAATCTCAGTAGCATGCATTAGCTTCAAGCTTGAATAGGTCTTGCATGAGCTATGGTTGAATTGTTTCTTATATGAGTTTCTCATTTCGATGTTGACATTACTGTTTCAAAAGCTTCAACAAGCAATGCAACCTTCTTTTTCCTGACAGGAGCAAGTTTTGTAACAGCTTGTCTGAGTGAAAAATCAAGCATCCATTCCTCTGCATTTTTTCTATCGTCTATCATTTGGTGCCTCAGTTCAACCTTTTCTGGTTCTGGATCAGGAATCAAGGACAGGAAATTTGGCTTTCTTGGGTTGATCTTTCTCATTTCCTCGACATCTTGAATAGTTCTCTTGTTCTTAGCTAGCCATTGCCAATTATTGCTTGTGTTCCGCCCTTCACCACCTTTGCAGCATATCGTCTGGAACTTAGTAGCTGTAACTTGATCTTCCTCCAGCAATTCGTGGTCCTGAACAATAATGGCGCTTTCTTCAGGCACATCAAATGAGAGAATTTGGTTCCTTTGGCTAATTTCTTTATCATTATTCTCTAGGCGTGTGTTGCTGTCTTCATGACTCTCTTCAACCTTGTGAGTTTCACTGATCCTGTGAGCTTCACTATTTTGAACTGAATCTTCATCAAGTACCATCGAGGCACAACTGGTCCTGTTATCTACATGCTTTTCAATTTCTCGAACATTATCTTCTATGTTTGTCGGAAACTGAAATTCTTCCTCTTCCAAATACGGCGGGTCATACTCATGATCAGTGCCTTTGGACAGATAATCAGCCTGTATGCGTTCACTTGAGGTTTCTTGGACAAAATTTGTATCATGAGGTTGTGCATCAAAAGATGTGCTTTTCTCTTCTTTACCTTGCATTGCTTTTTCAACCATGTTATCTGCGTAATGGTTGCTAAGGATGTCATCTAGCAACATTTCAAATATATCATGTGAATCCTCTGATAGGGACTTGAATTTTGAGTCAGTCTCCTGAGTGATGACAGAAGAACCGAAATCCGACTCTTTATGGTTGACTGGACAAAACTGTTCCTCATGGCTGTAGCTTCCAGTACACATTCCTTCATGAAACCAGCTAGGCGGGTGGTTTTTGTCTGCATCTTCTGCGTTTAGTTTTTGGTGAAAACTTTCCTTGGTTTCTGCTTCAATTTCAGAAGCGAGAAAGTAGTTTTTGAATTTCACCTTGTAATTGATTTCAGACTTGGTGAGATCACAAGGCACAAAAGGAGTTACCAGATAAACACCTTTCTCTTCTGCTATGTCGCCATTCCCCTGCGGTGCAAACTTGATACCTTCTTGATCCTCAAGGTGTTTGACAGTGTCAGATCTTCCCATTTTGTATGCTTTTTCCCTTTCCTTGTCATTGACTTGAATAGAGAAATCTATACCAATTTCTCGTATTAAGGTAATGCTTGTTGGATTACCCCTATCAGCTTCTTCACATGCTGGTTTTCCATCAAAGTCTTTCCTTGTCTCACAAGGCACCTTCAATTTTTCAGAACTTTCCAGCTTTATACTTTTCCCAGTCTTCAAAAAGTGCCTCTTTTCTGGAAGATGGTGATTTCCATTGAAAGAGCAGTATGTATATGGGCAAACCTTCATGATCAAAGCTCCCTCTGACTCACTGCCTCCAGTATTAAGCATGAGGTGTTCAGGGAACGTGGAATCTTTCAAAGTTGAAGAGCAGGTAGCTCTGTATGGTGCATTAATATCTGCACGCAGCAGTATTGCTGTAGATTTTCTCGGATAAATTCTACTCGACTTAAAACTAAGAGTCTTTGTTAATGTTCTCACCAAATTCACACTAGATGATCTTGACATAATTTTTGCAGTTTTTTTGTTAGGAGCAGAACTAGATTTTGACTTGCTCAAACTTTTTTGTGGTAGATTCTTACCATCTGAACCAAATTGATTATTCTGAAGACTCACTGGTAAAAGCTTCTTTTTTGCATCTGAACTGCTTGTAGGATTCATGTAATTGGGTGACTTTCTCAGCAAGGGCTTATGCTTTTGTGCTGTTACTGCAGTGGTTGGAACATGAAGGGGTAACATCTTTTTTGATTGAGATAAACTCCTCCTTGGAGGTGGTGATTGAAGAGCCTCCATATCCGAAAGCTTAATTAAACTCGACTTTTTCATTTTCTTCATCCCATAGGTTCCTCTGCCCTCACCATCTTGGTGCTTAGAATAAGCTAACTTCAGGTTTGCTGTGCCATTGTCAGATTTGAAATTATCAGCTTGGATACCCAACTCACTGCAAACCTTTCTCTGAATCATATTGAAGCGAAAATCACATTTATAACAAGTAAGATTTCGGAATCAAAGTTGGTTTTCCTTTCTGTGAAGTTCAATCACAAGAAGGAAAAGAAACATTCTTATGCTTCACGCCGATATGTTTCATGCTGACATGTACTAACAGAGAGTTTAGTGACCCTTTCTGCTTGAGCATTATTAGTACTTGTAACATGGGAACACTCCATTTGCTTGTGACTTGTTCCTTATATTTTAAAACTAAATATTGTTGCTATTAGCTAACAAAACATCACAATATTATGCCTTTTTTGATTCCTTAACTCATCAATATCCAAATGACTGAATTACCCTCATGATTTGGATAATGAAAACCTTGAGGCCTTTTCTAGGTGATAGGTGAATACAGTAAACTATTAATACATTTTTCACTTACTGTTATTTAATGGCAATCAAGTTCTATCAATGCAACCTTTTGGTTCACGAAATTTCTTCAATTGTCTTTACCTTCCCACTCAATTGCTTAATAGTTTTGTCACGTAAATATCTTTAAATTGTAGACATGATTATTGTGTAGTAATGGTAAGTTTGGGTTTGTATTTATTTGTGACAGGAAGAATAGTAGTTGGAAATTTGAAAGTTAGTTAAGTTTCTTAACTAAAATAATTTCTGTAACTTCAAAGATAGTAAATTGCAGTAGCTGTGTAATTTTCTTATTACTTATTTGGAGAAATTTTATCCTTTGAAACGAGTAATTTGATCCATCTATGGATAAAATGCCAATGATTGGCATTGTTTAACGCTTTGTTCAGCTGTTTGTGAACATGTAAGATTCAAAGTTGAAACAAATAATTGAATATATAATGGTAAAATAACATGAACGTTGATCCCTATGCTACTATAATAATTCAACATTCTTTGGCAGTTTACCAAAAACGGCAAAGTTGTATAATATTTGCTGTTTCAAAGGCATTTATAGGATTTCCTGAGTTGAGAGAAATAACAAGACTAGAAAAGAGGGGGGCCTAAATGCCTTTTAAAAAGTTAACAAATTCTAACATTTCCGAAGAAGAAAATTTGAGTGGTATCATCAAAACAAAAATTCAATTTGTATGAGTAGGTTTCTCAAGGATGATTAACTTTGAATTGTTTAAATTAAGTCTACAGTTGATTAGTTAATTTATACATCGATTTCTTTCATACTGTTGAATTTGATGCGTCAATCAGTCTGAATCATATAATTAATTCAACATACTTAGGTTGGTATACTATAATCCTCCACAGTATTACGACAAACCATACCCATAAAAGCTTTATAATTACTTTCCAAAACAAGATTTGTGACATTGTCTACATTTCCGCATATAGCACCTCAATGGTAAATTTTATGTTGCTTATTGCATCCTTACAGTATTCTCAAACCTTTAGTATTTCAAAAGTGCCTCTATGAAATCGTTCGAATTTTAAAACTCGGATGGATTCAATGAAAATAGACAAGTCCATACATTATGATATAAATTTATCGGATTATTTGATATATTCTATTTTTATGTATAAAGCTTCCACTCTTAAAATGTTCTTAATGTATTTGGATATGCATCTTCGGATCCACCTAAAATCATACAATCTTTCGGAATTTTTGAAAGTCACCCACTCTATTATGAACAAAATTTGGTTCAGAGATGCAACTTCGTATGATATTTGAGTGTATTTGGAGATGCATCTCCGTATGATATTTCAGTGCATACGGAGATTCATATATGAAACACCATCTATATCCAATTATGGTGTTTTTATTCATTAAATTTGATATTTTTTTAGACCAACATATTTTAGGTCATTTTAGGCCAACATATTTTAGGTCATTTTAGACCATGAATTAGAAACAAAACGCATACATTAATTGACTAAAACATAGTACACAATTATGAAAAAAAATCCATACAATCATCAAAATGCCCCGACAATATATAAGTTGTTCCAAAAATACAAAGAAAATACAACCAAGCAAAAATTCTACTAGATATGTCTAGCCCTCCACCTTCTCCTACTCCTTTACTGCAAGACATTCCGTGTCTCGACAATTATGCCTTCTACGAGGGCCAATAGGGGTCTGCCTTCCTCAAAAATCTTGTCGTTATGTCTGATCTCTCCATCTCCACAATACGCTGATAGACCGTCGACACATCCTCGGTGTGGTCATCCCTAGCCTAAAGTACCTCTTGATTAGTTGACCTACGTTGTCTTTAAGGAGCTCTAGTGTCATGATATGGTGTGACACCCTATAGAACCATGTAGTCGTATGCATATGGCCAATGTACAAGAGCTAGTATCCTGCAATACTCCTCGGGTACTAGATAAAATCGTCAATTATCATCGAGATATCTATGGCACAAGGTGGGAGGAGCATACTCTGAGAGCGGTCTCAAAATTATATGCAAATAGCCAAACTGACACACACTCGTTCGAGATGATAAGGATACATCAGACCTGATCCACATGTCGGTCATCCGAAGTATAAGGATATGATGTCTAGTTGACGCGTCTCGTGGTGACCCTCGTATGGGCAAAAGGAAATGTCATAGGGTATGTGACGATCAAGATACACCCTGAATGACTCAACCACATCATTTCCCCTATACGGGATAAATGCGACAACATGTGGTCAATCCTTAGTATAGACATACTCAACTTTCCACCCGGTGATGCGAGGGAAGTATGAGATGATTCATCCCTGAAAATAGTTCAGATACAATATTAATAAGAAATGTAACAAATGAGTTATGAAAATATCAGCATCAATAAATTACCGTAAGCAGCGTGCAACTCTTTGTCATCTGCTTTGTCTTCCAAAGATAACCCTTTTCCCAACCTTGAGTATAGGTAGACCAGATTGGCGGCTCCCATTTTTACTTATGAATCATTGTCAAGTTGATGAAGTACTTAAGGTAGACCACATCGATATAGGTTGCACGTGCCAACCAAGAACAAGAGGTAGCACCTCAACACATAAGTCAGATGGTAGTCAACCTGCATATCATCACCTTCGGCTTTCTCAACCCACTGCAAGTGGTCTTTATAAATCTTTTTCAAAAAACTAATTCTAGCATTAACACCTCTTATGTCAGCTACCTCTTTTAAGGCCTTAGTTGGGTCATCCCCACCAAATGGATGATCATTATCTCAACGACTTTTTCTCGACCGATCCTTTCGTCTCAGTTATTTTTCCCTGATGGAAAGATGTCGGAGGCATAAGACATCATCCAAGGTGATGGTCATCTCAACAATAGGTAGGTGGAAAGATGACGTCTCTGAATGTCATCTCTCCATATTGGAGTTACCAATGAAAGACAACAAGTTCGGGATTGGGTATCAGCCAGCTCTGACTTCTACAACTTCAGCACTTCAGACTCGTCATGGGCCGATTACTTTCTCCAGTTCTGGCGTCATCCAATATGGCCAGATCTCTGCGATCAACGATGAAGACGAGGATAGTGATTGCGAAAATCAAAAATATCTGGCAATGTTTTGTTTCGTTTTCACTTTTTTTCACACTCATAAGCACATACCATCACTCATGTAGATGCACATCACCGGATCCTATTGATAACATTTCTGCTATGGCTCGCTTCGACTTTGAAAGTCCAACCTTTCAAGTTGAAGAAGAGGGTGATGAAGACTGTGAAATCCCTGAAGAACTTGCCAGGCTGTTAAAGCAAGAGGAAAGAGTCATTCAATCGCATTAAGAGGCTACTGAAGTGATTAATCTCGGCACCGAGGACGTCAAAAGAGAAATCAAGATAGGGGTTGCTTTGGAAGATGATGTGAAGAAGGGGTTGATTGAATTGCTGCGAGAGTATGTCGACATCTTCGCTTGGTCTTATCAGGATATGCCAGGGCTTGACACAGACATCGTGGTACACCGTTTGCCTCTCAAAGAGGGTTGTCCTCCGGTCAAGCAGAAGCTTAGAAGAACGAGACCAAAGATGGCTGTCAAGATAAAGGAAGAAGTGCAGAAGTAGTTGGATGTAGGGTTTCTAGTGTTGGAGAATTGCCATCCAAGGCGCAGCGGAATTTAAAATTTTCTCCATTAGTGATCCTTACGAATGAGCATGATCAGTGATAGAATCGTTACCTCTTGTGGCGATTCAAACCTTTGGTGCAGATCTCTGATAATGATCGAATCCTTTGAAGCAAATCCACGGGGCGATCACGAACGTTGAATGATGACAACGTCTCTACTCAGTCCACACGAACGGATTCCTTCAATCGCAGTGCTAGTTGTTTGTGAATGAAGGCTTTGAGTGAGGGAAAGAGAGATACGAAATTCCAACTCTTCAGTTGTGTTGTATTCCCATACAAAGCTTCTGCACAAGAGCTCTATTTATAGAACCACTTGTGTGGGCTTCAAGCCAAAAAGCCCACTTAAGTGCATTTTGGCCTATATCTCATAATATGCCAAAATCACTTAAGTACTTGGTACCTTACCATATTTCGTATTCTACTTAAGTACACCGTACCTTACGATGTTCCTTAATTATTCTATCTCTCATCAATCCGTCCTTTGTGTGTGACCCTATAGGTTTTCGCGACGTTGGCAATTATATTAAATCACGCATTTAACATAATAAACAGTGAGCGGTATCTAGCAACACATCACTGCTACCCAAGTCACGAAAATGTCATGTGATCTGACAAAACCTCATGTGATAATAATTATGTGTATAATTACCCCTTTGCCCTTATGTCTATATTGAACACAAGGTATAGACCGTGTCACCCTTGTCCAGTTCAATATTGGGCCCATAGACATTTATCCTGTTACGCAGGATTGGCAAATTCCATCTAGGACACTCATGTCCCTCAGCATGCTTCGTGGAGTACTCATCAACTGTCTTTATGGTCATCCAGTTACGGATAACGTTGGATCAGTAATAAAGCACTCAACTCTACATCTAGGATCCATAGTGGTTTCAGGTCGAAGAGTGGTATACACTATTATCACCATGAGAATAACTTATGACACTTTGCATAACTTTCTATATAGTATTCTCATAGCGGGTCAATCCGGTATAAATATTACTCCTAATATTCATACCTATGTTTAAGACTTGATAACTCTTTATCCATGATCCATGAGATGTGATCATCAGTCTACAAACATAATAGTCTTAATGCTTTAATGTTATCCCACTTCACATTAAAGCTCGACTACAGATACTTTAAGAATAGTGCCCTTATGTTTAATGTGTTCTCATGATTAAGTCACACTTAATACATTAAACAGACTATCTATTCTAGGGACTTTATTAATCAACCATAATAAAGAAAATGCCTTTTATTATTAATAAATAATTCGATACAAGTATCAAAAGTATTGGCCTCTAGGGCTTACACCAACAATCTCCCACTAGCACTAGAGCCAATCAGACATACCCCGTATGCCCATTGATCTAGTATGGCCATCATGCTTCTGCTGCGCAAGAGGCTTTCTCAGTGGGTTAGCAACATTGTCAAGTGTAGGTACTTTACATATTTTCACACAACGCCTAAGTATGTGTTTGGATCGTTGGTGAGATCTAGGCTCCTTAGCTTGTGCGATAACACCATTGTTATCATAATAGAGACCAATGGGATCCACAATGCTAGGGACTATGCCAAGTTTATTGATCCAAACAGCTTCCTTTGCTGCACTTAAGGCAGCAATATACTCGGCCTCAGTTGTAGAATCAGCAACTGCATCTTGCGTTGAACTTTTCAAGCTCACAGTGCCACCATTTTAGCAAAACACATAACCAGATTGGAATCATTCATATTAAAGCGTCTCAGCACTTTGTCTATGTACTCTGACTTAGGCCAAGCATTTCATGATCTATCTCTATAGATTCTGATAGGCTGCTTCACCCAGGTCCTTCATAGAAAAGCATTTCCCCAACCAAGACTTTACTTGTTGCAGGGTAGGGATATCGATTCCAATGAGTAATATGTCATCTACATATAATACCAGGAATACGATCATGCTCCCACTAACCTTCTTGTAGACACAAGTCTCATCTTCGTTCTTGATGAATCCATACAGTTTTACTGTTTCATCAAAACAAAGATTCCATGAGTAGGCCACAGGCTCATCTTGATCCATGAGTAATACATCACCTTGATCAGATATCCATATATCTCAAGTAGGTGACGTATCCTGCCTGACCTACGCTGGTCTTGTTCTATTTGAGCAGGTTGCTCTTACACAACTACTTGTGTTTCCTGCTCTAATTCCTCCATAGGTGTATCGATACTTTGTGATTCTTGAATTTCTTCAAGTTCTACTTTCCTCCCACTGATTCCTTTGGAAATAAAATCCCTTTCTAGGAAAACTCAAGTTCGAGCGACAAACACTTTGCCCTCAGAAGGATTGTAGAAATAATATCCTCTTGTTTCTTTAGGATACCCCACAAATAAGCATTGGTCAGATTTGGGCTCAAGCTTAGTTGAAATTTGTCGTTTCACATAAACTTCGCAACCCCAAATCTTCATGTAAGACATATGTGGTCTCTTACCACTCCATATCTCATATGGTGTCTTTTCAACCTTTTGGATGGAACACGGTTAAGTGTGTAAGCTGATGTTAATGGTGTATGTCCTCAAAAGGAGTTTGGAAGATTGGTGTGACTCATCATGAATCGGACCATGTCCAACAGGGTTCGATTTCTTCTCTCAGATATACCCTTCCATTGGGATGTTCTAGGAGGAGTAAGTTGGGATAGGATCCCACACTCTTTCAGATGGTCATCAAACTCTAGGATTAAATACTCATCACTTCGATCTGATCGAAGAGTTTTAATATTCTTACCTAGTTGTATTAATGTTATTAATAGGCATTTCAAGATCAAGGACATATAGTCCATTGTTCATTGTGCAGTAGCATAGAATATATCATTCAAATAAATTGAGCAACAATTGTTCTTTATTATAAATGAAAAACCAAACTTGTCCAAACAAGCAATGGAAATAATATTCCTGCTAATTGCAGGTACATAATAACAGTTCTCTAACTGAATTATTAAACCACTAGGTAAAGTCAATACAAAAGTTCCTACGGCTAAAGCAGCAACCTTTGCTCCATAGCCAACTCGTAGGTCGACTTCACCTTTTGCCAAATCTCTACTTCTTTTCAGCCCCTGCACATTTGTACAAATGTGAGAACCGCATCCAGTATCTAATACCCATGATGCAGAAATAGATAAATTAATAACAAAAATACCTGAAGTTGAAGTCTATACTCCATTCTTCTTATCTTCCAGGTACTTTGGGCAGTTCCTCTTCCAGTGTCCGGTCTTACCGCAATGGAAGCAGGTGCCTTCTTTTGCTATGCCTCCACTAGGCTTCAAAGCAGCAGTGGGTCTGGGATTGGCAACTTCCTTGCCCTTCCCCTTATCACTATGCTTAGTGGGCCTTTTGTTCTGTCTCTTTCCATTTCCGATCAACAGAATGGACTTCCCTTTTGACTTCAGATTCTGCTCGGCAGTTCTTAACATGGCGAGCAGTTCAGGAAGAGATTTGTCCATATCAATCATATTGAAATTTAGGACAAATTGACTGAAACTATCTGGCAACGACTGCAAGATCAAATCAGTTGCAAGTTCCTTTTCGAGGGGAAAACCCAATCTCTCAAGGTTTTCCACATACCCAATCATCTTGAGTACATGGGGACCTACAGGGGCTCCCTCAGCTAACTTGCTTTGAAAAAGGGATTTTGAAACTTCAAACCTCTCATGCCTTGCTTGCTCTTGATAGAGCAACTTCAGGTGTTCGATCATATCGAACGCTGACATGTTCTCATGTTGCTTTTGCAATTCTGAGTTCATGGTAGCCAGCATGAGACAAGCAGTTTCATTGGCATCATCGACATGCTTCTTATAAGCATCTCTTTCTGCCTTAGGTGCAGAACTAGGAGGTTCCTCTTCAGGGACAGGTGTCTCCAAGACATACAACTTTTTATCATGTTTGAGGACAATCCTCAGGTTTCGGTGCCAATCCAGAAAATTTGTCCCAGACAATTTTTCCTTATCAAGGATTGATCGCAGGATGTTGTTAGAGGTGTTTGCTGTCATGGTAATCTACATAAGGATTAATGAAAATATAAGTATCATTGACATATTCAATTAGGCCTTTAATTAAATATGCTCCCACTATTTTACTCAAAACAAATGACCCTCATCATTTGATTCGGAAAATCCCGTTGGAAGATTTTCTAGTGGGTCGAGATCCATATTTCACTTCGTTCTAAGTCCGCGTAGGCGGATTACACAAAACTAGGTTATTTAGGTAGGAACTCCTTCCAATTGTATCTCATACAACTCTCGAAAATTTCAATTGGGTGAATAACTCCTTATTCCAATCCATCATATGGATTATTCCCAACTCTTGCTTCTAAACATATATAATAAAATTATAATTAAGTTTGAACCATTGTCTTAGCAGTTGGATATTACATTTATCCCATCGCACCCTACTAATATAGAACATGCACCTCGCGTAGGCGAAACCTACATATCCTATACCAATCTTGATGAGTGCTAAAACTTGGAAAGCAAACACATATAATATTATTATAATTTGTTTAGTTAAATTTGACCCATTGTTTTAACAGTTGGATATTACAATTATCCCATCGCATCTTACTAATATATAGATCATGCACCTCGCGTAGGCGAAACCTACATTATCCATTACTAGTCTTGATGAGTGTTAAAACTTGGAAAGCATAAACTTAATATTTAATTTTGAGGGAATTGCAATTTTCTGATCTCACCGGCTTGTTTATCATATAAACCGTCTCTCACATGCATCAATATACATTCACATGCATCAACATACATACATACATAATGAAACAGTTATGGCCCCTAGCGCAATTGTTCTCCCAAGCCAATGAGAGAACCTAAGCTAACCTATAACGATCTAAGCTTCTCCAAGCAAGACCTTCAAGGTTGTTCCTTTGGCACTGACTTCTTTGCTTTCTTCATATTATTACATTACATGAAAGAAACTCGTTTTACATACGAGGGAGTGAGATGAGAAAAGAAGTTACATTTGGGAGATTAAGAGAGAGGCACGACACGCAGGTCGTATTTTAAAAACCCAAAATAAAACAAAGGAAAACTAAGGCCATAACCGATCACCACAAGACAATAATAAACACTTTATTATTATTATTATTAATTCCTTTAATTAATTAGAATCAAATTAAATTTCGATGACCGATCACACTACGTAGAGTTAGCCGGGGGTCCGCTGCCCGGACAGCGGGAACGGGTGTTCCGCTGCCCGGTTAGCTCGAAAATTTTAATGAACAATTCATTTAAAATTGACGTCGTTTTTCGTATCAACACTTGATACTTCAAAGCACTTTTTATAGCCGAACCGGTGAATTTTTCCTTGCGTTAACCGGTTAACCATATGCGTTAACCGGTTAACACTGTTTGAAAATTTTTAGAAAATTCTTTTCTGCCTTGCGTTAACCGGTTAACCAAATGCGTTAACCGGTTAACACTGTTTGAAAATCTCAAAAATTTTATTTCGCATTCCGTTAACCGGTTAACCATATGCGTTAACCAGTTAACACTGTTCCAAAAATTAAAAAAAATTATTTCGTATTACGTTAACCGGTTAACCATACGCGTTAACCGGTTAACACTGTTCGGAAAAGTGTTTAGGAAGCACAACTCTTGTGCGTTCAAACCCCAATCGCATAACTCT
This sequence comes from Lathyrus oleraceus, assembly GCF_024323335.1. Lineage (NCBI taxonomy): Eukaryota > Viridiplantae > Streptophyta > Magnoliopsida > Fabales > Fabaceae > Lathyrus > Lathyrus oleraceus. The sequence goes on from NC_066585.1 coordinate 285,324,645, forward strand.
CTGACAACACAACCCTTGTGCCGTCACTAACCCTAATGCACCAATTTCAGACCGTCAAACACGTCTCGATTGTTAATTCAGTATGATTGATCAACACGTCATTGCTTCACCATACTAATGTCGGATCAAGAAGCAAACGACCATTGATCGCTCAAAGGAAAACAATCATCGAGGTTTTGAATGAACGAAACAAGAACATTATATCATATATAATGTATTTTGCATCAGGGTTACATATATCACATATATGTAACTTGATCGATCTCAATTTAACCTTTGATTCATTCTGTTTTAATCATATTATTACAGAACAAAAACAGCTATCAGATTCATAGTTTCGTAAGTGGCTCTGATACCACTGTTGGAGAATTGCCATCCAAGGCGCAGCGGAATTTAAAATTTTCTCCATTAGTGATCCTTACGAATGAGCATGATCAGTGATAGAATCGTTACCTCTTGTGGCGATTCAAACCTTTGGTGCAGATCTCTGATAATGATCGAATCCTTTGAAGCAAATCCACGGGGCGATCACGAACGTTGAATGATGACAACGTCTCTACTCAGTCCACACGAACGGATTCCTTCAATCGCAGTGCTAGCTGTTATGAATGAAGGCTTTGAGTGAGAGAGAGAGATACGAAATTCCAACTCTTCAGTTGTGTTGTATTCCCATACAAAGCTTCTGCACAAGAGCTCTATTTATAGAACCACTTGTGTGGGCTTCAAGCCAAAAAGCCCACTTAAGTGCATTTTGGCCTATATCTCATAATATGCCAAAATCACTTAAGTACTTGGTACCTTACCATATTTCGTATTCTCCTTAAGTACACCGTACCTTACGATGTTCCTTAATCATTCTATCTCTCATCAATCCGTCCTTTGTGTGTGACCCTATAGGTTTTCGCGGCGTTGGCAATTATATTAAATCACACATTTAACATAATAAACAGTGAGCGGTATCTAGCAACACATCACTGCTACCCAAGTCACGAAAATGTCATGTGATCTGACAAAACCTCCTGTGATAATAATTATGTGTATAATTACCCCTTTGCCCTTATGTCTATATTGAACACAAGGTATAGACCGTGTCACCCTTGTCCAGTTCAATATTGGGCCCATAGACATTTATCCTGTTACGCAGGACTGGAAAATTCCATCTAGGACACTCATGCCCCTCAGCATGCTTCGTGGAGTACCCATCAGCTGTCTTTATGGTTATCCAGTTACGGACAACGTTGGATCAGCAATAAAGCACTCGACTCTACATCAAGGATCCATAGTGGTTTCAGGTCGAAGAGTGGTATACACTATTATCACCATGAGAATAACTTATGACACTTTGCATAACTTTCTATATAGTATTCTCATAGCGGGTCAATCCGGTATAAATATTACTCCTAATATTCATACCTATGTTTAAGACTTGATAACTCTTTATCCATGATCCATGAGATATGATCATCAGTCTACAAACATAATAGTCTTAATGCTTTAATGTTATCCCACTTCACATTAAAGCTCGACTACGGATACTTTAAGAATAGTGCCCTTATGTTTAATGTGTTCTCATGATTAAGTCACACTTAATACATTAAACAGACTATCTATTCTAGGGACTTTATTAATCAACCATAATAAAGAAAATGCCTTTTATTATTAATAAATAATTCGATACAAGTACCAAAAGTATTGGCCTCTAGGGCTTACACCAACATCTAGCAGTTACCAATTATCCGCCATGGGTTGCAAACATCGTTCCCGTACCTAAGAAGGATGGCAAGGTACAAATGTGTGTTGACTACCGGGATCTGAATAGAGCTAGTCCTAAAGACGATTTCCCATTTCCTCACATCGACGTTTTGGTGGATAACACGGCTCAGTTCTCGGTATTCTCCTTCATGGATGGCTTTTCTGGCTATAATCAAATCAAGATGGCACCAGAAGACATGGAGAAGACAACTTTCATAACCCCATGGGGCACCTTCTGCTACAAGGTGATGCCGTTTGGTCTGAAGAATACTGGAGCAACATATCAACGAGCTATGGTGACTCTTTTCCATGATATGATTCATCATGAAATCGAGGTTTATGTTGATGATATGATTGCCAAATCTCAGACAAAAGAAGAACATTTGGTGAATCTGCAGAAATTGTTTGAGCGTTTGAGAAAATTCAAGTTGAGGCTTAATCCAAACAAGTGTACTTTCGGGGTGAGATCTGGAAAACTGTTGGGTTTCATTGTTAGTGGAAAAGGGATTGAGGTGGATCCTGACAAAGTAAAAGCGATACAGGAAATGCCTGAGCCGAGAACAGAGAAACAAGTTTGTGGTTTCTTAGGGAGGTTGAACTACATTGCAAGGTTCATTTCTCACCTAACGGCCATGTGTGAGCCAATTTTCAAATTGTTGAGGAAAGATCAGGCTATCAGGTGGAATGATGATTGTCAAAGGGCTTTCGAGAAGATCAAGGAGTATTTGCAGAATCCTCTCATCCTTATGCCTCCAGTCCCAGGGAGACCACTGATTATGTACTTGACAGTACTTGACAATTCCATGGGTTGTGTTCTCGGTCAACACGACGAGACAGGTAGGAAAGAGCATGCCATCTACTACCTGAGTAAGAAATTCACAGACTGCGAGTCGAGATACTCAATGCTTGAAAAGACATGTTGTGCACTTGCATGGGCTGCTAAGCGATTAAGGCAATACATGCTGACTCACACAACCTTACTGATCTCCAAGATGGATCCAGTCAAGTATATATTCGAGAAGCCAACTCTCACCAGAAGGGTTGCTCGTTGGCAAATGGTACTGATAGAGTACGACATCCAGTATACATCCCAGAAATCCATCAAGGGGAGTATTTTGTCAGATTATCTCGCTCAACAACCGATTGAAGACTATGAGCCGATGAAGTTTGATTTTCCAGATGAAGACATCATGTTCCTCAAGATGAAAGACTGTGAAGAGCCAGTTGTTGAGGAGGGACCTGATCCTGATGAAAAGTGGACGCTAACGTTTGATGGGGCCGTCAATGCCAGAGGAAGTGGAATTGGTGTTGTCATTACTACTCCGAAAGGTGCCCACATGCCTTTCACCGCTCGTCTGACTTTTGAGTGCACCAATAATGAAGCTGAATATGAGGCCTGTATCTTGGGTATTGAGCAAGCCATTGATTTGAGAATCAAGACTCTGGACATCTTGGGAGATTCAGCTCTGGTGATCAATCAAGTGAATGGTGATTGGAATACTCTCCAGCCTACTCTGGTCCCTTACAGAGATTACACGAGAAGACTGTTGACTTTCTTCACAACAATAAAACTGTATCATATACCTCGTGATGAGAACCAGATGGAAGACGCACTTGCTACACTATCCTCCATGATCAAGGTGATTCGGTGGAACCATGCTCCCAAGATCGATGTTATGCGTCTTGATAGGGCCGCGTATGCGTTTGCTGTTGAACTGGTAGTTGATGACAAACCCTGGTATCACGACATCAAGTGCTTTCTGAAGAATCAAGAGTACCCTGCAGGGGCATCCAACAATGACAGAAAGACTTTGAGAAGATTGGCAGGCAGTTTCTTCTTGAACAAGGACGATGTGCTGTATAAGAGGAACTTCGACATGGTTTTGCTCAGATGCGTGGACAAACACGAAGCAGACATGTTAATGCAAGAAGTTCACGAAGGCTCCTTCGGTACTCATGCCGGCGGACATGCAATGGCTAAGAAATTGTTGAGAGCAGGTTATTACTGGATGACCATGGAATCTGATTGTTTCAAATATGCTCAGAAGTGTCATAAATGCCAGATTTATGCTGATAAGGTGCATGTGCCGCTGAATCCTCTGAATGTGATGTCTTCGCCGTGGCCGTTTGCTATGTGGGGCATCGATATGATTAGAAAGATTGAGCCGACTGCCTCCAATGGGCATCGCTTCATCCTTGTCGCCATCGACTATTTTACCAAGTGGGTCAAAGCAGCATCATTTGCGAATGTCACCAGGCATATGGTTGCCCGATTCATCAAGAAAGAAATCATTTGTCGTTATGGGATTCCCGAAAGAATCATTACTGATAATGGTTCTAATCTCAATAACAAAATGATGAAGGAGTTATGCCAGAACTTCAACATTCAGCATCACAATTCTTCCCCTTATCGCCCTAAGATGAACGGCGTTGTTGAGGCAGCAAATAAGAACATAAAGAAGATTGTGCAGAAGATGGTCGTCACGTACAGAGATTGGCATGAGATGCTACCCTTCGCCTTGCATGGGTACCGTACTTCAGTACGTACATCGACCGGGGCAACCCCTTACTCCCTTGTGTATGGTATGGAAGCAGTCCTACCTGTTGAAGTGGAGATTCCTTCTCTAAGAGTCCTGTTGGATGTCAAGTTAGACGAAGCTGAATGGATTCGGACAAGGTTCAATGAGTTGAGTCTTATCGAAGAGAAGCGAATGGCAGTCATTTGTCATGGGCAGTTGTATCAGAGTCGGATGAAGAGAGCCTTTGATCGGAAAGTGCGTCCTCAATGCTTCCAAGTTGGAGATTTAGTGTTGAAAAGGATCCTTCCTCCTCAAACAGATCACAGGGGCAAGTGGACTCCTAACTATGATGGACCATACATTATCACCAAGATTTTCGATGGTGGGGCCTTAATGCTTGCAACTATGGATGGTGAAGATTTCACTTCCCCTGTGAACTCAGACGCAGTTAAAAAATACTTCGCATAAAATAGACCCGCTGGACAATAAAAAGAATAGTCCAGGCAAAAAAAATGAGCATCCCGACGAACCAAGGAAATGAAAAGGTTCGGGCAAAAATCAGGGATTAAAAATGAAAAGATTGTACACCCGGTAAGTTGAAAACCTGAAAAGGAAACTTAGGCGAAAATGGGTATCCCGGTGGATTGAAAACCCGAAAGGGCGATCCAGGCAAAAGTTAGGGATTAAGCGAATGGCTGCAGTCTGAGTAGTTCTGAATCTCATCCCGTATCGATAATTGGAAGCGTTCGAAGGATAAGAAACAGTTCAATCACCTTTTTCAGAAAGTTGATCATCTGGAGGATCTTGAAGACGAGCGAGTCATAGCAGAATTGGAACCCGATAGAAATCCATTTCACATCGCCATTAGATTAATTTTTGTTTTTATCTTTTGTGCAATTACCTCTTTCCAGGGATTGCTTCCTGATGTAAATGCCTATTCAGAGGCCATTCAATCAATAAAATCATGTTATTTAGTACATCTATGTGTTCATTTTCATTTTACTGTTTTGTTTGCAAAAATGACGTCCGAATTTTTGATAAACATTGCATCATGAAACATAAGACCTTTACAGGTACATGCTCAATGAACATTTAAAATCGTTGTAAATTTTAAGTACTTTGAATCGTCTATTCAGAATAGAGCTGATCAGAGCATTGGATTCTTCAATTCCCAGCAGGTTCTCACTATGGTGCTTCCCCAAGCATGTGTTTCAGACTATACATTCCCCAGTAGAGTTGACAGTGTCAGACTGTATATCCCCAGCGGAGTTGACAGTGCCAGACTAAATCTTCCCAGCAGAAGCGGCTGCTCCTCAGAGCTCGATGCCAGATCGATGATCTCGAAGCTAGATCTGTGGTCTCCTTTCTTGAAGCAGAATCTCGGTACCGTATCAGTGTTTGCTTCCCCCGCTGAGTCGTCTCTCTCGCAGATTATGGTTTCCAGAACCACTGTGGCTTTCCTCAGCAGCAAGCTCTCAGTTCCATTCTCTCCCTAGTCAGAGTCTCGGTATCTTGTTGTTGCCAAAACACAGTGTGGCCGGTCATTTCCCCACAGAGTTCTTGGTGCTGTGCATCTCCAACAGCAGTGCCAGGGTCCAGAAGATTGTAATCATCTCCCCAACAGACTTCCTTGTCTCGGCTTGGCATTCTACCCAGCATTTTGCATTCCTGGATGTAGAATCATATTGCATTACATCCTCCCAAACCACGTAGCATTTCCATTTTCATGGGGAATTACGCCATTGAAAAATTCAAACATACGCATGTGAAGCATAAAACATTCTCGGTATCCCAAGTGATAAACCAGAAGCTTGTTTCCAGTACTCAGACTGAAGGTTATTCATGACTTATTATCCCCAGCATAGGTTGTTGGCCCACGTGCCGCCTCAATTATCATTTTCCTTATTTTTGCCGATGCTGACAGGCATGAAAATTTTCCGGTATCCAGACCGAAGTGGCATTCAGGCCAATTTTCCGATGTTCAGATCGAAGAAGTTTCCGACGCTGCAACTTGTGGCATTCAGGCCAATTTTCCGGTATTCAGACCGAAGTGGCATTCATGCCAATTTTCCGATATTCAGATCGAAGAAGTTTCCGACGTTCAGGTCGGTGCAACTTGTGGCATTCAGGCCAATTTTCCGGTATCCAGATCGAAGTGGCATTCAGGCCAACCTCCCGATGTTCAGATCGAAGAAGTTTCTGACGTTTAGGTCGATGCAACTTGTGGCATTCAGTCCAATCTCCCGATGTTCAGATCAAAGAAGTTTCCGGCGTTCAGGTCGATGCAACTTGTGGCATTCAAGCCAATTTTCCGATATTCAGACCGAAGTGGCATTCAGGCCAGTCTTCCGGTATTTAGACCGAAGTGGCATTCAGGCCAATCTCCCGGTATTCAGACCGAAGTGGCATTCAGGCCAATCTCCCGGTATTCAGACCGAAGTGGCAGTCAGGCCAATTTACCGGTGTTCAGACCGATGTTAATAATCTCATATCTTTCGATGTTCAGATCGAAGTCGTTTCCAGTATTCAGACTGATGAGCGGCATTCAGGCCATGGGTTATTTCTCTGTGACCATGTATTTTGGTATTCAGACTTACATTCTTTTTCGGTACTCAGACCGATTCTCACCGTACCATACGAATTTTTGTTCAAGACCACCTCTTTGCTGATTCTGACATGCATTGTTACTTCACTTCACTTCAGTGTAAATTTCTGGGTTTCTATTGTATTCAATCCCTTGATACCTCGAGAGTGCGAAAGCCGCTGCTATCTTCCTTTCGGGTCTCCAGTTGATTGAATAGGGGCAGCTGTAATACCCCAAAATTTACCCTTCATTTTTTATGGAAGCATGGGATTATATTTCACATTGCATTAGCGTCATACTAGGTCATACTCATTGCATACTACATCAGTGACTTGGGAAATCAGGGTTTGATTGACCACTCCTTACCAGAAGGAGCCCACACAAGGCAAGATCGAGATTTGAACTTCATTCTCCAAATATACAAGTCTCAAGGGGTTCCATATTGTTGGTGTAATCCCTATAGGCCAATACTTTTGGTACTTGTATCGAATTATTTAAAGGCATTTTCTTTATTATGGTTGATTAATAAAGTCCCTGGAATAGATAGTCCGTTTAATGTATTAAGTGTGACTTAATCATGAGAACACATTAAACATAAGGACATTGTTCTTAAAATATCTGTAGTCGAGCTTTAATGTGAAGTGGGATAACATTAAAGCATTAAGACTATTATGTTTGTAGACTGATGATCACCTCTCATGGATCATGGATAAAGAGTTATCAAGTCTTAAACATAGGTATGAATATTAGGAGTAATATTTATACCGGATTGACCCGCTATGAGAATACTATATAGAAAGTTATGCAAAGTGTCATAAGTTATTCTCATGGTGATAATAGTGTATACCACTCTTCGACCTGAAACCACTATGGATCCTTGATGTAGAGTCGAGTGCTTTATTGCTGATCCAACGTTGTCCGTAACTGGATAACCATAAAGACAGCTGATGGGTACTCCACGAAGCATGCTGAGGGGCATGAGTGTCCTAGATGGAATTTTCCAGTCCTGCGTAACAGGATAAATGTCTATGGGCCCAATATTGAACTGGACAAGGGTGACACGGTCTATACCTTGTGTTCAATATAGACATAAGGGCAAAGGGGTAATTATACACATAATTATTATCACAGGAGGTTTTGTCAGATCACATGACATTTTCGTGACTTGGGTAGCAGTGATGTGTTGCTAGATACCGCTCACTGTTTATTATGTTAAATGTGTGATTTAATATAATTGCCAACGCCGCGAAAACCTATAGGGTCACACACAAAGGACGGATTGATGAGAGATAGAATGATTAAGGAACATCGTAAGGTACGGTGTACTTAAGGAGAATACGAAATATGGTAAGGTACCAAGTACTTAAGTGATTTTGGCATATTATGAGATATAGGCCAAAATGCACTTAAGTGGGCTTTTTGGCTTGAAGCCCACACAAGTGGTTCTATAAATAGAGCTCTTGTGCAGAAGCTTTGTATGGGAATACAACACAACTGAAGAGTTGGAATTTCGTATCTCTCTCTCTCACTCAAAGCCTTCATTCATAACAGCTAGCACTGCGATTGAAGGAATCCGTTCGTGTGGACTGAGTAGAGACGTTGTCATCGTTCAACGTTCGTGATCGCCCCGTGGATCTGTATCAAAGGTTTTGATCATTATCAGAAATCTGCACCAAAGGTTTGAATCGCCACAAGAGGTAACGATTCTATCACTGATCATTCCCATTCGTAAGGATCACTAAATGGAGAAATTTTTAAATTCCGCTGCGCCTTGGATGGCAATTCTCCAACACATATGTCTTATTATGGTCCTCGGTTCATCAGTGGAAGATTCAAAGCTCTCAGAGTGTGCATCCAGATTTAATCAAAAATCAGGGTTTCATGGCTATCTGCAACAGGCAAGGTTTGGTTGGAAGTGAAGGGGCTCATTCATGTCATGATTGGAGAGGCATCTTGGCCTAAGAAGATCCATAATTATCACGGAAAGATCCATTGGCAATCAATGCAATCAGTTCCTAGTCATTTTTGCCCTAAAACTAGGGTTTTGCATAAAATCGGTTTATTTCTGATTCCTTGGGTGAAACTCATTTCCATGGCCCTCCACATGTCCACAAGGATCTACATGCAAAAAACAACTCTTTATTTGAGCCAGAGGTGCTTCAATTGATCAATGGAATCGAAAATCAGACAGATTGGGAAAAGTCAATTGTGGGGCCAGAAAAGTCAACTCCTGACATTTTGAAAGTGGAATCTCAAAATTCATGCCTAAGGGAGCCTACATGTGAAATTTGATCAAGGTTGGATCATGGATTCATCATTTAATCAAGAGTTTGAAAAGTTACTAAATTTGGAAATAATTGACTTTCCATTTAAGGCAAGTTTTATGGTTTTTGCACCCACTTTAAGCCAATTTTCCCTAACATGAAAATTATTCCTCTTGTTCCAAGCTTTCTAGAGATATAAAGTTTGTTTCATTTGGATTAAAATTGAGAGAGTTATGTTTGGTCAAAGTAAGACATTATTTTAGAACACTTAGAAATTTTTCTAAGTCCAAAATTTGTAAAATTTGTCAAGACCTATGGGCCAGATTTCTTGCACTTCAAGGCATCTTTTGAAAACACTTTCTTCATGACAGTTGTACCTTGATATGTCCTATTTCACACCTTTTTGGAACCACCCCATTTGGATAATTGGTTTGGAAGATACACTCATCTAAAGTTGGTATCATAGGCTGAATTTTTTGACAGCATTTAGGCCAAACTGGCCCAACCATTTTGCAGCCATGAAACCTGAACTTTATGGCCATTTTCCACCCCTTTCCACTCACCATTTCAAGATGTGTTCAACATGAAAAATGTTAAGTTACATGCCCTCTTTCTACTGTTTGCATTGCCTTGCCATTTGGACATTTATTCATCAAGTTACAATGCCTTAAAGTCACCTAGTTGGTTTGATTTTTATGCTGCACAAGAAAGACCAAGTTTAACCACAAAAATGACCAACACATCTTTTACCTCATTTGACCATTTGCTTTTGGTTCATTCACTTAAGTTTTGCCACATTTAGCCATTTCTTTTCACACCTCATTTTTGCATCATTTTGCATGAATCAAAAACCAACACTTAAGCCCATCCACACACTTGAAACCCTACATATATAAACTCCTAAAACCCTAATCAGAAGAGGAGGCTGCCACTATCTTCAAGCAAGAAAGGCAAGAGGAAAAGACCAAGTTTCATTCCATTCCATTTCACAAGCATTGAAGCACCATTGAAGAGCATCTCATTTCCTTCCATTCCTCCACTATCAAGAAGCAGTGGACTGTCTTCCACTAGGTAAGTTTGCTACTCTCTTCCATGGCTTTGCTCATTTCATGAATATTATACTTGTTCATCACTTGTTTCTTCCATGCCTACCATCCATATTTCATGCTATCTTTCATTTATACCATGCCATGCCATGCTTATTTTCCATGTTAACAATATACCATGCTTGTTTATGAAGCCCTCACCATGAGGCATTGCTTTAAGTTGGAGTTTTGTAACTTTGAATTTTCACTCATGTCCATGTTCATGAGCCTTCCTTGCTGTCCATATTTCTCTATGATAAAGTCATTATTTTGCATAAAATAAAATACCATGATGTTCCTCTCACTTTGTACTTGAATTTTGCTTTTTACATCATCCAATTTCGTGAAGTGTAGAGTGAGATAAGTTGAGTAGAAGATGGAAGGTTTTGTTCCATTTTTTTTCGAAAATACATGCTGTTATGTTGCTGTTTTTACGTTGCATGAAGGAAGGAAAACATGTCATGTTGTAGCCGTTCGATCGTGCGCCTGGAATTAATCACAACCGTCCAACATTCTTTTGTCTTTTAGTGACTTTAAATGAAACTTTGACCAACTGATATTTGTTACATAGATTTAATTTAAATGAAAATTTTTATTTTGGTCACATTCTGAATATTCATCTTGGATCGGACTGGGCTTAGCGTTGGTTGCTATCCGCCCCCCACCACTCATGGCCCATTTCTCCTTTTACTTTCATTTCTTTTCATTCTTCTTATTTCCATTTTATTTTTCTGTTTTACTTTTTAATTATTAAAAATATTTTATTTGCTCACAAAAATACCAAAAAATAATTTTCACGTTCTCTAATGCCTTATTTAATTTATTTTAATTTTTATTTTCGTTTTTATTTAATTCTAATATTTTATTTCAATTATTTGTTTCAAATAGGCCATTTTAACACACTTTTTTTCATTTATTTTATTTTCATAACTTAAAATTATTTTTAGATTTTGATTTTTGGGATGAGGGTTGACCAATGTCTCATGGTGAACCTGACCTTTTCTTGGGATTTTATTTCTCATTTTCAATTTATTTTGGATTTATTTTTGACCTAGTTTGCTTGGTTGACTTTTCATTTGACTTCTGTTTTATTTCAATTAATTTATACACTAATTTTCATTATTTTTGAAATCTTTTTGGGGGATGATGATGTCCTGACCCCATCTAACTTATTTTAATTTTTCATATTTTATTGAATTAATTTATTATTTATTTGATAATTTTTAAGTTGACTCGACTTTATAGTTGACTTTTTTATGATTGATGTTTGACATAGGGATTGCTTAGGGCAATTGAAGAGATCTTTTGATACTCCCTTGTTCATCTCATGTGCCACATATTAGAGGCCTTTCATATTGATTTTATTTGATCCTTGCATCATTTCCCGATTAAATTATTCATTGATTCTTTGTGTGCATAATTTCACCTGTCTTATTCATCTGATATTTTTTATACTTGTTTCTTTCATCCATGTCTTTATTGTTTGATTGCTTAATATGTTTATACTTCTCATACATTGTTTAATGCTTCATTATTTAATTCTTTGATTATTTGATTTGATTATATACTTGTTTATATCTTACTTGTTTGATTAACTATGGCCTACTTGTATGGTGTATGAGGCATATATTATTATTGTTTAATTGCCATGTACAATCCCCATTCATTACAAATGTATCCCTCTCCCATGAATTGTATAATGTTTATTTCTCTCATTCTTTATTCATCTGTTAATACAAGAAATAAAATGAACATCCGATAACCATTTCATAACAAGATCAAAACCTCGATTCAACATCGAGTAATCATTTTCAAAACTTAACAGAACCAGCATGTATTCATCCATTTACCTTGTAAGTCGATTGCTTTATACATCGCCATCAACCTTGTAAGTCAATTGCTTTATGCATCGCCATCAACCTTGTAAGTCGATTGCTTCATGCATCGCCATCTACCCTTATCCCTAGCACCTCTCCTTGCTCCATTTGTCGATTCTTATTCCGTTTAGGTAGCACCCATTAGGTAGAACCCTTTGTATGATAACATAGGTAGGATTCCCATATTCTTTTATATGATAACATAGGTAGGATTCCCATATTCTTTTGTATGATAACATAGGTAGAATTCCATTATTCTTTTGTATGCTAACATAGGTAGAATTCCCTCATTACTTTGCATGCTAACATTAGGTAGATGTTCCCATTTGTAAATACTTACACATAGGTCCACATTGCATGACAACTCTAGGGCAAAGCTTCCCCATCTTTAGACCTTTCCGAGAGTCTCCAATCTTGTGGCATGTAGTCCGTTCTATTGCAAAGAGGTAACTGCCTAAGACTCGATTCAGCGAGCTGCGACACCTGCTGCTAGGACGTGAACACATTGCCCACTCTCCTTTGACACAACTGGTGTCCTCCTTTGTAAGTCCATGTTCATATGGCAATCCCTATGTAGCCGAACTACGGAAACTCTGATTCTCATGTTCAGATGAGATACGTAGGCACAAGATGCGATGTCTTGCCGAGTTTTGATTGACGATTAACAACTAATCCTTGCTTGCTTTCGCCATTGCTGCGATTCTTTTCTCTCGCCCTCGTTGTGATCGAGACCTCCCCTTTCTCTTGCCCTAGTTGCAATTGAGACCTTCTTGCCCTAGTAGGCATAAGACGCGATGTCTTAGCGAGCACACTTCTCTTTAACCCATAGGTAGCCGAGCTACGAAGACTCTGATTCTCATATTCAGATGAGATACGTATGCAGTGGATGCAACATCCTTGCGAGTCATTTTCTTTTGACCTCTTTTTTTAGTAAATAGTACATTAGATAAACACACACCCTCTAGACAAAAAAAAAGTGGATCCCGTAGAGTACTACGGATGCGTAGATGTGCTAATACCTTCCCTTCGCATAATCGACTCCCGAACCCAAGATTTGGTTGCGAGACCTTGTCTTTTCCTTTCCTTTCTTCAGGTTTACTTCAAGCGCTTCCTTTCCCTCTTTTGGGATAAATAACGCACGGTGGCGACTCTTCTGTTATTTCTTTTTCGCCGGTTGTTTTTGGCACACTATATTTTTTTAGGCTGCGACACATCCCTCTCCACCTCCCCCAGTTCCCCTCCTTATTATGACCTCACTTGTAACTCTCAACACTCTAATTCAGATTACCCTGACTTAACCTCACCAAACCATGAAGACCTTCAGGCCACAACTGACTCTAAAAAGAATCCTTTTGTACCTGAACCATCTAAACCCATTCCCGAACACTTTGAACCTGACCTCATTCAACCTACCTTTGATGAGGCACTAGCCAAATTCTCAGAGAGTTCAGCTTCCAAATTCAAGAAGCTCTCTGACGAATCCAACACCAGTGACACTCCTTCTAAAGTAAGAACTAACTGAAATGGATTCATCAGATGGATGACTTCTGAAGTCTTCAAGCTGAAGGGCCTATCTGAGTAAGTCAAAAATGACTCCATTAGAGATGATGAGGAGAGGCTAGATACTTGTCTGATGAAGGAAGTAGCTGAGAAGGCAGAAAGGGAAGCATTAGAGAAAGATGCTAGGGAGGCTGCTGAAAAAGCCACTGCAGAAGCTGCAGCCAGAGAGAAAGTTGAAGTTGAAGCAGCAATGGCCGCCGAAGCTTCTCAGAAAGCCGCTGAAGATATTGAGAAGATCGTTGAGGTTACTCTGATTCAAGGAGAGTCATCAACAGCTGACCTTGCTCCTCTAGTCATCAGGACTCTATAAGAGTTATAGAAGGAACAACAACTAGTCAGAGCCAAACTCAACAAATAGGATCAAGTCAACTCCAACATTCGGAGTTTGCTAGCTGAGCTACTTCAGAGGATGCCTCCTCCACCAAACCTTTAGACGCTATAGTATTTATATGTTTTTGTATAAGTGTTTTTTCCTCTAAGGCTCTCTCTTTTGCTTCTTTATGTACTATGTGAAGTTTTTCTTATCAATGAAATTTTGAGTTACTTACTTTTTGAGTCTGACAAAAAGGGGGAGAATTAAATAGAAGTCTTTTTATGAAGTAATTTATCTAACTCTCAGAAATACACTACTTATATTTTGACATAAGTTATTGCATAAACTAAGTCATTTTTCAGGATCTATCTGAACCAAGGGAAACTGAATCCTTATCTGAGAAACTACTAAATCAAGTCAAGCAACCTAAGAAAATTTGGTAAGAAATTCTCTACCCCAAAAACCAATATCTGATACTAAATATCTTTAAATTTTTCCCCCAAGTATAAGACTTAGGGGGAGATTGCTAATCTCAGGGGGAGTCTCTTCTCTATCTGACTATGATCATTTTCAATTTAGTATCTCTAAAAGTACTTAGTGTTTCATCAAAATTCTAAGTTTTGTCATCATCAAAAAGGGGGAGATTGTTATAACAAGATTTTGATTCTGCAATATATCTCAAAGTTTTGATGATCACAAAGAATGAAACAATTTGGCACCCTAACAATTTTCTTAAGTGTGCAGGATTCTAAGTTAAAATGACTCTGAGGAAATGAATATCTGGCATCCACATCAGCTCAGAAACGCTGACCGAACACAAAGAGAAATCAAATCTGACTCTAAACAGAATACATCTAAGGAGCAATCACCTGAAGAATCTGACTCTAACGTTCAAGCTCTGATTCTAAAGACTCTAGAAGAGATATCTGAAGACTCTGAAAGAGATAACTAAAGACTCGACAAAAGATATCTGAAGACTCTGCGAAAAGAGATCTAAAGACTCTAACTCTGAAGACTTTGATCATGCTCACCTTACTCTGACACATGCTAAGAAACACGCCATTAAATATCACCTGATCAGAAACTTAAGCTGGAAGCATTCAAAGTGTAGTACAATTATTTTTAAGGAAATAATAGATTATACTCCAAGACTACTATGGAAAGGGCAAGAATTTTACTACCTTTAACTCCCACAGCTGGAAAAAATCTCCATTGATTTCCCCATAACAATATCATCTCAAGTGCTATATAAAGGCCTCCTTACAACTTGTTGAATACATAACTTTGATACAACAAAAATCTCATATTCTGAATATTCTTCACCATTATTATTGTAAGAAATAGTATCCATACAAGAGTTGTTGCTCAATATTGGGTGGTTGTCTTTCATTGTTCTTAAAGTGTGTTTATACTGCTTATCTAAAAGCATCTAGTGAAACACTTGTAATTCTTAAAATTGTTTGTGATTCCTCAAGTGACTTGTTTAGGTCTGTAGACTCGAGAGAGCTAAGAGGTTGTTAAACGCTTAGACGAATTTTGTAATCTGTTGAGATTAGTAGATTAAGTCCTTATTGAAGGCGAAATCATCTTGGCCGGGTGGACTGGAGTAGCTTTGAATTTCAAGCTAACCGGATAAATCCTTTGTGTTGTTAGTATTTATTTTGTGTGTGTGGTATTGCAAAATATTTTAATTCCCGTGAAAACAACTAAAACCCCCCTTTCTTGTTTTTCTCCGCCTTTAGTTGAGGTGTGGTGAAATTATTGTTTGGCCCATTGTATATTATTTGAATCCACAAATAGTGGTGTGTATGAACCAAAATGTTTATGACGGTAACCAATGATTGGTTGGCCAACAAAAGAAAATAGTATGGAGGTAACCAGTAAGTGGTGTGGCCCTAGAGGAAAAGAGTGGTGGTAACCAATAAGTGGTGAGGCCCTAGAAAAAAAAGGTATGGTGGTAACCAATAAGTGGTGTAGCCCTAGTTGAAAAGAGTGTGGAGGTAACCAATAAGTGGTGTGGCCCTAGAGGAAAAGGGTGATGGTAACCAATAAGTGGTGTGGCCAAAGAGAAAAAGGTATGACGGTAACCAATAAGTGGTGTGGCCCTAGAGTAAAAGATTAGCGGTAACCAATAAACAGTGTGGCCAATAGATTGTGGTTCAAAGATGGGTTTTTTAACCATGCGGTGATTAACCTTAAGAATGCATGGATGCCAAAGAAGATTGTGTTTTGTCCAAGGAGACAAGTGTACTGTTTATGAAGTTGTGTTGCAATGTTGAGTGTAGTGTTGATGTGTTGTCTATGGAGAAGAAGACTAGACAGTTATTTTATTCGAATTGCACTAAAGTCTATAAACAAAGGTGAATACTCTGAATAGCTAGGGCCTATGCTCTATACATAAAGGTACTCAAAACAAGGATAGGAAAAATCCCTCTCATTCTTCTTCGTTGTTTAAGACTCGTGGCGTGCAATTTTTGTCATGACTGACAAGTGTTGAAGATGAATATTTTTGTTGTGTTGGATGTTCACAATATTCATCCTTGAGGTTCCTTTGTCTTCAAGCTCTTGATTATGCAATCTTGAGTTGACTAAAGTGTGAAGCCCTGAACTTGAGTTGAATTCCAATGTAGTTCCAGTACAAAGGATCAATCCTATCAGGGGATCAAGAGACTTTTAATCACTTGACTAGACAGAGGAATCAAACATATCAAAGGGCTACTTGATCATAGATAACTTTGATCTGTCAGTCAAGGGTAAGATCAAAGTGTCAATCAAGCATTTAGATTTTTATGCCTAACCTAAGAGAGTTAAAGCACTACCAAGTAAATTAAGTTCTAACATTAAAACTATTCTTAAAAAAATTATGAACATGGCATATTATTAAATTGAAAATTATTCTAAAACTAATGATTATTTATTTATCTTCAAAAGGTGGATTAAAATCAATTAAAATTCTAAATATAAAAGTAACAAAGTTGGAAAATGTAGTAACAAGTGTTAGAATGTATTAACATGACTAAAATGCATAAAAAACTACTAGCTAAAAAAAAGAGATCAAAAGAAGAAAAGGAAGGCATGGGTGAGTGCTTATGGTGTGATGTGTGTATAGCACAAGGGTGTTGGGTTTACTTGAAGAGCCCATGGTTGTTTTTGTTAGGTTCAGAGGGTGTGTGAATATTGTTTAGGGGTGTAGGATGTAAATTGTTTGGGCTTAGGGCTTTGATAAGCCCAATACGAGCCAACCATGTAAGAGAGGAGGGGAACTTAGATTTTCACTCCATCGTTCCTCATTCTACATGCGTTTCATACTTCACCTCGAGCGAGAAAAACTCTGCCGCGTCGGAAATTGCCTTGGCGGCGGCGAAGGTCCAATCCCTTCAACCTACACATCAAGGTACTCTCCTTTATCCCCTCTTCCACAATCCAATATCCATTTATTTTAATTCCTAATTTAAATTCCAAAAATCGACCTAAGAAACAAAGGAACCCTAAAACCTAAAAACCAAATTAAATGAGGAAGATAAGCTAATTGGAGCCCAAACCATGGGGGTTTGGCTCCCACGAAGGAGCATTACATCGTGGTAATGGTGAATTGAAGAAAGGGAGTAGAAAGGCCTACCTGCCAAAGAAAATCCAGCGGTTCTTCAAGGTATTAACACCGATGAAAAGAATGTCTAGAGATTGTCTTCTTCTTCGGGTACGTGAATATTCTTCTATATTTGATGCTCAATTCCTCTTATTCTTCTTCTCCGCGTGTGGGAGTATAAGATGGAGAGAGTGATGATAGTTGTGATGATGATGCATTGAGATTGATGAGGGATTATGTCTAATGCTCAAAGAGAGTTCAAATTCAATTGATGATTGTGCTGTGATTTTTAGTGAGTGTGATTGTCAATGAATTATGTGATGATTCTGAATGATTGTCAATCAGATAATTTAGAGAGAATTATCAAAGAATTAAGAATTCAGAGAGAGTGTTTTTGGTGAATGTGATGGATATCCATGATTGGAGAGTGATGATGAGTTTATAGAGCTTGAAGGTGCAACCAATTAGGCAGGCTCGGGCCAGGTTAGTTGGAAGTTAGAGTAAGTTAAATCATGTTAAGTTTCTAAGAGCAAAGTGGTTAGGGATGAATAACTCTGTTAATTTTGTCAAGTTTAGTTATGAATGTTTGTTAAATCTATTGACATTGTTAGGTTCTGTTAGAGTTTGTTGTTAGCAGTTAGTGAAATGAAGTTAAGTTATTAGTTACAGTTAACTTGATAAAACTGTTAGTGCATACTTTTAGAATTTAGTGGTTTTACTTTGTCAATTCGGAAAGTTGTGAACTGAATGTTAGGGAGTATTAAAAGGTTGAAATGTTAGTGAAGATATTAGTTAAAATGGAATTTGTTAACTTAGTTATAATTAGAGTGTAAGTAACGTAGTTGTCAATTGATATGAAAATTTGAAGTAGTTAGTGAATGACATTTTCTGTTAGGAACATTGGTTATGTGATAGTTAAATCGAATTGTTGAATTATTATGTTAGTTAGTCATAGATACTGATGAAAATTTGAAGATAAATGTCATGAAAATGAGTGAATTTGATTGTTAGTTAAAAAAATTAGAACTGGTAAAATAGTTAATGTGGAAAGAAAATGATTAGGTTAAGTGGTCTTGCAATGTTAGTAGGTTGGATTGGACTATCATGGTTGTTTAATGCATTGTATAATTAACTTGTTGGTAGGTTAGTTAATTGATTATACATGTTTTATAAGAATTTGAAATTGTTTTTGTCTATGATGATTGGTTAGAACTGAAGTTGAGTTAATATGTTAGTGAAATCCAATGGTTAGCTAAAGGCTGTTATGGATGGATTGAGTGAGTGTATTTGAATGCCTATACATGTGAATCATGCTTGATTGGTCATGGAAAGTTTTAGAACTTTGAAGACTTAGGAAGTTCATTTGACAGTAGGAATTCAATGTGAAATATTGAAGGTTATACTAGTTGGTATGCTATTTGAATTGGCTTGTTTCTTGGTTTTTTTGCATGTTTAAATTACTTCTAATTTTGATATGGAGGTAATGTTATAAATTGGAAATGGTATGAATGTAATGAATATATGTATATGAATGGTATGCTGATGATGTTTTATTGATCTAGCCTTGTTTATTGCAAGTGTGCACATAGGATGGCTTGGTATGCAAGGCTTGATCAAAGTTGTTTAGCACATCATAACACATTAAGATGGAAGTCAAAATCAAAGGAAGGAGATTGGAGACTTGGATGCTCAATAATGGGGGGACCTTGTGGATGTAGAGAAAATGAGATTAGGGTCATAAGATTAGATAGTTGACTTTGGTTAACTGGTTGACCAAAGAGTCATTAGTTAACCAAAGTAAAATGTAGGTCAAAAA
Source organism: Lathyrus oleraceus (assembly GCF_024323335.1). Classification (NCBI taxonomy): domain Eukaryota; kingdom Viridiplantae; phylum Streptophyta; class Magnoliopsida; order Fabales; family Fabaceae; genus Lathyrus; species Lathyrus oleraceus. Next base: position 285,344,001 of record NC_066585.1, read on the forward strand.
TGAAATTTTTGTATAGGATTGGGCTTTGAATTTCTTGTAATGGAATTGGTGGATTTTTACTTTGACTTTTGTAATATAACTTGCTTTCCCTCCGAAGTTTTGAATATTTGAATATGTGTTGATCTTTTGCAAAATAACCTTGACCCTTGAATTTGAATCATGAATCTTGTATGAACCATAATGCACTGCCTTGGATCCAACCCAAACAACTAAAGGACTAATGTATGGAAGAAGGTCCATAAAGAGATACAAACTTTGATGGTTGGCCATGATGATACTTGTAGTTCCTGATTAAATCAAATACCAAGATGCAACCCACACGATCCATAGGTACCTAAGATCAAGAATTAGGGCTTCCAGGCTTGATCCATAAGGAGTGAACCAATGTAGCATAAAATAGAAAAACCATTGAATCATGTCATGTATGTTCTTTTTAATTAATGACCTAAATGAATGTGGTATGAATATGCAGATGAATGAATGATAGTATCTAAATGACTGACTAATAAGAGAACTATATGCATAGGGATGTAGTAATAAGCCAGATAAAATTGAAAAAAGTACGAAATTTTTTGGGGTATTACATCGTTCAAATGAAATTTGTAAATTTGTTTAAATATGTGTTGTGGAAGTTTTTCTTATTCATGTTTTTGTTGAAGCTTCTATACATTTTAGAATGACTCGCCTAGTTGAAGATATTAAGAACATAAATGATGATAAGGATTTATGAAAGACTTCTGTTGGAATCAAAGATTTATGGTCTGTTATAACCATGGCTAACAAAGAACATTTGGAAATGGTGGTTATTGATTCAAAGGTATCATATAATTCCCGATTATAGTTTGAATTTTTTAAAGTATGAAGGATCCTTGCCGCCCTACGAGGCAAATACATCGTTGGACTGTTGTAGAAGAATCTTTAACACCTTAACATGATGATCTCTCAATGACAACACTATGAGTAATAGGAAAGACACTATGCTAAGAATGTCATAAACAAACCACCAAAATGCGTGAACATATGCATTTAATAAAATCCCCTAAAAGGTGGGTTATAAAATGTCCTATAAATGGAGAGAATATGGATAACATGCTAAATACAAATAATTGAACCCTCCCCAAGCAGTGCTTGAGGGAATCACCCTATGAGGGACTCAATCAAATTCTCGTATGAGAGACTCAACTAAAGTCTCCTCTGAGTGACTCAACTAAAGTCTCATTTGAGGGACTCAATTAAAGTCTCGTATGAGGAACTCAACTAAGTCTCTCTTGAGGGACTTGACTTAAAGTCTCTCCTAAGAGATTGACTTAAAGTCTTGTATGAGGGACTCAACTAAATTTTTGTATGAGGGACTCAATTAAAGTCTCGTCTGGGTGACTCAACTAAGTCTCGTATGAGGGACTCAACTAAAGTATTGCCTAAAGGACTTGACTTAAAGTATCATCTAAGGTACTCAACTAAAGTCTCACCTGAGGGTTTTGACTTAAGTCTTGCTTGAGAGACTTGAATTAAAGTATCTTCCGAGAGACTTAATTAAAATATCGTTTGAATGACTCAACTAAATTCTTGTATGAGAGACTTAACTATGTATATCTGAGTAACTCAACTAAAGTCTCGCCTAAGGGGCTCGATTTAAAGTCTCGTTTGAGTGACTCAACTAAACTCTCGCCCGAGGGATTCAACTAAGTCTTGTTAACCATCTTCAAGAAGTATCATCTAAGACATTCTATACCTAAGACAACAATAAAGCCTCATTGAGATTATTTAAGAAGATTTGAAGATGGTTCAGGGGTTAAAACACTTCGACCTCTACAAGCCCTCGTGTTTGAGGGACTGTATGGTATAATAGAGAGATACCTTGGGGAGGGGATAACGAAATACACCTAGTTCTTCATCCTTCTCGAGTCTCCCTTTTATTAGTTAGAGCACCCCTCTTTTAGTTTGACCATCCTTTGTACAAATGTATCGCCCGAACCTCCAATTTCTCCGTCCATAACGTGCGATCGTGTGTATAGTGTATATCCAGTTAAGAAACTTTACATAGGAAATTATGGGACTTAACTACATTTTTTGGATTTCAGTGAATCAACGACTCATTCTTGTGGTTGTTGTTATATTCTAGGGAGACTCGATACAGTCCCCAGGACTATAAATACATAAGTATCATAATACTGGAAGACAACCAATAACAGTGAAATACATAGATATAGTAATTTCTCACCTTATGTGACTTAGCTCTCAATTTATATACATTTGTCAAACATTACATTTTCAAATTATTTGAGATTGTCATACTTTTTTTTTATCAAACACATATATGAAGTTAGTATTAGAAATATTGGTAGTTAGTCATTTATATACATAGAAAGTTGTCACTTGAAATAAGATCACTTTTCATCCCTTTATACCTGTCATACGGTGAACTGGACCTTATTGGATTTGTAATCGCAATGTCGCGGTTAGCAAGAGTCGCCACCGACTTTTCTTTTATCCCTTAAGGAAAGGTGGAAAAGAACAGGAAAGACCTTAATTTTAAATTCTTAGGTTCGGGAGGTACTTTATACAAAGGGAAGGTATTAGCACCCTTTGTATCCATGGTTATCCATGGGCTCTTAATTGCTCAATCATTTATGTTTTCTTTGTTTGAAAAAGGTGGTTGAGAAATGTATGAAAAATGTTTTGAAAATGAGAATTTAACTTTGTAATGATTCTTGCATGAATGTATACAAAGTGGTTATCTCGTTTAATTTAGGAAAGAGTTTAGAAAAATATAACTCGGCAATGATCCTAGTACGGATGTATGCTAAGTGGTGATTTTCCAAAAGAAGACGTTTGAAAGGTGTGAGGCGCGAAAAGTATATTTTTTTAGGTTATGAATGAGCAATTAAGGTTATACCTGTCCGAGGTCTTTCTGGGCATTTCCCATCCTTATGAGGGTAAAACTGTCCTTACTATTGAGAAGTAAGTAGTTTTATCCTGGGGATGTAAAAGGGTCATCGTAGGGTCATCGATTGGTCATTGAAGGCAACAGTTGTGAGGATACCTTAGCATTTGAAGGGACTATCATCATTTAACCGTAGGCTACACCGAAGGGTCATCGAGGGACAAAATCGTATTTTAGAAGGCAACATCCGAGGGACTATGATGATTTTACCGAAGGGTCTTTGCTAAGGATATCCCCATATTCGCGGGACATGACCGTAATATTGTAATCGTGGGGTAATAAAGAGAGGTCCGATGTCATTTATTTAAAGTCCATGTTTTAAGTCCATTAGGTAATTATGGTGATACCGCATTAGATCGATACATTAAAGTCAACATTACATTAAAAATTAATATAGTAAAATTAATTAGGCAATCAATATGAATCTTCACATTAAAGTGAAATAATTTAGAATCCCTCTCCATGAAGGCTTCCCATGCGTAAAGCGGAGTACCTAGCCGGCTATCTCTTCGGAAGTATGCTAGCCTTTACACCATGAACACACGGATTAAAGCATAAAATACAATTGGAAATTGCATCATAAGATAAATATAGCAGCCAAGAATTTAGGCCAAATAATGCAGAATCATCATTAGGTAAACATGAAATAGGCAGCAAAAAGCAAAGCAGCCCCTGGCCCGGTCGCCTCTGCTTCGCCTAGCGAAGGCTCAGCGAAGGCTCGCTGCGGGCTCGCCTAGCGATGAGCTAGCGAGCGGCCACGGGTTTGAAATTTGAGAACATTATGACCTCAACCTGCAGCATGGCTTATGGCATCCAACATACAATTATATGGTTCAGTTTCACAATAGGCAACCACATTTAAATTCTCATGCAAGACTTCAAAATGTTTATGAATTCAATTATAATCCACAAATTAAGAACATGAAGTGGTACCATATGCCAAGTGAAAATACAAAACGATATCACATGCAAATTAAGATACTAAAGTGATACCACATGCAAAATAAGGACACCAAATGATAATCATATGCCAATTAATCATATGCCAATTAAGAAGCTAAAGCGAATAATAGTGAGGCTAACCTGTTTGCAAATCAAGTTGTAACCTTGAATTGGCGAGCCGGATTGAGTTGGACGGCGGTAGCTTCGGAGCGAGTAAGCGGCCTTCAGGGTTTCCGCCTTCTGAATTCTTTGGATCAGCAGGGTTTCTGTGTTTCTCCCTCTGGATGCGTGTTTCCGTCCGTCTTCGTCCGGCTGTGTCTGTTTTTTCGTAGCAGAGGAGCAGGTATTTATAGTAGAGGTAGTGGTGACCTAATGGGCTTAAAATGAGGTCCAAAAATCTCAAACTTCGCAAGCTTCGCTAGGCGAAGGAATTGCTCGCCTAGCGAGCAAACTAGGTCTGGGCCTTTTCCTGGATCTGACGCTTCGCTGGGCGAGTGTCATGACGAAGCATTCGCTAGGCGAAGGGATTGCTCGCCTAGCGAGCAAGCTATTTTGGGCCCCTTTTGGATTGGGCCTGTTGTGAGCTGGGCTTGATGTCGGTGCCTTGCAGAATAAGTCGGGGGGTCTTGGAAAATGCTTTGTAATACCAACGGGCAAATTTTGGGGTATGACAGCTGCCCCTGTTCAATATTCTTGAACCGAGAGAGTAGAATGGTAGGTGCCGTTCGTGGTCTGGAGGTGAAAGATTATTGAACACTTAGAATGCCCCAAAAATTTGCACTTGTTCATTTGTCTTGACGGGGATGGGCTTAAAGATGCCACCCAAGAAACTTGCTGAGGAGATTTCCAGATTGTGTCGTACGTTAGACGATATCTAGAGACATGGGTGTCACACCGGGTCATACATCAGACCGTATAGTGAACCATTCATTATGCTGTTGACTTCGTTGGGGAGTCAGAGTATGCTATACTGCTGGGGATAAGGGATCAGAATGGACCATACGTTAGACCGTGTCTGAATACCAGAGGGAGCTGTTCATTAGGCAGATGACTTTGCTGGGGATGAAAGATCAGAATGGATCGTACGCTAGATCGTATCTGAGTTGCAGAATGAGCCGTACGTTAGGCTGAAGCTGCTGAAAAGGGAGTAGTCGTATACTAGACTACCATTCAGGAATGTACCTGTCCGAAGGTAGCACCTGAGAAAGGGAGTAGCCATATACTTGACTACCATTCAGGAATGTACCTGTCCGAAGGTAGCACCTGAGAAAGGGAGTAGCTGTATACCAGACTACCATTCAGGAATGTACCTGTCCGAAGGTAGCACCTGAGAAAGGGAGTAGCCGTATACTAGACTACCATTCAGGAATGTACCTGTCCGAAGGTAGCACCTGAGAAAGGGAGTAGCCGTATACTAGACTACCATTCAGGAATGTACCTGTCCGAAGGTAGCACCTGAGAAAGGGAGTAGCCGTATACTAGACTACCATTCAGGAATGTACCTGTCCGAAGGTAGCACCTGAGAAAGGGAGTAGCCGTATACTAGACTACCATTCAGGAATGTACCTGTCCGAAGGTAGCACCTGAGAAAGGGAGTAGCCGTATACTAGACTACCATTCAGGAATGTACCTGTCCGAAGGTAGCACCTGAGAAAGGGAGTAGCCGTATACTAGACTACCATTCAGGAATGTACCTGTCCGAAGGTAGCACCTGAGAAGTGCAGGTCCAACTGGGTCGTACATTAGACCATGTTGGGAGTAGTTGAAGATCATAATGGATCGTCCGTTAGATCGTATCTGAGTGGAAGGAGTCATATATTGGGCTGAATCAGAATGAACCGTACGCTAGGCTATATTTGATAGTATTTGTGTATGCTGTATTTGCAATGAATATTTGGGATGGGCTTAAAGATGCCATCGTTAGGAGGATATCGAAGTGTTGTCAGAATGAATGTTCCCATGAATTGCATCTGGAATATGTATCTGAATCTTGTCTATGATTGATAAAGGCGTCTGCCTGGATGAGCCTTTTACTTTGACTATATCAGGAGGATAATTAACCTGCAAAGAAAGGTTAGCTCTATGCCATGTCATGATGCATGAGATGTTTTATGCTTTCGAAAATAAATGCGAATGTTGTATGCATGCGTATGCTGTGAAATGATGTAATGAATGAGTTATGCGTATGAGAAGTTCTGCTTGGGGACTCTACTGGGGAAAATAAATCCCCATCTACTGATTGGAGATATTCGTGTTGAGGACCCTCTCTCGGCTGGGGGTTCTGATTTATGTCTGATGGTAGAGATATTCAACAGAGCCTGGCTAGGGATGGATGAGATGACCAATTCGTCTAGTGATGCCCATTTCTTCTGGGGAATAACTGGCTTAGCCGGGGAATAGAATTGGCAACGGATTCATTGGGAAGCGTGATTAGACCTTTTCCTCGACCCTAAAGTCCTTTCGTAATTGCTATTTCCATTTTAGGCATGCATTTTTTTTGTAAACATTGATCATATTCAAATGCATAAATCAATTCAAATTAAATCAATGGACGTTTACGCAAACAAAACAGAGAAAGTAAAACAAAAGCATCTTTTTGGAAATGAAATTGTATTGATTTTGAAAGAGGGCCTATAAATAGGCGATTTGAGTACAAGGAGACAGAAATCCTAGTAAGAGGAAATTGTCAAGAGAACAAAGAGAAGCTATGAGGAAAAAAGTCCTATTGATTTTAAGTCTACTACTGCCATTATGTCTTCAAGCATCTCATCCCCTGCTGTCGGATAGAAGTGATTGGCTTGGTCAGTCCCTTGAACTTGGATGAAAGTTGACTGAGAACGGGACATAGTCATACGCTTTAATCCCTAACTTTTGCCTGGGCCGCCTTTTCAGGTTTTCAGTCCACCAGGATACCCATTTTTGCCCAAGCCGCCTTTTCAGGTTTTCGACTTGCCGGGTGTACATTTTTATATGTTTATCCCTAGTTTTTGCCCGAACCCTTTTGGTTCGCCGGGATGCCCTTGCTTTTGCCTAGGTACGTCGACCTAGCGGGTCTCTTTTATGCGTAGTATTTTTTAACTATGTTCGCGTTTACGGGATGCGGGAAGTCTTCACCATCCATTGTAGCAAGTATCATGGCTCCACCAGAGAATACCTTCTTAACTATAAATGGCCCTTCGTATGTGGGAGTCCATTTGCCTCTGGGATCACCTTGGGATAGAATGATTCGCTTGATCACCAAGTCACCAATTTGATACACCTGTCTCTTAACTCTTTTGTTAAATGCCAGGGTCATGCGTTTCTGATATATCTGCCCATGACAAACAGCCGCAAGTCTCTTTTCATCAATCAAATTTATCTGATCGAGTCGTGTCTGAATCCATTCATCTTCATCTAAACCCGCCTCTTTCATGATTCTTAGAGAGGGAATCTGGACTTCCACTGGTAAAACGGCTTCCGTTCCGTAAACTAAAGAGAAAGGAGTTGCCCCTGTCGAAGTGCGTACTGAAGTGCGATAACCGTGGAGGGCAAACGGTAACATCTCATGCCAGTCTTTGTACGTTACTGTCATCTTTTGTATGATCTTCTTGATATTCTTATTAGCAGCTTCTACAGCGCCATTCATCTTTGGTCGGTACGGAGAAGAGTTGTGATGCTTAATTTTGAACTGCGTGCAGAGTTCAGTAATCATCTTATTGTTCAAATTAGTACCATTGTCAGTGATAATTCTTTCAGGGATGCCATATCGACAAATAAGACTATTCTTGATGAACCGTGCCACCACATTCTTGGTGACAGAAGCGAATGAGGCGGCCTCGACCCACTTTGTAAAGTAATCAATAGCGACAAGGATGAAGCGATGTCCATTAGAAGCAGTAGGTTTAATCTCCCCAATCATATCAATGCCCCACATTGCAAAGGGCCAAGGAGCTGTCAACACGTTCAATGGAGCAGGAGGCACATGTACTTTGTCCGCATAGATCTGACACTTGTGACAGGTTCTGGAGTGATGGTGGCAATCCGCTTCCATGGTAGACCAGTAATACCCTGATCTCAGAATCTTCTTGGCCATTGTATGTCCATTAGAATGAGTCCCAAAAATACCGTCATGCATGTCTTCCATAATCCTTTCCGCTTCCTTTTTATCCACACAGCGAAGCAGAGTCGAATCATGATTACGTTTGTATAATACTCCGTTACTCAGAAAGAATTTAGCGGAGAACTTCCTCAGGAATTTTCTGTCCTTGATGGATGCCCCTTCAGGGTATTCCTGAGCTTCTAAATATCTTCTTACTTCGTGGAACCAAGGTTTCTCCTGTACCTTCTCAGTGTTAAGTCCATAACAGTATGCTGGTTCATCTAACCGTCCAATGGTAATCATGGGAGCTTCACCGCCCCATCTGACTCTGAACATAGATGACATGGTAGCTAATGCGTCTGCCAACTGGTTCTCCTCTCGTGGAATATGTTCAAATGTTATCTCTTCAAAGTATGGGATTAAGGTCATTACCTGCTCTCGATAAGGGATGAGATTTGGATGTTTAGTATCCCATTCTCCTTTGATCTGACTGATTACCAAGGCCGAATCTCCGTATACACTCAAAAACTTGATTCGCCAATCTATAGCAGCTTTGAGTCCAAAAATACACGCTTCATACTCAGCCATATTGTTGGTACAATGAAAACATAGTCTAGCCGTG